>NC_066513.1:22168614-22316114 GCF_024679095.1 Eriocheir sinensis | reverse complement strand
ATTGTGTTTTTTTTTCACTTTTAGCTTCGTAGCATTCTTAACCTTTTTCTTTTCACGTTCTTTCTCAGAGTTGCATGTAAGACTGGACTGAAAAAAAAAAAAAAAAAAAAAAAAAAAGGAACTATTCAGTTTTTTTTTCCTATTTCTTTTAACGTTACAGCTTTGCTTTTTCCTCTTCGTCTGACGCAACACGCTTCTGGGAGCATTACGCCGTTCTCTGCAACACAAATATCTGGAACACTACGCTACAGCCGTTCTTGTGTTCCCTGTTGTCAAAAGAAGCTAATTGAAGTAATGTGTTGCTCTCTCTCTCTCTCTCTCTCTCTCTCTCTCTCTCTCTCTCTCTCTCTCTCTCTCTCTCTCTCTCTCTCTCTCTCTCTCTCTCTCTCTCTCTCTCTCTCTCTCTCTCTCTCTCTCTCTCTCTCTCTCTCTCTCTCTCCGAAAAATAAAACATGAATTTTCATTTGTTTTTCACATTATATTTTTTTATTCTTTGACTTTTTTTGCCTCGATTGTTACTTGTCTGTCTGTCTTTCTTTCTTTCTGTCTGTCTGTCTGTGTCTGTCTGTCTGTTTGTCTGTCGGTCGGTCGGTCGGTCGGTCTCTCTCTCTCTCTCTCTCTCTCTCTCTCTCTCTCTCTCTCTCTCTCTCTCTCTCTCTCTCTCTCTCTCTCTCTCTCTCTCTCTCTCTCTCTCTCTCCCCCCCCTCCACTCCTCCCCCTTCCCTCCCTCCCTCCCCCTCCCCCTCCCTACACATTGCAACGCGGAAGACACGTCCGTAAGCGACAATTAGTGATATACATATTCCTTTTGTGGGTCTGTTATGCCGTTGTTTGTCGGTTCTTTGAGGAGGGGGAGTGTGTGTGTGTGTGTGTGTGTGTGTGTGTGTGTGTGTGTGTGTCGTGGTATGAGGGGATGGAACAAACACAACAACAACAACAAAAAGACAAAAAAAAAAAGAGATGAAATGTGTGTTTGTTTCTGTATTCCGTTGTGTTGTGTTTCAAGGGATGTTTGATGTTTAATTCTCGTTATCCTCTGGCGTTTTTGCTTTATTTTTATATATATATATTTTCTTTTGTTTTATATACGTATTTGTTCCTCGGGTAAATTTTTTATCATTATTGTGTTATATTAAATACCTCCTCGTTCACCGGTTCTATCTTCATTATCTTCTTTATCTATATTATAATTGTGTAAGATTTAAATGCTTCTGTATCATTCAACTCTGGTCTTTTTCATGTTCTTTATCTTTTATATCACCGTGTTATAAATAAATGCGTATAACCCGTTGCTCTCTCCATCTTCTTTATTCTCTTTAACACTGGGTAATATTTAAGTTGCTCTGTACCATTCAACTTTCCAATTCTGTGTTCTTTCTTCCCGTAATAATAACTCTTTCATAATCCGCTTTGTACCTTTTTTTATATCGTATTGTCTAAAACTTTTCCGTATTCTTGTAGTTTGTGTCCTAATGTTCTAAGATTCATTCCATTCAATCCACTGCTTCCTCTTTTTTGCAGTTCTCTTTATTTCGCATTGTTTATTGTTTTTATTTATCACTGTATTGTACGTACTCATCTTTGTAGTTTGTTTCGTAAAATATTCTTCTCGTACAACCCTGACCTTTCTTTATATTTATTGTGTATTTGCATATTTTTTCCCCCTTTCCGATGTGACATAATATACATCACCGTTGTTGTAAGTATTTTCTCTACATGCAGTCATACTTCTTTTTATTCTGCTTCCTTGGGATAACAACGGAACAATTTTTCTTTTCAAGGGAACTTCTATTAGTATGTATGCTGACGTTCTTTTGTTGCGATGTCTGCCGGCGTCGCATATGTAACGAATAGTGCATTTCTTTGTTGATGTGCATAATTTTGTCACCTTTTATTTTCTTTTTCATATCCACTCCGATGCTCTTCCTTCTCTTTTGTTCCCCTTCCCCTCCTTTCATGGTCCTTCTCTTTTGTTCCCCTTCCCTTCCTTTTATGGTCCTTCTCTTTTGTTCCCCTTCCCTTCCTTTTATGGTCCTTCTCTTTTGCTTCCCTTCCCGAATAATGCGTCGTCGTGTTTAATATGCCTAATTTTGTCATCTTTTATTTTCTTTTTCATATCCACTCCGATGCTCTTCCTTCTCTTTTGTTCCCCTTCCCTTCCTTTCATGGTCCTTCTCTTTTGCTTCCCTTCCCGAATAATGCGTCGTCTTGTTTAATATGCCTAATTTTGTCATCTTTTATTTTCTTTTTCATATCCACTCCGATGCTCTTCCTTCTCTTTGTTCCCCCTCCCTTCCTTTCATGGTCCTTCTCTTTTGCTTCCCTTCCCGAATAATGCGTCGTCTTGTTTGATATGCGTAATTTTGTCATCTTTCCTGTATAACTTTTCATTTTCATTTCCATTCTAATTCTCTTTCCTACTCTTCTTCCTTTTCTCTTCCGTTCCTTCACTTCACTTCCCGAATAACGCGTCGTCTTGTTTAATATGAGTAATTTTGTCATCTCTTCCGTACAACATTTCTCTTTCAAGGTAATTTCTTTAATACATACACGGCCCTTCTTTTGTTTCTTTGCCTGCCAGCGTCTCATTTATTACACAAGAACACGTCTCACTCTTTATTTATTTCCCTGTTTTCATTACTATATATCACGACTTCCTTTTTTTTTCCCTTCAAAGATATGTGTCCTTTTCCTAATTTCTCAACTCATTTTCCTTTTGTCTGGTAATATTACATTCGGGAACTCCCCGTACACTTTTCTTGGGATTGAGGAAAAAGGAAAAAGGGAAGAAAACGCCAAATCACTACCATCATCACAACCTCCTCCCCCGCCACCACCACCACCATATGGGATAAAAAAAAAAAAACAGGGAAGGGAGGGAGATAAAGCAAGGGAAGGGAAGGGAAAGGTAGAAGAGAGAAAGTTGGAGTACAGTGGCGCCATGTTTTTGCCAAAGAGGCAAAGGTGATAAAAATGGAAGAGAAGGAATGGACATGGAAGGGAAAGGAACTTGAGTGGAAATAAAGGAATGATGAAGGAAAGGGAAGGGAAAGGAAGGAAGCTTAAAATATGAAGTATAGGGAAGGGATGAGAAGGGAAACGAAAGTAGGAGAAGTGAAGGAAAAAGAAGGGAAGGAAGAGGAAAGAAAAAGTAGGGAAAGGAATGATAATGGAAAGGAAGGGAGGAGAAGAAAATGATAGGAAGAGATAAGGAAGGGACGAGGAAAGAAAGCGTAGAGAAGGGAATTGGAGTTGAAAAGAGGGGAGAAGAAGGGAAGGGAAGAAGAAAGAAGAGAGAAAGAAATAGAAGGAAAGGGAATAGGCGAGGAAAGAAGTGGAGGAGAAGGGAAGGGAAGCAAAGGAAAGGGAAGGGAGGGGGAGAGGAAAAATAAGAGTTGAGAAGGGAAAGGGTGTGGGAAATAAGGCAGAAGGGAAGAAAAGGGAGGGGAAGGGAAGGGAAGGGAAGGCAGGAAGGCAGTACCACATAGTTAGCGTTTTTTTATGCCTTCCTGGATCATACTTTACGACGCTCACTTGTTTCTCGGCGCCGGCGGTGGAGGGAGGTGGAGGCGACCTTGCTTGTTGTTGTTATTATTGTTATTGTTAATGGTGGTGGTGGTGGTGGCCGCGTGTTGTGCCGGAGACTTCAGTTCTGCATAGAAAGTGATCCCTCCCGGATTTTGGTACGTATTAGGGGAGGAGGAGGAGCAGGAGGAATAAGAGGAAGAGAAGGAGGCGGAGGAGGAAAAGGAGGAGGAGGAGGAGGAAAGAGAAGATGACGACGAGTAGGAGGAAGAAAGGGATAAGAAAAGGAAGACACGGCAGAGTGGGAGGAGGAGGAAGGTGATGAGTAGGAGAAAGAGTTGAATGAGGAGGAGGAGGAGAAGAAGAAGAAAAAGAAAAAAAGAAGAAGAAAAAGAAGAAAAAAGGAAAAGAAAAAGAAAAAGAAGGTGGAGGAGGAGGAAGAGGAGAAATAAATGTTTGTATTATGAAGTGGTGAGTTAAGAAGATAAATATTGATGAAGGAATACTCTCTCTCTCTCTCTCTCTCTCTCTCTCTCTCTCTCTCTCTCTCTCTCTCTCTCTCTCTCTCTCTCTCTCTCTCTCTCTGTTACCTTACCTCCCTCCCCCTCCCCTTCCCTCCCCACAGCCTTTGCACGTGACCACACCCCTTCCCTCTTCCCCTCCCTTCCCTCCATTCCTCCTCCTCTCCCTCCCTCCCTCCTTCCCTCCCTCAGTCGATCCCTTCTAGTCATTCGTTTTTACTTTCTCCTCCAAGTCTCCCTCCAACTGTTCCTCTCTCTCTCCCTCCTCCTCCTCCTCCTCCTCCTCCTCCTCCTCCTCCTCCTCTTCCACACGGCTTTACTCCCCCACAACCAGTTCTTCATTTCGTTTATATATTTTTTTTATCTATCAAATTGACGTGTGTGTGTAGATAGTTTGTCATATCCCGATACTTTCATCATCATCATCATCATCATCATCATCATCATCATCATCGTCATCATCCATCCATCCTCGCAGCAGCGGCAACAACAATAATGACAGTTGTATTCGTAGCTTGGTTTACATTATTAGAGTCACTATTGTGCATTTATTTTCATTGTTCTGCTGTGTAACTCAGATATTGTGTGTTTGTGTGTGTGTGCGTGTGTGTGTGTGTGTGTGTGTGTGTGTGTGTGTGTGTGTGTGTGTGTGTCTATCTTTGTCTATTTCATATATTAACCAGTCATTCAGTCGATCAGTCAGTCAGTCAGTCAATCAATCAGTAACTCATTTAGTCAATCAGTCAATCACTAGGCGCACCTACCATCACCAAATGTGGGATACAAACTTGGCGGAGGGACTGTTTTTTGGGGGCCATTGAAGGTAACGGGCTAAAGAGTAGCCTATCCGGATATTTTGTTTTTATTTATTAATGATCCACGAGACGTCCTAGAGTTAAACCAAAGTATGTGCTTATCTTTGTATTCAATCATACACACACTGGTAATATTTCTGTGGGGTCTGATTTACTTATTAGAGTGAAATTCTATTGTGATAACCAGTCACAAATTCGTGTCACTAGTAAAAATGAAACTATTTATATAAGGTTTGCCACCATGAAATATATACAAATAGATAAATATGAAAGCTCACGAAGTCACAATAAGCGACATCACCTGCTGCAGTAAAAATATGCTATTTCAGGTATCTGATGCCCTTAAAATGGCGTGCGCGCTGCCTCTGGCCTCGGAGGTACAGCCTTAACGTTGCCAGATTGTCGTACTCAGCCGATTATATTTCCCGACTTCCTACCCCCACACTGTCTTCTGGGCTCCAATGAGGAAACTAATTTATAGTTATCGTTAAAAGAGTTAGATCCTGCTGTTTCTTGGCAATAGTTAGGCGTCAGAAGCCGGTAAATACTATGCTCTGAGTACGACAATCTGGCAACGGTAGCTATACGTATTTTCATATTATTGTTCTGTTGTTTATTCAATGTTATGTTCAAGAAAAGAATACTCATAATTTTAGTTAGTTTTTGGTTATAAGGATTCTTTACGAAATACAATTACAACGTTACCTCCTCTACCTTCGGAAACGTCCTGAATCCTGGATCGGCCATGGTGATGTTAGGAGCGCCTATTAGTAACTCAGTCCTTCAATCAGTCAATCATTTCCAAGTGAAAGTCGTAATACACACACACACACACACACACACACACACACACACACACACACACACACACACACACACACACACACACACACACACACATATCTATCCATCCATCCATCCATACATACATACAAACACAAACACACACTCAGGTAAAAAGGCAAACACTCAGATATGTAAGCAAGTGAACGTTGACTCATGGAAGTAAATTGGTTTAGGGAATCAGTCTGAGTCCCGCGAGAGGAGGAGAAAAAGTGTCCTTCAGAGGCGAGGGGAAAGGAAGGAGGCGGAGGGAAAGGGGAAAGATGGAGGGAGATAAGGAGGGAGAGGAAGTGAAAAGATGGCCTTGTCAATTTAGGGGAAGAGAGAGAGAGAGAGAGAGAGAGATTATAAAGGGGAGGAAGTATTGATGTGAAGGAAATAGAGGAGATGAAGGGGAGAGTAAATGAGATGAAGATTGATTAAAGAGGAGGAGGAGGAGAGGGAGGAGATGATACAAATGGACAAGGAAGGTAACTGCTAACACTCTCTCTCTCTCTCTCTCTCTCTCTCTCTCTCTCTCTCTCTCTCTCTCTCTCTCTCTCTCTCTCTCTCTCTCTCTCTCTCTCTCTCTCTCTCTCTCTCTCTCTCTCTCTCTCTCTCTCTCTCTCTCTCTCTCTCTCTCTCTCTCTCTCTCTCTCTCTCTCTCTCTCTCTCTCTCTCTCTCTCTCACACACACACACACACACACACACACACACACACACACACACACACCTGCAGCGCTATCTCTGTTACCTGACGCTAATTAATGATCTTACCTGTCCCTGTGTTCTTACTAGGCCGTTCACCTTGTTCTCTCTCTCTCTCTCTCTCTCTCTCTCTCTCTCTCTCTCTCTCTCTCTCTCTCTCTCTCTCTCTCTCTCTCTCTCTCTCTCTCTCTCTCTCTCTCTCTCTCTCTCTCTCTCTCTCTCTCTCTCTCTCTCTCTCTCTCTCTCTTCATTCCGTTTCAACTCTTGCTGCAGTTTTTGTTCTAATTATCGTTTATTTACACTTTCTTCATTTCCTCCTCCTCCTCCTCCTCCTTCTCCTCCTATTAGAACTTATTTTACGCTCCCCAATGCCTCGTGAACGCTGAATCAATCTTTGTTTAAGTAAAGCAAGGGGAAAACAAGGAAGGGAAAAAAGGGAAACTACTTACTCCCGCCAAAGAAAGTATTCCTTGGAGCACTGAAGGGAAAGTGGTTTGGTCATTTTTTCCCTTTTCTTACTTTTATTATTATTATTATTATTATTATTATTATTATTATTATTATTATTATTATTATTATTATTATTATTATTATTATTATTATTATTATTATTATTGAATTACTTAACGCTTAAATAAATTGCCTAGATACTTATTTTTTTTATTTCTGTATTTTGTTATTTATTGGTCTATTCTATATATGGAATGACATTTATATTGCTAAATCTGTTTACTGTTACGTGTGTAGGTCGTGTTTTTACGTGTGTGTGTGTGTGTGTATGTATGTGTGTGTGTATGTGTGTGTGTGTGTGTGTGTGTGTGTGTGTGTGTGTGTGTGTGTGTGTGTGTGCGTGCATGCAAGATTTGAGTGTGAGAGATGAAAGCGAAGGTTAATAAGCGAAAGGGATCAAAGAGAAAGGATGGAAGTATGCGAAGAGAGAGAGAGAGAGAGAGAGAGAGAGAGAAACCGTTGACAAGAGTAATGGCCAATGAATTATTAAAGAGTTGGTAAATGGAGTAAAGACACAAGAGGAATAAAGAGTAGTAAAGAGGAAAGAGGAAAGAAAGACCTCGACCTCTTGGGAAATAACAATGAACTTTGACTCTTATTTTTTTCTCTACATCAGGTTATTCTCTCTCTCTCTCTCTCTCTCTCTCTCTCTCTCTCTCTCTCTCTCTCTCTCTCTCTCTCTCTCTCTCTCTCTCTCTCTCTCTCTCTCTCTCTCTCTCTCTCTCTCTCTCTCTCTCTCTCTCTCTCTCTCTCTCTCTCTCTCTCTCTCTCTCTCTCTCTCTCTCTCTCTCTCTCTCTCTCTCTCTCTCTCTCTCAATCTCAGAGAATCGATGTAGCACAAACCAGATAAACTTACAAACATGATGAAGAAAGTTATGCTGTTATGCCACAAGAGAGAGAGAGAGAGACTTACTTATTAGTTTCTGGATATAATGAACGAAAGCGGAAAAAAAGTTTATATGAAAGAGAAATGAAACGGCGAGGAGAAAGGATGGAGAGAGAGACTTTAATTAGACGAAACAAATTAAACAGTAAAAAAAAAAAAATGTTGTATATATAAATTCTTTTCCTCGAATTTTTCTTAATAAACATGGCAATAGCAAATGATAACAAAAAAAGTCTTCAAAGTTGTGAGAGTTCCATTTTCATACGCGCTCTTTTAATTGTAGATATTGACGTAAAGGTGTTTTTTCAAGTCTTTTTATTAGTACTTTCGATCCATTAAGATAGAGAGATAGAGAATGGTAGATAAATAAATAGATAGATAGATATATAGTTAAATAGATAGAAAGAATGAGAGAAGGAGAAATAATGGACAGGGAAAGATAGATAGATAAATTAACGGATGGACAGAGAAAGACAGATAGATAGACAAGACAGAGAGAGAAAAATGAGAGACAGCTATAGATAAAGAGATAATGAAACAAGGTAACCTAAAAACATATTAAGCATCCCTCCACCTCCCTGTGCCTGGCTTCACCTGGCCACACCCACCACCACCACCACTATCACCTTCACCTGCTCCACGAAGCCACGACGCACGCTGACTTAGGATAAATCTCCCTCGCTCTTTCTCAACAATCCCCTCCCCTCCTCCTCCCCTTCCCCCTTCCCCTTCCCCCTCTCCAGTCTTTCCTGCATGCTCATGGCCTACAGAGACGCGGCATCCTCGTCCCTTTCACTCCTCGGCAGTTTCGTCACTCAAGAGCGTTCGGTATAGGGAGCATAGCAAGAGTCGCGGGTTTGGGCGGGTTTTTATGGTTGCTTTGGGCTAGTTTCTCAGAGGGGGAGTTGAATGGATGTGAAGGAGAGTCGTGTTGCGGGTTCTGAGTGCGTGTTTTGGGCTGTTTCGTGGCGGCTTTGTTGTTTGTATGTATTTGAAGATTGGTATGTTTTCTTTTGTTATGTCTTGTATTATTGTTATGATTATGTTATTATTGTCTTGTGTATTATATCCTTCTCTGGTAGTTTGTTACTCTCTGTCTCTTTACACCAACGAGTATCACTGTTTTTATTTCTCTCCTTATTTTTATGCTTATCTATCTATTCTTATATATCTATCTATTTATGCTTATCTATCATTATTTTTATGCATATCTATCTTTCTGTCTACTTATCTACTTACCTACCTACTAACCTATCTACCTATCTATCTACCTGCATGCATAACAGTCTATCTGGTAATCTCTCACCCTGCCTTCCTATCTACCTGCTCACTTAACTCTCTACCTATACATATACCTACCCACCTACCTACTTACTGACCTATTTCCCTATCTCCCCATCTGCTTACTTAACTCTACCTATACATTTACCTACCCACCTGCCTACTAACCGACCTATTTACCTATCTCCCGATCTACTATCTACCTTTGTCTACCTATCTGTCCACCCTAATTAGCAACACAACAATCGAGTCAACATTCACCACAATAGTGTCATTTTACCTGTCAGCGGAGGTCAGTTTTTTGTTCTTCCGTTGTTGTCATTGTTAGCGTTTTTGTTTTTTGTGACTTCCCTTACCTGGGGCTCATTAGGGAAGGTGGTAGCCGTGACCTTATTTCAAGACCAGGTGAGCTGAGGTGTGTGCGTGTGTGTGTGTGTGTGTGTGTGTGTGTGTGTGTGTGTGTGTGTGTGTGTACGTACAGGTGACCTCAGCGCTACACCTGGCCACACCCTCTTCACCCTACTCACCTTCCCTTCTCTCTCTCTCTCTCTCTCTCTCTCTCTCTCTCTCTCTCTCTCTCTCTCTCTCTCTCTCTCTCTCTCTCTCTCTCTCTCTCTCTCTCTCTCTCTCTCTCTCTCTCTCTCTCTCTCTCTCTCTCTCTCTCTCTCTCTCTCTCTCTCTCTCTCTCTCTCTCTCTCTCTCTCTCTCTCTCTCTCTCTCTCCTCTCTCTCTCTCTCTCTCTCTCTCTCTCTCTCTCTCTCCTCTCTCTCTCTCTCTCTCTCTCTCTCTCTCTCTCTCTCTCTCTCTCTCTCTCTCTCTCTCTCTCTCTCTCTCTCTCTCTCCACTCCCCTTCACTCCATAGGTCAGAATCAAAACACGTGAGAATTCCATCAATCAACTCAAAACAAATTCTGAAAGGTATCCAGTTCCCTGCAATCACTTGGAAAGCAATTTGATGATGTTTTTGTAAGGTTTTGTTTCGATGTAGGGGATCACATCCCGATATTGCTTTTGTTTAGAGTGCCAATGATAGACTGATTGTGTTACTACAGTTATTGTGTTATATGGAAATATGTCTGTGAAAGTCTGTATCTGTGTTTTAATATGTCTGTCTGTATTCTCTGCCTGTTTTTTTACTTCGTTTATATATGAATTTTACTTGTATTTCTGCCCCGGTGTGTATGTTCTTCGTTATCTATTTATCTATCTATCTATATTTCCTATCGTTATAACTGTACATCTACTATATGTCTATTTATTCCTCATTATTCAACTTTCCATCTCTTTGTCTCTCTATCTCTATCTGTGTGTCTGTTTCTCCCTGTGTATGTATTTGTCTGTCTGTGTCTAAGATTTTTAAGAGTGTAAGATGTTTGCTAAATGAAATAAAAAGGAAAAGGGAAAACTAAATATGAAAAATGAATTAAGAAATGAAATATGGGCGGTAAGAATACAAATTGATAGGATGAAACGTCCAGATATACAAATAAAGGCAATTAGAATATACTGCTAGGGCGCCAGGAGTACAAAAAAAGGTAAAGGGAAAAACTAAATATGAAAAATGAATTAAGAAATGAAATATGGGCGGTAAGAATACGAACTAATTGGATGAAACGTCAAGATATACAAAGAAAGTCAATTAGAATATATTGCAAGGGCGCCAGGTGTACAATAATCTAATGCTAGGGTCAGGTATACAAAACATTGACCATAGATAAAAAAAAAAAATAAGGTTAAAAGGTCGGCAATAAAGAGTGAGGAAATGCATAGGAAGCTTAAAATGGTGACGGTACGGTGTGATACGTCAGGGGGTCAGGTGTCCAATTAAGGTGATTACAGGTGAGAGGTGCCAAGAGAAAGGTGTCAAGTGGTGCCCGGAAAGGCCTCAGGTGTTGGCAAGGTGTTAAAATGGGCCGCTTGGCAAGACAGGTGATCGAAGGATAAAACAAAAACAAAAGGTGAAGGGGAAGGTGAGTCACGATTGGCTCCTTTACCTGTGTGTTTTTCGTTTTCCTTAGCTGTTTTTTTTTTCTTTTTTGTTTCTCTTAGCCTCTGTCTATCTGTCTGTCTGTCCGTCTGCCTGTTATATAACGCCTACATTTACGGATTAAAAAAACGATAATAATACTGACAATGAAGGTAGTAGTAGTAGTAGTGGTAGTAGTAGTTGTATTAATAATAGTAGTAGTAGTAGTAGTAGTAGTAGTAGTAGTAGTGGAAACAACAAAAACAATAGTGATAATAAGTTACAATAAAAATAAGAATAAGAATAAGAACATTAGTGATAGCAGTAATGAGACGTACCTGGGAAGGTCACCTGGAGGTTACCTGGTCGGCCAAGGGTCAATAGAAAGCTTTAGGAAATACTTGAACTTACTCCTCGCATCTCCCACGCATCGGAGAGAGAGAGAGATTCGTTTACTTCCCCCCTTTGCCCTCCTTTAACATTATCTCCTCTTTTCTATGTGTCTATTCTCTCCATGTAATCCACTTTATTTTAAGGGTAATTGAGCACCGGAGTATTTTTTTCTCATTTTCTGTGTCCTATTTCTTGTTCCATTTACTGAAACTTTATCCCTCTACTTAATTTTCTTTTCCCTGTAATCCATTTATTTTATTTTTTCGTTACTAGGTTTTCTCCCCGGCACGGTAGGATTTTCTCTTTCCTTTTTCTCTCGTCTTATTTAATCCTCCTTAATTTTATCTTTAACCTTAACTTTATTTTAATCTTCCTTTCGACCTCTTTCTTTTAGTTTTATTTAGTTTTACCTCAAGCCTTTTAGATTTCCTGTTTTTTCCTTGTAGTCTTTCCTCTTTTATTTGTTATTTTATAGTTTAAGTTCACAACGGTATCATATTTCCTTTTTTTTGTCTTATATTCATTTCCAACTCTTTTTCCTGTGACCTCTTTCTTTCAGTTTTATTTAGTTTTACCTCTTGCCTTTTAGATTTCCTCTTTTTCCTTGTAGTCTTTCCTCTTTTATTTGTTATTTTATAGTGTAAGTTCACAACGGTATCATATTTCCTTTTTTTTTGTCTTATATTCATTTCCAACTCTTCTTCCTGTGACCTCTTTCTTTTAGTTTTATTTAGTTGTACCTCTAGCCTTTCAGATTTCCTCTTTTTCTTGTTGTTTTGTAGTTTGAGTTCACAACGCTATCATATTTCCCCTTTTTTTGTGTTTTATATTAATTTCCAACTTATGCAATACTAACTTTATTTTTTTCTATTTCCATTCTCGTCTTGCTCGACTTTCCTTTTTTATCCTTTTATACTAATACTACCTTCTTTTTTTTCTATTTCCATTCTCGTCTTGCTCGACTTTCCTTTTTTATCCTTTTATATTAATACTACCTTCTTTTTTTTCTATTTCCATTCTCGTCTTGCTCGTTCACTTTCCTTTTTTGTCCATTTATAGCTGTTCTCTCATTCACGCGGCTCATTTTCATGCGTCGCGTCCTTCACTTTCTCTCAAGCCAACCCATTTTTTTTTGTATGCTGCGAAGAAAAACATTGCAGCTCTTTACTTTTTCTTACGTAAACTCGCATATTTTTTTTTGTTCCAACACTGCTGTTAAATATTACTCTCATAGCCTCTCTCTCTCTCTCTCTCTCTCTCTCTCTCTCTCTCTCTCTCTCTCTCTCTCTCTCTCTCTCTCTCTCTCTCTCTCTCTCTCTCTCTCTCTCTCTCTCTCTCTCTCTCTCTCTCTCTCTCTCTCTCTCTCTCTCTCTCTCTCTCTCTCTCTCTCTCTCTCTCTCTCTCTCACGAAAAAGTTTTAAGGCACTGTAATTTTAATGGACACTAACATTTTTTAGCAACAACTTTATGTTCCTTGCATGCGCCATATTTTTTGAAGCATTTTATGACACCAACTTAATTTTCTAGCAGAAGTCTTACGGTCCTCGTTTTACGGATTAAGTTTCTTTTTATATTTATCCCGCATCGCCTTTCCCTCGTACCCTCTCCATACCCGGTGGCCTTTCTTAGGGTATTAGCAAACTTCCCTACTCCCTCCCTTGCCTATTGTGTATGCTAAGTGCCTCTTAAACCTTATCTACATGCACTCAGTTCGCGTCACGGTAAATAAGTCACACCCACGTCAGGGCAGCATCCATTCATCAATAAGAGTTAACCTTCCCAGCATCCACCAGTCACGTGTGGGTTGAACTAGTGAGGGGGCGTGGCTTGTCTTCGGATTGGCCAATGATAGACACTTGACACAGAAGTGGGAGGGGCTTATTTGCCAAGTTAGCGTGAATGGACATTAGAAATACTGAGGAAAGCACAAGAACCAAGAACCAAAACTGACATGGTATGGACACGTGACGAAAAGACAGGAGGACTAAATAGGAAGAACCAAGAGAGGAAGACTAGGACTATATATGTAGGAACCTATGGAGAAACCTATGTTGGAACGTATGTAGGCCCCAGTGTAAAGGATTATGTAGGGAGAAGCAAGATTAACATTGCATGGACAGATGATTAGAAGAAAGGAGGAAGGACTATATAGGACGGCAAGTTTTTTTTTTTTTTTACAACAAAGGAGACAGCTCAAGGGCACAAAAAAAGGAAACAATAATAAAAAAAAAAGCCCGCTACTTGCTGCTCCTAAAAAAAATCCAAAGAGGTGGCCGAAAGAGAGGTATACAGGCTAGAAGGAAGAGGAGAAGACGTCAGAGGAAGATATGGATGGATTGCGTAAAGGAAAACATGAGACAAAAATATGAACAAATAGTACAAATCAGACAAAAGTGGAGGAGGCTCACACACATCAGCGAACAGCGTCCCACTTGATGTAATACTGTTAAGAAGGGAAAAAAAAGAAAGTGAATGGATTATAGAAAGTCTCTTATCACGTGATCCGTTTCACTTGATCAACTTAATCCCATCAGACCACTTCTCTGCCCTTATTGCCCCCTCCCTTTCCTTTACCCTTTGCCTCGTCCCCCATGACCTCCTTTCCCCACTAAGCAACCCATTTCGCCCCACCCATAATTGCCTCATCCCTATATCTCTGCCTCCCCATTCTCCTATACCCTGCACCCCATACAATAACACAGTCCCTTCTCATCTATTCCCCTTCCTCTTGTACTTTTTTTTTTACAGAAGAGGAGACAGTTCAAGGGCGTAAAAAAAAAAAAACAATAATGAAAAAAAAGCCCGCTACAAGACACTGACAAGTCATCCCTTTTATCGAATCAAAATATCTGTCTCCTTGAAGGTATATCGATCCAAGAATCTATACTCAACAAAGGGTTCCTGTTATCTATATTATATCGTAATCTCTGTGCCCTATAAATGCCCTTTGCGACTTAGCCTATTTGCCACGCTCCAGTTGTCCCTATGCCAGCCACACCCACCCTTACCAAGCACTCCCTATACCCTGTCTCTTCCTTCTCCATTTATAACTATTCCCTATTCCTTTCTAGACCATTAACACCTATGTACTCACCTCTATACCCTATGGCCTATACACACCCTTTGCTTTTATCGCAGTTTTTTGTGTGTGTGTGCTGCCTATTGCGTTGGCAAGGTGTCTTTATGGGTCTCTTGGACGACCCCGGCCCGTTAGTGGCGCAGTCGGATTTTAATTATAGTGGCTGTCGTGGTATGTGACGCTTGCCTGGCCCATGCTGCCCCCCGGTGCTCCTCTTGATCGAAGCCGCTGAAGTTAGGGTTGATTGAAGATCTGGGCAGCATGCGAGTAATCTTCCGCCACTCGACGATGGTTGAAAAATCGGCGTGTTTCGGTGGGACTCGAACCTAGGTCACGTGCTCACCACGCCCGCACGCTGACTACAGTGCCAACGCCTCACCAGTTATACCTATATCAGACCCTCCCACCTTAAGGGGCTATTACACTGGGCAAATTTTTCGTGGATCTTCAGTCAAACCACGATATCCGCTGGCGCGGTTCTCCTTTATCCGTGGTTTTCTGACGTGTCCACGATCTTCCAAAGCTACGGTAGATTTTACCGAAGGATGACGGTATTACTCACCATCATCATCATCAGCAATAACAAGAAACAAATGAGAACCACGCCAGCGGAAATCGTGGTTTGACTGAAGATCCACGGAAAATTTGTCCAGCGTAATAGCCCCTTTAGCAAGCACTCCCTATGCCCTAACCCTTTCTAGTCTACCAACACCTATATACCAGACTCTATACCCTATACCCTATGGTCTATACACGCCCTTACCCATCGGCCCTGCCCTAGTCTTGCCCACGCCAGCCCCACCCACCCTTTACCCGCCGCTCCCTCGCCGCACCCACGCCCACACACACACCCAGCCACACCCTCGCCCACCCGCAGGCCATTTTTAAGAGTGAGAGTAATTCAGGCCGGCGGGGCGGATGTGGTTACTTTGTTACCATTATGTTTTTTTTCTATGCCTTTTTTTCCTTTCGTATTATAATTAATTTTTTTTATCCTTGTTTCTTCCTCGGTGTTCCATTCTTTGTGTCGTTCTCTGTTTGTTTGTTTGTTTATTTGTTTGTATTTGTGGGTTTGTTTTTACTGTATCTTTCTACATTCGTTTTTGTTCTACTCATATAATCTCTCTCTCTCTCTCTCTCTCTCTCTCTCTCTCTCTCTCTCTCTCTCTCTCTCTCTCTCTCTCTCTCTCTCTCTCTCTCTCTCTCTCTCTCTCTCTCTCTCTCTCTCTGTGTGTGTGTGTGTGTGTGTGTGTGTGTGTGTGTTTGTTTGTTTTATTTGCTTTTGTGTGTGTGGTGGAGGGTTTTTTGTTGTGTATGAGCCGAGAGAGAGAGAGAGAGAGAGAGAGAGAGAGAGTAACCTTATTCGGGGCTCCACCCTTCATGAATGAGGCGGTTGTGTCATCGGAATAATAATGATAAAATAGGTTTTTTGAATGAGTTACGATTTGGTGATCTGCATTCGAGCGCTCACTCTAACCTCTTTTTATTGATGCTTTGTTACTGAATTTACACTGGACGATTTTGTTTATTTATTTATTTGTTTGTTTATATACTTTTTTAATTGTTGACGGATGTATATTTTTTTTATTAATGGACGAAAAGATTGCCTAACGGTGAAATAACTTTAATGCATGTAATATTTTTCTGATTTTATTTATGTTTTGTTAATATTTTTCAGTCCTCTCGTCTGTGTTGTTTGTGTATAGTTTATTTATTTATTTATTTATTTATTTATTTATTTATTACGTATTTTTGTTGCTATGGTAATTATGTGTCGTATTATTTTCGTTTGAGAGAGAATGAATTTATATAGGACGACGGAGGGCGGGCGGCTGACGCACTGCCCGGAGCCAACCGTGACCCTGGCTGACGCTGGCTGACTTTCACACGCCAACGAGATTTGTGTGTATGTGTGTGTGTGTGTGTGTGTGTGTGTGAAACCTACCTGTCTCCCTACCTATTTACCTACCTCCCTACTCCCCCCCTCCCTCCCTCCCTCCCTACCTACCTACCGACCTACCTACCTACTTACCTGTGTTTTCCCATACGTGAATTATCATTGCACAAAATCTATCTAGGTTACATGACACATTTTTTCACCCATTACACTCAGGGAAAACCACACACACTTACACACACACACACACACACACACACACACACACACACACACACACACACACACACACACACACCTTTAGGTCGCTCAGGGGACAGGTGTTGACTCGTTGAATTAGTCATGACCTCTCACCTGCCGTCTCAATACGTGGGAGAGAGAGAGAGAGGAAAAGAAAGTTAAAAGGAAAAGGAAAACACACGTAAAGGAAAGTAGAACAATAAATTAACGAAAGAGAGAGAAAGGGTGGGTAGGTGTTTTTATTTAAGACTGTAAACTACACTTATTTTTACCGGCGGGAAAGGGGAGAGAAAAGTCACTGTTTACTCTCAACCGGCAGCTGTTGACTTTAGCTGAGAGAAGGAAAATTGGTGAAGGGAGTGGTGGATAGCGGCCCAGGCTTTATTATTTTTATTATCATTATTTGCTGTAGTAGAAGTAGTGTAACATTGGATAGTATAACATAGTAGTAGTAATGATAGTTGCTTATGTATTTGTAGTAGTGGTGGGATTGGTAGTAGTAGTAGTAGTAGTAGTAGTAGTAGTAGTTGTAGTTCTTGTTTTTGCAGTAGTAGTAGTAGTAGTAGTAGTATCAGTAGTATCAGTAGTAGTAAGTTTTGTAGTAGTAATAGTAGCAGTAGTAGTAGTAGTAGCAGTAGTAGTAGTAGCAGTTGTAGTAGTAGTAGTAGTAGCCTTTGTGTTGCTGTTACTGCCGCAGAATAAATAATAACAGTACAAGTAAAAAAAAAAAAAAAGCCTAGCAACTCCAACACAAAAGCAAAAAAAAAAAAAAAAGAAAAAAAAAGAATAACATAAAAAGGACAACATGAAGCCAAGGTAACCAAGCCTCACATTAATAGTAATAAATAAAAAAAACTTACCCTGCATAATCCACAAAAAGCGGCTGAGCGTTGCAAAACAAACACTTGTAAACAAACCGTTCGGAGCGACAACACCATTTTTGTGACCACGTAAACAGGATTCTGAGCCACATCGAGACTTATGTTTATCCTTGAGTCACAGCTAAGGGGGGTAGGGGCGAGGGGGGAAGGGGGAAGGGAAGAAGGGAGGGAGGGGAAGGTAGGGTGTGGAAGGGGTACTGTGGAAAACGAGGGGGATGTAGGTTAATGTGGGTAGATAGGGAACAAGGTAAGGGTCATTAAGGTAAGGAAGCAAAGTAAGTTTGTAAAGAAAGGTAGATAATAAGGTAAATAGGAAGAAAAAGAAAGGTAGGGTGTGGAAGGGGTACTATGGAAAACGAGGGGGATGTAGGTTAATGTGGGTAGATAGGCAACAAGGTAAGGGTCATTAAGGTAAGGAAGCAAAGTAAGTAGGTAAATAAAGGTAGAGAATAAGGTAAATAGAAAGAAAAGGAAAGGAAGGAGAGCAGGCAAACAGGTAAAAGGAGAGAACGAGAAAAATGTAGGAAAAGAGAAGGGATTTATAAGATTGATAAGATAGAAATGAAAGGAATAAAAGAGAAGGCAAGGTGGAAGGACGGAGAAACAGGCAGACCGGTAAAAAAAGAGAAACAGAGGCGTAACAAAATGAAGAAAACAAATCCAAGAAACGATCAGGAACACAACGAGAAAGAAAGAAAAAGAAGAAAAGGGAAAGAATTGAAAACAGATGGAAGGACGGATAAACAGGCAGACAAATAGAGAGAGAAAGATATATAACAAAATGAGGGAAACAAATATAAGAAAAAAAAGAACGCCAAAACTGATTAGACAGAAAGAATAGTAAAGAAAATTAAAGGGAAGCAGGAGGAAGGTGAGATAAACAGCACAGGTGAGGGAAAGATGAAACAATACGAAGGAAACAACTCGAAGAAAAAAGAAAAAGCAACGGAGATAATGAAAAGACAGAACGAAAAGGGAAAGAATAGAATGTCTGAATAGGAGTACAGACAGACAGACAGACAGACAGGTAAGGAGGTACGAACGGGAGACACTAGTTTATTGAGTCTTTACCGTTACCCCTGAGCCGCTTATCAACATACCTAACGTCCCAGGTGAGTCGGCAAGGCGGCACCACCTGTTCACGGCTTACCTGGACAAGGCTAACTCCCCGCCACACCTCACGGCCTCGCTCGCCTGGGCAGGAGTAGCGGTGTGGGAGCAGGTGATGGGGGAGGGGGAGGGGTAGGGGTAGGTGGGAGGAGGGTAAGGGAGGTGAGTATATAAGTGAGTTTAGGTGATGTTTTAAAGTGGGGTGGGAGTGTGTGTGTGTGTGTGTGTGTGTGTGTGTGTGTGTGTGTGTGTGTGTGTGTGTGTGTGAGGTTTCGTTGACACAGTTTTCATAATTTTATAGCGATCACGTGCTTCTATCCCTCCACTTTCTCCCTCCCTCCCCCCCCTCTTTTACCTCCATCCCTCTCGTTTCTCTATCCTTCACCTGCCATCCCTCTCTCCTTTTCCCTTCTTTTCCCTCCATCTCTCTCAGTCCTCTATCTTTTCCCTTTCATCCCTCTCTCCTTTCCCTTCTTCTCTATCCCTCTCATTCTTCCATCCTTCCTCTTTCATCCCTCTCTCCTTTCCCTTCCTCTCTATCCCTCTCATTCTTCCATCCTTCCTCTTCCATCCTTATCTCCTTTCCTCCTATTTCCCCTCGTTCCCTCTCATTCCTCCATCCTTTCCCTTTCATCTATCCCTTCTTTCCCTTCCTTCCCTTCCATCCTTTTCTCATTTCCCTTCCCTTTCTCCCCCTCTCCCATTCCTTCTTCCCTATCATCCTTCCATCCTTCCCCTCCCATCCCCTCTTCTAATCCTTCCCTTCCAACCTCTTTCTCCTTCCTCCCTCCTTCTATCCTTCTCACTCACTCTCATTCCCATCTCCTCTTCCCTCCCTCTCTCCCCTCCTTTCCCTCATCCCTCCTTCTATCCTTTTACTCTATCTTCCTTCCCTCCTTCAGTAGAGTCCGCGGCCCCGCCCTGTACCCTCTCCCACCCTTGCCCTGCCTCATTTGACCTTAATCACGGCCCTCTGACCTTAACTCTCCTGCCGCCACGCTTACCCACCTGTGGCTGCTGATAAAGGGACGTCCAGGGCAAAAAGTGGTAGTCGCTGTAGTAGTGGTGGTGGTGGTGGTGGTGGTAGTGGTGGTGGTGGTGATGGTCGTGGTGGTGGTCATACTGCTGGTGGTGGTGGTGAGGACTTTGGTGTTGTTGCTACTCAGGTCATTACTACTACTACTACTACTACTATTATTACTACTACTACTGCTACTACTACTACTACTACTACTACTACCCTCCTCTTCTCCCTTTCTTCCATTACTCCATCCCTCTCATTCCTTCATTCTTCTCCTTCCATCCTTCTCTCCTTTCCTCCCCCTTACCCATCCTTCCCATACTACTACTACTACTACTACTACTACTACTACTACTACTACTACTACTACTACTACTACCATTACATCAACCACCACCAAAGAACACCAAAACCAATTAACAGAACACCAGATAACAAAGACAGCAACGACAACAAGGGAAGTCTAAGTGAATAAACGAATAAGTTAATAAATAAAGATGAAAAAACAAACACACTCAAATGAACTAAATCTAAATGAATCACTCTACGAAACGATTACAAACCCTTTCCCACTCATCACTCTCCCTTCCACCATCCCCTCTCTCTCCCCTTCCCCGCCCAACCCTTCGCAGCAAGACAAGTGGCCGTTTTCTAACCATTTATCTCGAGGGGGGACGCAACCAATTTGGGAATCTTTTACAGGTGTCTTATCACTTGCCTGGCGTGATAAAGAGCCTTGCATTGTGCCAGACGTAGCGGAGCGTCCATTGTTAGACGCGAAAATGTGGGGGAATATTGAAGGGGCGAGAGAGAGAGAGAGAGAGAGAGAGAGAGAGAGAGAGAGAGAGAGAGAGAGAGAGAGAGAGAGAGAGAGCAGTTTTATTTGTTTTTCTTTATTTTATTCATTTGTCTTGTCTGCATCTGTGTCTTTGTGTGTTCGTTCGTCTGTTCTGTATATTTGTTTGTTTGTCTTTCGTCTGTGTTTATCTGTTTTTCTGCCTGGGTTTGTCTCTGTTTATTTGCTTGTTTTTTTTTATATTCTCTCTCTCTCTCTCTCTCTCTCTCTCTCTCTCTCTCTCTCTCTCTCTCTCTCTCTCTCTCTCTCTCTCTCTCTCTCTCTCTCTCTCTCTCTCTCTCTCTCTCTCTCTCTCTCTCTCTCTCATTGTCTTTCATTTGTTTTATCTTCCTTCTGTTATTTCTTTTCTTTCTTCCTGTGACCTCCCTCCATTTTCCTCCCTCCTCTTGGCCTCCCTCCATTTCTTTCCTCCAGTGAGAACCATTTATAAAGCTTGAGGGTTTAAAGTCTTCTCTCCACCTTCCCTCCTTCCCTCCCTCCCTCTCCTTTCGTTATTATTCGTTCCCTCCAGTACCTTTCTTTCCTAATTCCTCCTTTCTGTTGTCTCCTTTCCTTCCTAATTCCTCCTTTCCTTAATCATTATTTCTCTCCTTCTCTTTTCTTTTAATTTCTTGGTTTTGTCTCCCTCTCTTCATTCCTTCTTTCCTTCTTCCCCTTGCTTCTTTCACTCATTTATTTGGCTTTCTCTCTTTTCATCCATTTCTTTCCTTCTTCTCCTTTCTCCTCTCTCCTCATATCTTGGCTTTCTGTCTCCCACGTTTCATTTAGTCTTTCCTTCTTTCCCTGTTTTCCTTCCTTCGTTTTTGGCATTCTTTCTCTCTTTTCATCCAATCTTTCTTTTGTTCCCTTTCTTCTTGCTTGCTTCCCCTCCATTCCCCTCTCCATTTTTGCTCTCCAGCCCCTCCTTTCCTCTCTATTCTTTTTCTTCTCTGTATGTCTTTCTGCTTCTCTCTCTCTCTCTCTCTCTCTCTCTCTCTCTCTCTCTCTCTCTCTCTCTCTCTCTCTCTCTCTCTCTCTCTCTCTCTCTCTCTCTCTCTCTCTCTCTCTCTCTCTCTCTCTCTCTCTCTCTCTCTCTCTCTCTCTCTCTCTCTCTCTCTCTCTCTCTCTCTCTCTCTCTCTCTCTTCTTTTTTCACTGTTCTTGTTTTTACTTTCTTTTCTCCTTCTCTCCCTTGTTCCTCTTTTTCTTTTTCTCCCTTCATATCGCTCTCTTACTCTCCCCTCCCTCCCCTTCTATCTCTTCCTTCCTCTCCCCTTCTATCTCTTCCTTCCTCTCCCTTCCTATCTCTTCCTTCCTCTCCCCTTCTATCTCTTCCTTCCTCTCCCCTCCTATCTCTTCCTCGCGCCCAATCAGTCCTGTTCACATTCGTCTGCAATATGGCAATTTCTTCTTTGTGAAAGCCTGCATGTGTCTTTGTGTCTGCCTGGCCGGAATATAATGGCCGAGTGTGTGTGTGTGTGTGTGTGTGTGTGTGTGTGTGTGGTTACCTAACTGGTTGTCTGGCTTTCTATCTGTCTATGTTTGTATTCCTGGTACATGTTTGGGAGCTGGTTTGTAGATGTTTGTTTCTTTCTTTATGTCTAAGTACCTGTGTTGATGTCTGTATAACTGTTTGACTGAATGGCTGACTGACTGGCTGACTGACTGATTGTATGTCTGTGTCTTTCTTTTGTCTAACTACCTGCATGACTATCTGTTTTGATGTCTGTATGGCTGTTTAACTGGCTGACTGAATGGCTGACTGACTGACTGGCTGACTGATTGAATGTCTGCTTCTTTTGTCTAACTACCTGACTACCTGTTTTGATGTCTGTATGACTGTTTGACTGGCTGACTGAATGGCTGACTAACTGGCTGATGGCTGACCGACTGATTGTATGTCTGTTTCTTTTCTCTAACTACCTGACTACCTGTGTTGATGTCTGTATGACTGTTTGACTGGCTGACTGAATGGCTGACTGACTGATTGAATGTCTGCTTCTTTCTTTTGTCTAACTAACTGACTACCTATACGTATGTCTGTATGGCTGACTGGCTGACTGACTGACTGGCTGGCTGATTGTATGTCTGGCTCTTTGTTTCTTGCTAAATGACCATCTCTGCTTTTGTTTATATGGCTGACTGGCTAAATGATTGGCTGACTGGTTGACTCTGTGTATCGTACTGACTGGCTGACTAGTTGATTGTTTTTTTATTAGATAAATAGTAAAATGTGTCTCTGTTTAATTAAAGGGATAATTGAACATACATACATAATTACCATGTAGTTTTCTGTGTTTTAATATAGTTTAATTGTTACTTTGTTGTTTCCGTGCGTGCCAGGGTAACTTTAAAACACACACACACACACACACACACACACACACACACACACACACACACACAGGTAAGCAAGCGCACAGGCGGGTGAGTGAGCAAAAAAATAGTAACAAAGTCGATCCGGCGCAGTGATAACAATGGATTAAGTGATGTAACCTCCGCCGCCACCACCGCCACCGCCTCCATTGCTACCAGGACCACCATCACCGCCACCACCACAACCACCATTACTGCCACCACCAACAACAAGAACATTACTGGAACTACCACCATGAATTGTACCTCCATTGCTGCCACCACCACCATCACCATGACCGCCACTAATACCACCACCTTCACCACCATCACTACCACCACCACTACCATCATCAACTGTGTGTGTGGGAGGGGGATAGATAAGTAATAATATGGAAGGTAAATAATAATATGAAAGGTATTATCGTAAAAGGATAATAGGAATGCGATTTGTGAAGGGAATTATTATTAGGATTAGTATTAATGTTAGTGTGGTTGTTGCTGATAGGAACATATGAACATAAAAACGTAAGGAGTCTGCAAGAGGCCGGTTGGCCAATACAAGGCAGCTCCTGTAATCTTAACCCCACCTTACCTCACTATCCATGACATTATCCAACCTTTTCTTGAATGTATCTATGGTATTGGCACCCACAACATGACTGCCTAGCCTGTTCCATTCATCCACCACTCTGTTGGTAAACAAATTCTTGCCTATGCCTAGAGAGAGAGAGAGAGAGAGAGAGAGAGAGAGAGAGAGAGAGAGAGAGAGAGAGAATGCGCAATTTGTACACAATTCCAAGTATATAGGAATCGAAGTCTTCGCTCTCACTCATTCCTTTGACGCAATACAAACCTTGGAACCCTATTGGTGCTTAAGAAATTCCTGTCGTGCTTCAACATCTCTCCTATTGGCTGAGAAGCGCACGTCGAACTTCACCTTCCTTTCCATTGGTGCGTGAATCCGTGACGTCATTGGTTTGCTGCTCTGCCATTGGTGGGTGACTTTCAGACGTGACACATTGGCTTTTCTGTTCCTGATGGATGATAATTGGAGAATATTGGCGCGTTTTGTCGATTTATTGCTTGTTCTTGCTTCTCGTTGTGCTTGGAAGAGAGAGAGAGAGAGAGAGAGAGAGTTATTTCCCCCATTGTTGGATCATTTAATACTGTGACTCGTGTTCATCATGGAGGACTTAACTAATTCCGTTTTCTTTCCATTTTTTCCAGGTAAGCTGCGGATCTGATTACACCGCCAGGTAACGTGTGAGCCGAGGTTGACACACACACACACACACACACACACACACACACACACACACACACACACACACACACACACACACACACACACACACACACACACACACACACACACACACACACACACACACACACACTAATACACACGCGGCTTTCAAAGAGTTAATAAAATATGATATTGGTAAACAGGAGAAATAAGTATTGAAACATTCTTTAGTCTTTTATGAGAGAGAGAGAGAGAGAGAGAGAGATGTAATTGTGTTCTCACTATATATGATAAATATTTATAAATGTTAATTGAAATAGTTTGAATACTTTGCGTGTGTGTGTGTGTGTGTGTGTGTGTGTGTGTGTGTGAAGGTGACCTGGAGTTATCTGGGTCAGTTCTCTCGGCCAGACACGAGAGAGAGAGAGAGAGAGAGAGAGAGAGAGACACGAGACCTGTGTGTGTGTGTGTGTGTGTGTGTGTGTGTAAAAGTTTATCATATCTTCCCTCCCTGCCAACTAGTCAAGCAATTCTCGAAACACACACACACACACACACACACACACACACACACACACACACACACACACACACACACACACACACACACACACACACACACACACACACATTCCCAGCACGCACCCCCAACACGTCTTTTGTCTCGAGAGGAAAGTAAAAGTTGTGAGAGGCTTAGAAATGGCGGAGGTTGTGAGGGAGGAAGATGCGAGGGAGGAGGAGGGAGGAGGAGGAGGAGGAGGAGGAGGAGATTGGTTTGTGATTGAAGTGTGAATTATCGTGAACTTGGACGAGTCTGTGTGTGTGTGTGTGTGTGTGTGTGTGTGTGTGTGTCTGCTTAGGTTGGGTATGTATTAACGCCTCATCTTCTCTCTCTCTCTCTCTCTCTCTCTCTCTCTCTCTCTCTCTCTCTCTCTCTCTCTCTCTCTCTCTCTCTCTCTCTCTCTCTCTCTCTCTCTCTCTCTCTCTCTCTCTCTCTCACGTACACCTGTCTCGGGGTAATTAAAGGTGCGCACGGCCGTCTATTCTTGCCTTGCGTGGCGTAAATGAAAGAGTGTTTGGAATGTCAGGGGGTCAGGGATGTGGGTGCGTTACCTTACCTTACCCGCAAGAGGAAGGGGTGAGGAGGGAGGGGAAGGCATTGGATGGGGAGGGGGGGGAGGGTTATGGGGTAGAGCGGGGAACGGAAGGGGGAAAGAGGTATAGGGTACGAGATTGGGTAGGAAGGTAAGTATTTGAAAAGAGAATTGGAAGAGGGGAGGATGGAAGATTATGGGGTAGGGGAGATGAGGGTAGGAAAGGAAGATAATGGAAAAGGGAAAGAGGAGAAGGATACGAGATAGGGTAGGAATGTAAGTATTTGAAGAGGGAATTGAAAGAGGGAAAGGAAAGAAGAGGGGAGGATGGAAGATTATGGGGTAGTTCAGATAAGAGTAGGAAAGGAATATAACAGAAAAGGAAAAGAGGAAAAGGATACGGGATGGGATAGGAAGGTACCGTAAGTATTTGAAGAGAGTGGGAGAAGGTAAGGAAAGAAGAGGGGAGGGGAAAAGAGTATA
The DNA here is from genome assembly GCF_024679095.1 of Eriocheir sinensis. Classification (NCBI taxonomy): domain Eukaryota; kingdom Metazoa; phylum Arthropoda; class Malacostraca; order Decapoda; family Varunidae; genus Eriocheir; species Eriocheir sinensis. The sequence goes on along the minus strand of NC_066513.1, from coordinate 22,290,442 downwards.
AAGGAGAGCAGAGAAGGGTAGGAATGGGATGGGGAAAAGAGAGAGAAAGAGATACGGGATAGGTTAGGAGGGTAAGGAGTTGAAAAGACAGTCGGACGAGGTAAGGGAAAGAAGAAGGGAGGGGAAAAGGGCAAGGGGTAAAAGAGTAGGGAAGGGATAGGGGAAGGAAAGAAGGGGAGAGAGGTATGAGATAGTCTTTTCTTTCAAGGGAGAATTGGATGAGAGATCGAAGAGATTAGAATGGTATGGGAAAGAGTGAGAAGAAATAAAGGGGAAGGGTATTGGGTACAGCAGGAAAGGTTAGGAGATGGGAAGGGTAAGTAAAGAGAGGTATTATATTCTAGGAAGGTAAGGCTTCGAGGAGAGAATTTGAAGATGTAAGGAAAAGAAGGGATGGAAAAGATTAGAATGGCATTTAAAAGGGAGAGTGGAATGAAATGTTATAGGACGGTAAATATGCCAAAGATAGAAGGAGGGGACGAGGTAAGGAAACGAAGGGAAGGGAAAGATTGGGAGGAAGGGAAGTGATAGAAGAGGTAAGAGAGAGCAGGTTGAGGGTGAAGGAGAGATGGGAAAGGAAAAGAAAAAGGAGTCTAAAAAATGATAATGTAGCGCAAATAGGTAAGCGGGAAGGATGAGGAGGAGAGAGAAGATAAGGGAAAATTGGAGTAAGATTAATTTTGGATAAGGGTAGGAAAAGGAAAGGGAAGAGGGGAGCGGTAAGGGGAGAGTGGAGGCTTAGGGTTATTGTAGGGCAAGGAGATAAGGGAGAGGGAAGGGGAGGAGCGAGAGAGAGAAAGAGGGTTAGGTAGGATGGGTAAGGGGGAGTGGGGGAAGGAGGAAGGAAAGGGGAGACTTAAGAAGAAAATAACAAGAGGCTTTATAGTGTTTTTTCACTCCTAATATTTCCTTTTTTTTCTTTCCCTTTTTTTGTACCTTTTCATGTGTGTGTATATGTGTGTGTGTGTGTGTGTGTGTGTGTGTGTGTGTGTGTGTGTGTGTGTGTGTGTGTGTGTGCATTTTTTACTTCTTGCACAGTTTGCCCTTTGATTGCCTTTGATTGCGCTCTCTCTCTCTCTCTCTCTCTCTCTCTCTCTCTCTCTCTCTCTCTCTCTCTCTCTCTCTCTCTCTCTCTCTCTCTCTCTCTCTCTCTCTCTCTCACACACACACACACACACACACACACACACACACACACCATCCCCCAGTACATCTTTTTCCCTCGTTTCCTCTTCGCCCTGTCTCCCCTTTTCTCTACCTCCTCGACCATCTCTCCTCTCCTCTCCCCTCCACTCTCCCTCTTCGCCCTTCTCTCCCCTCCGTCGCTCTATTTCTCCGCCTCTCTTGGGAACAATTTAAGACCCCCTTTTTTCCCCTCGTCCTCTTGCGTCACTCCTGTGGGTTATATTCTTAAAAACATCTAGGGCCCAAGTACACACATATTTGACTAGGCTTTCGTGGGAGTCTTGGGCATTTCCAGGGTTAGCTTTATGACCCTAGTGGTAGTTTGCCCCTTCTTCTGTACCATGAACCTAAAGGAACACTCATTAGAACCCGACTGTTCACCTTTTTGGCCTTTGAAAGTAGTTGGTGTGAGGATGGAAGCGTCTGACAATGCCGTCCTGCTGAGCCTCGCCGCACCTCGCCTCCTCCCCGCCGCCAGAATGCCAAGGATCAGACGTCTCTTGCCTTGGCGCTCCGTTCGTGACCTCCTGATCCCTGCTCCGTTCCCTAACCGTTCTTCCCGTTCTCTGTCTGTCCTTAGCTGTCTGTGTTGTTTGATGATTCCCGTTTTCTGTTTCCCTTTCTTCGTTTTTTTTTTCTTCTCCTTTTTCTTCTTCGTTTGTTGTAATTATTTCTGCTTCTTTTTTTCCTTCGTTTTTTGTCCATTCTCTGTTTCTTCTTTCTTTGTTTGTTATTCCTCTTCTGTTTCCCATTTTCTTCGTTTGTTTTCCATTTTCTACTTCTCTTTTCCTCGTTTCTTATCCCTTTCCTGTTTTTTTTTCCATCTTCCTTTGTTAATCGTTTTCTGCTTCTTGTCTTCTTCGCTTGTTATCCTTTATCTCCCTTCCTATCCTTTGCTTCCCTTCGTTAGACATCCATTTTTTCCCTTCGTTTGATATCCTTTTGTTTTCCTTTATGCCTCTGTATCTTTCCTCCGTTTCTTATTCCTTCTCTGCTTTTCTTCCCCTTTGCTTTATTCCTTGTTTTGTTATTTCTCGTTGCCTTTCTTCCTTCTGCGTCCTTCCTCCATTTATCTTCTTTACGTCGTCTTGTAATTCCTGTGGCTTAGTTTATCTCATTTAATCTCCTTACTCCCATTCTCTTATTTTCTTCTTCTGTATGTAACGGTTTGGACTCCTCTCCTGCTTTCTCTTTCTTTGTCATTTCATTCTTCATAATTTTTTGTCTATTCATTCCATTCTTCCTCTTTTTTGTATTGATTTTGCCTTCTCCGTGTCCCAGTAGCCATGTATCTTTTTTTTATATATTGGTTTGGCTTCCTTTTCTGTCTTCTTTCTTCCAGTAGTTCTAAGTTCTTCGTTTTCCAGCTATCCCTTCTTCCTTTCTTCCGGCACTTCTGTAATCTTTTCTAAACACTCTCTGATCTCTCCCTTTTGTCTTTTGTTTAGTCTCCCTTTCACGGCCTCCTCTTCAACGTCACCTCTCTATACAACTTCTTTACTCCTCTTCCTCCTCCGTCTCCTCCTCCTCCTCCTCCTTGATACAGCCTCTCTTCTTCCCTATAGATCTCCTCATACCAATATTTCTGCCTCCATTCACTCCTCCTCCTCCTCCTCCTCCTCCTCCTCCTCCTCCTCTCCTTTGCAACACTTCCCACTCTCTTCTCCATTTCCTCCCCCTCTCTCTCTTTCTTCATCTCTCCTTCTTCCCTATCTCCCCCTTCTCCCTCTCACCTTTTTCCAGCTTTTCCTCCTTCTCTATTTTCAACTTGCCCTTTATTTTAGTCCTTCAGGGTAACCAAGTGTTGGAGGACGTCTGGTTATGGAGGAGGTGGAGGAGGAGGAGGAGGAGGAGAAGGAGGAAGAGGTGGAGACGTGACCAACTGCCTGACACGTAAGCTTTCTCCTCCTCCTCCTCCTCCTCCTCCTCTCCTCCTCCTCCTCCACCTCCTCCTCCTCCCCCTCTAAGTTCGCCTTGCTTCCGGTAACGGTTGAGCGAAATGAGAAATAAGGGACAAAAAATCGCTGGGAAGGAAAAAATTTATTCGTTGGTATTTTCCTTTTTTTCTGTCTATCATTTTATTTTTATTTTTGGAGCAGGTACGAAAAATCAAGTGTGGTGTTTTTAGGGGAACGTGTCTACCTGTCTGTCTGTCTGTCTCTCTGTCTGCCTGTCTTTTTTTCTGTCAATCTGTTCTTTTTTCTGTATTCTGTCTATCTATCTATCTATCCCTTCTTTTATTCCTCTCTCCCTTTTCTGTCCTCCATCCCGCGTTACTACTACTACTACTACTACTACTACTACTACTACCAACTCACCTCTGACCCCAACATTATATAAGTCACTGGTAAAAAAAAAGAAGAAAACGGGTAAAAAAAAAAACAGTATGGCATTCGATTCTCTCTCCTTTATGAGGTTTGTAACGGGAATACTCGGCGTCCATTCAACGGTGTGCTTCGTTTCTTATATAACTTTTTATATTTTTTTATTTTGCGTTTCGTGGTTTGGTAGGGCTGTGTGTGTGTGTGTGTGTGTGTGTGTGTGTGTGTGTGTGTGTGTGTGTGTGTGTGTGTGTGTGTGTGTGTGTGTGTGTGTGTGTGTGTGTGTGTGTGTGTGTGTGTGTGTGTGTCCTTCGTTCTTTTCTCTTTTTTTTATTATACTCAGCAAAAATAAAAAGGAAAAAAACAGATAAGAAGGAAACCATGAATGAAAAAAAAAAAGGCAGAGTAAAAAAAACGTAATATGCAATGAGTAAAAATATATTAATGAAGGTTCCTCTCGCATTTGATCTTTTTTTTCTTAATATAATCAGCAAAAAAAAAAAAAACGAAGGCAACCATGAATGAAAAAAAAAAAAGCCCGTCAGATTATGTTCCTCTCGAAAGGCAAAACAGAGGGAGGCAAAGAGTAAAAAAAAATATATAAGCTCCTCTCACATTTGATTTTTTTACTTACTATACTCAACAAAAACAACAACAACAAAAAAAAAATCAATGAGGAAACCATGAATGAAATAAAAAAAAAGGTCTGTTACTTCTTATTCCTCTTGAAAGGCAAAACAGAGGGACGGAAAGAATAAAAAGCATGAAGGTTCAGTTTCCATGTTACGTCACGATCTCTTTCCCTCTCCTTCAACAATTGGTCCACTTTAAAATTCCAGGCCAGTCGAAGGGATTTGATTATTCATATGGATTTGTGTTCAGACTCTAGGGGGGCTTAGGAGGAGGAAGAGCAGACAGAGGAAGACCGAAAGGAAGAGGAGGAGGAAGAACAGAACGAAGAAGAGTAAAAAGAGGAAGAGGAGGAGGAAGAACAGAAGGAAGAAAAGTAAAAAAAAGGAGGAGGAGGAGGAGGAAGAAGAGTAAAAAGAGGAAGAGGAGGAGGAAGAACAGAAGGAAGAATAGTAAAAAGAGGAAGAGGAGGAGGAAGAGCAGGAGGAAGAAAAGTAAAAAAAAAAAGAGGAGGAGGAAGAAGAGTAAAAGAGGAAGAGGAGGAGAAAGAAGAGTAAAAAAGGAAAAGGAGGAAGAAAAGTATAATAAAAAGGAAGAGGAGGAGGAAGAAGAGTAAAAAGAGGAAGAGGAGGAGGAAGAGCAGAAGAAAGAAGAGTAAAAAAAAAGAAAAGGAGGAAGAAGGATAAAAGGATAATCCTATTTTTCTATTCCTCGTACTTTGCCGTTTCCATTAACCTGTTTCCTCTTCTTACTATGCGCTTGATAAAAAATAAAAATAAAAACACTTAAGAAGAACAGATACCAGAAGACCTGTTAGACTACACATAGCGAGGGTATATGTTCAGGAGGAGGAGGAGGAGGAGGACGAAAGGGGTGAAGGTTGCTGAGGGTGGCGTGGAATGCTGTCAGTGTTCAGCGACATTTAGCAAGGGAAGCACGAGCCGAGGAGGGGGATACAAGGCGTCACTATAAAAAAAAGTATTCGCGCGCGCCACCAGAGGGCAGGGCAACAGGGAACGCAGAAAAGTAAAATCAGTAAATTCAGAAATACGCGTTAGATTCTGTTCTCCCATAAAGAAAAGATAAGGAAGTTAGATAAAAGTAATAAATATGATAATTCAACTCCGCACCGAGTCTGTTGATGGAAAACGAAAATAGACTCATATATATTCTCCTCCACACAAATTTGATATAAGAAACATGGATCAGAAATAAACCAAGGCCAGTGTGCTCATCCCTACTGTTTTATTTACGCCTTCTGCTTCGTTTCAATACCCTACTCCAGTTTCCCTTTAATTTCCCAGTATTACCTGCGATGTTGCTTTCCTTCTTCATCCTCAATATTATCTCCAAGCGTGATTAGCGGGCTTTTTTTTCACATTTGTTACCCTTTTTTTATGCCCTTGAACTGACTCCTCTGCTGTAAAAAAAATAATAAAAGGAAATGGGTTAGTGGAAAAGGTATTGTACAAGGGAAAGGGTAATATAAGCAGCCTTTTATTTTCCTTTTCTCTTTCTCTTCTTCCCCATACACTCTTCCTCCTCAGAGACTCGATACATTACTCTCCCTAAGCATTCTCTCCAAGCGTGTAGCAAGAAAAGGAAATGGGTTAGTGGAAAAGGTTCAGCACAAGGAAAAGGGTAATAGTACTAGTCTTATTTTCCCCTTCTCTATCCCTTCTTCCCCCTACTCTTCCTCCACTCGATTCATTTCTCTCCCTAAGCATTCTGTCCCAGCGTGTAGCAAGAAAAGGAAATGGGTTAGTGGAAAAGGCATCGTACAAGGAAAAGGTAATAGTATTAGCCTTTTATTTCCCCTTCTCTTTCTCTTCTTCCCTATACACTTCCTCCTCTTAATCCGCCTAGAGACTCGATTCATCTCTCTCCCTAAGCATCCTCCTCCATTCATCCAAGACTTTCCTTCTCTTCGTATTTTCATTTCGTATAACTGTTGCTATTAATATATCTATCTTTGTTTATATTTCGATTTTATTGCAATTTTTCTTTCATATTACCATTATCATCTCTCTCCTAGTATTCTCCTCCATTCATCCACTAATATTTTCCTTCTCTTCGTATTTTCATTTCGTATAAGTTGCTATTAATATATCTATCTTTATTTTTCGCTTTTATTACAATTTTCCTTTCGTATACTATTATCATCTCCCTCCCATTCTTCTCCTCCATTCATCCACTAATACTTTCCTTCTCCTCGTATCACTGTTTATTTCCATTTCATTTCTTTATTTCTTTGTTGATACTTGCTTCATACGATTTATCATGCTTTCATTCAATAGGCTTTCCTCAAACTTCTTCCCTTTCCTTCCTTCCTCAACATTCTCGGCTTCGCGTCCAATATTTTCAGCCTGTTTTGTTTGCATTTTCCTCCTCCTTTCCGCTCCTGATATCTGTATACTTCTCTCCGCGAGTATAAGTTCGGCGAGTCAAGCTTATTTGAAGAATGCCGCAAGAATTATACCAGACCCAGACATGTTTCGCGGGTTATAAAAGTTTACCTACGCAGACTGGAGCAGGAGGAAGAGGAGGAGGAGGAGGAGGAGGAAGACAAGGGCGTGAAGATATAAATTTGTTCTCCATCCATATTTGAAGAGTGAGCAAGCTTAACTCTCTCTCTCTCTCTCTCTCTCTCTCTCTCTCTCTCTCTCTCTCTCTCTCTCTCGCTGCTCATTTCCTGTCTTAAACCCGTCTTAATTAAGTTTTTCTCCGCCCCCCTTCTCTTTACTTTATTTCATTTCTCTCTCTTTCATGATTCGACTGATTTTAACTTTCCTTTGGGTTGGTTTGCCGATGACTCTGTTTCAAGGAGTTTATTTTTGTTTGTTGTGTTGTTGTTGTTGCTGTTGTTGTTGTTGTTGTTGTTCTTTATCTTCTTCCTCTTCTGCTTCTTCTTTTTCTTCTTCTAGTTCTTCTTCTTCTTCTTCTTCTTCTTCTTCTTCTTCTTCTTCTTCTTCTTCTTCTTCTTCTTCTTCTTCTTCTTCTTCTTCTTCTTCTTCTTCTTTATTTGCCTTATTTGTAACAACCATCACCACCACCACCACTTTTACATACAACAACAACAACAACAACAACAACAACAACACTATCACCTACTACTCCTTCTACTACTACTACTACTACTACTACTACTGGACTCATCACCGCCTCTCTCACCATCACCACCACCACCATATCCATCACCACTGCTAATACATTCATCACCACCACTGTCATTTCTGTCCATAAATCTTGGCACTGCCCCATCACCTCCATCACCCACTGCCACTGCTCCCTCCCTTCCCCACTAACACCCCCCCCCTCCCCCCCGCAATACAGCACCACCAAACCTTTACTTTCTATCTACGTATTACCCACCAATATACTACCACCACCACCACCACTACCACTACGAACACCACTCAACCATATCATCTGCTTTTCGTCCTACAACCACTACCATAACTCACTACCACTACCACCACCATTACTATACTACCACCATCACTACCACTATTACCACCACCACCACCACCACCACCAATACTATATTTACCCATATCATCTTCCGATCCCATCACCGCTACCATATCAGCTACCCCTACCACTAACCCCTACCACTACGCTACCACTTCCCTCACCACTAGCAAGAATACCACTACCACCACTACTACCACAACCACTATCATCACCACCACCACCACTACCACCACTACTACTACAGCCACCATCACCACCACCACCACCATCACCACGAACACAGGTCACGTCAAAGCTTCTGAATCACTCTGTTGTCTGCCTTCCTTCCTACCTGGTCTTGTTGCTCTTCATCAAGGGCAGCACAGTGTTAAGCCACGGCCTTCCATAAAGCTGATCACCCCATAAAGAGCCACCGGGGAAAGCGACCTAACCTCCCCGGATCACATGCACAGCGTCGTAAACAGTGGTGCCAGAACAGAGGCATAACTTGAGGTAGATCCGCTGCTCCCTCTCTTTTTGAGTTGGTAATACTTGTGTTTCTTGAGTCTGGAATTAGCTTTTAAGGGTTGAATTTGCGTCTTAAGGGAGAAGTGGTGGTGGTGGCGGAGGGAAGGAGGGAAGGATGGAGGGAGGGAGAGATGGAGGAAGGGAGGAAAGGTAAGGGAGAGTGGACAGGTAAGGGTTGGCAACGCTGGATTGGTAAAACTCTGACACACATTCTCCCTGACTCCTCCTCCTCCTCCTCCTCGGGGTGGCCCTCCTTTCCCTCCTCTTCACGTCCCTTTCCCTCCCTGTCTCTCCCTTCCTTCCTCTCCTCCTCGTGGGAACTGTTACTCCCTTTCTTGCCTCACCTTCGCGTATCGCTTATATATTGTTTCCGTTTATCATTTCTCTATTTTCCTTCCTTTTTCTTTCATTCACTTTCTCTGTTCCCTTGTGTTTCTATCGGGCTCTCTCTTTCTCTCTCTCCTTTTCTCTGTTTTTATCTTCGTATGTGTCTGAATCCATCAATCTGGCTGTCTATCCGTCTGTCTGTTTGTTTGTCTTTTTGTATCTCTCTCTTTCTCTGTTTCTGTCTTCGTGTGTGTGTGTGTGTGTGTGTGTGTGTGTGTGTGTGTGTGTGTGTGTGTGTGTGTGTGTGTGTGTGTGTGTGTGTGTGTGTTTAAATCTGTCCCTGTCTCTATATCTCTCTCTCTCTCTCTCTCTCTCTCTCTCTCTCTCTCTCTCTCTCTCTCTCTCTCTCTCTCTCTCTCTCTCTCTCTCTCTCTCTCTCTCTCTCTCTCTCTCATGTTCATTCTTTCTTGCCTTGATTATGTCATGTCGTAAATTTGTCTTGTCTCGTCTTTCAGGGTAAATTCATTTCGCTCTTCTCTTGCGCCATTTCATCTTGCACTTATTTCCTTCCTTCACATCCTTTCTCTTCTTCTTCTTTCTTCTTTTATGTATGTATATATTCCTCCTTCCTTCCTTCCTTCCTTCCCTTCTTTCTTCCCTCCATTCTTCTTCAGTTCGTTCATCTTGCAATTATTTCCTTTACATCCTTTCTCTTTTTCTTTTCCCAATGTATATTTTTTCTTCTTTTCACCTGTCTTTATTATATTTCTTCTTTCCATTCTTCATTTTATCCAGCCGTTCTTCCCTCCTCCCTCTGTTTCTTATTTCTTTTCTTCTTTTTCCGTTTCTTTCTTTCTTCCTTCCTCCATTTCTTTCTTTCCTTCCTTCATTTCTTCCTTTCTTTCATCCTTCCTTCCTTCCTTCCTTCCTTCTATATTTCCGTTCTTCCTTCCTTCCTTTCTTCTTTCCCTCCCTCCTTCCTTCCTTTCATCCTCCCTTCCTTCCTTCCATCCTTCCTTCTTTCCTTCCTTCCTTCTCTTCTGTCTTCCTTTTTTCCCGTTCTTTTTTTCTCTCCGTTTCTCATCTCACGACCTCGTCCTCACCAACACTTAATCATGTATTTTTTCTTAGCCAACCAGAAAGCTCCTCATTTCTTCTTCCTTTCCTCCTCCTCCTCCTCCTCCTTCTCCTCTATCTCCTTATCCTCCTCTTCCTCCAATCGCGTTTTCACATTCCCACACCCACCTGAGAAACCCACAAACCCACGTTAATTAGCAGATTAATCTTGAGATAATTACATTGGATGAGGAGATGATAGTAAAAGGAAGAAAGAAAGGGGGGAAGAAAAGAAGGGAGACAAAAAGGAGGAGGAGGAGGAGGAGGGAGAGACAGAGGGAGTGGTGGGAGGAGAAAGTGAAGAAGATAGGAGAAGAGGGAGAGGGGAGAGGAGAGGAGGGAGTACGAAAAATGGGGAAGGGAGAGACCGAGAAAGAGAGAGAGAGAGAGAAGAAAAGGAAAGGGAACGGAAAGGAAGGGAATGGTATGAATGGGTACGAATTTGAATGAATGTCTATCTGTATATGAATGAGATATTGATGGAAATGGTGGTGGTGGTGGAGGTGGAGATGGTGGTGATGGTGGTGGAGGTGGTGATTGTTGTGGTGATGGTGGCGAATTCAATTGTACTCCCATCTTCTCTTGTTATTCATATATTCATTGTTATTTTTCGTCTCTGTTCTGCCTTTTGGATGAATTTAATGTACTGTTCTTTCTTCTCTTCTATAAGTTTGGCGATGTGTCTGTTCTCTCTCTCTCTCTCTCTCTCTCTCTCTCTCTCTCTCTCTCTCTCTCTCTCTCTCTCTCTCTCTCTCTCTCTCTCTCTCTCTCTCTCTCTCTCTCTCTCTCTCTCTCTCTCTCCATTCTTCTCTCCATCCACCTCGTTGTTGCTTAATCACTTCCCTCCCTTGTTGTCAGGGGGGAGAGAGAGAGAGAGAGAGAGAGAGAGAGGGGGGGGGTCTGGGGGTAAACTGTCGGACAAGGGAAAAGATGGATAGGCAGACAGACAGACAACCAAACAGACTAACACACACACACACACACACACACACACACACACACGAACAGTTTGCTGGTAAATGTCAAAGAAGCGAAAGTGGACAGACCGCCTTCCTATCTCCTCCCCCCTCCGTCTCTGTCTCCTCCTCCTCTCTCTCTCTCCCTCTCTCCCTCCCTTCCTCCCTCCAGAACAAGTGCTGGTCGGAGAACGGATAGGAGAGAGAGAGAGAGAGAGAGAGAGAGAGAGAGAGAGAGAGAGAGAGAGAGAGAGAAGCTGGCAGAAAATGTGAAAATTATGAAAAGTAATTAAAGAAGGCGAATGTTTAATGGAAAGATAAGTTACGGCGTTAAAAAGTCTGAAATTGTGTGAAAACTTTTGAGAAACTATTGCCTGTGTGTGTGCGTGTGTGTGTGTGTGTGTGTGTGTGTGTGTGTGTGTGTGTGTGTGTGTGTGTGTGTATTGGGGGGGGGGGGGGATGGGTTTCTCTGCCTGCAAGAAAAATAAAAAATTCTTATTCGTGAGGAAGAAATGAGTAAAACAATCATAAAAATCCCATTACAACTTAATAACCTACAAGAGAAGCCTTTTATGCGTCCTCTCAGAAATAAGAACAAAAGAAAATAACTGAAAGAAAAATAGCGCCGGAAGAAGATTACACAAAATTAAATTAATAAGATTAAAGAGTGAGTGAAAAATGGAGCTTTAACACAGAGTTGGCGGAGTTTTCGAGATGAGGCGAGAGTTTCCTGACGGCCGCTGAACAGGTGCGTGTTTCATCGTGTTTCAGCGAGTTTCAGCGCGTTGACGGGCGTTTCACACTGCACCATTTCGCTTCAGGTGCCTTTCCTTCCACACTCTCAGGCGATTAAATCCTTCCCGCGTTTCCATTAAATAGTTTCACTTCTCTAAATCCGTTTCAGGAGCCTGTTGTGTAGCTTCTCCAGTAGTTTCACAAGAGGATATCAGATGCTTCATAGTGTTATTTTAGATAGTTTCAAGACGTTTTATTCAGTTGTTACGGAATATTGTGTAGTTTCATGTGTTTCACCAATAAAGTTTCATTACCTTCGTCCTACGCAGCGTCAAAGTGTTTCAGTGTGCCACGCGAGGTGTTTCAGATTGCTGTGAGTGTCGCGGACTTGCTGGAAATGATTTGCATTGCTCCGAACTGGTTTATTTTTTTCCCGTGAATTTAATTGTTTCTGTGTGTTTGAAGTCGCTGCGCGTGTGTTGCTGAAGTCTCGTGATATGTTTTCTGAGGCCTTTTTTTATTTTGCTGTTTTCATATTGTTTCTCTGTGTCGAAATCGTATTAGCGGGGTTTTACAATGTGGAAGCGTAGTTAGAGCTCATCGTTAATTGGAAAAGGAAGGAAAAAAACGAAATAAGAACGAATTCGGAGTATTTAATCCACTTTAACGTGTCTTTCTCTTGCTGTTTTCATCATGTTTCTCTTTGCCTGAATTAAATGGAGGGTTTTATTATATGAAAGAGTAGTTTAGCTCATCGTTAAATGGAATTGGAAGGTGGTATAAAGAAATGAATAATGAAAAAAACAAAAAAACGAAGAAGCACAAATTCGGAGTAACTTCACTTTAGGATATTTTTTCGATTTTTTTTCTTCTGTTTTCATCTTGTTTTTCTTTGGCTGAATCGTAGTAACAGGGTTTTGTAATGTGGAAAAGGAGTCACAGAGCATCGTTATTTGGAAAAGGGAAGTAAAATGAAAAAAGATAATGAAAAAAACAAAAATAGAACATAAATTCGAGGTATTTTATCCACTCCAGCATAATTATTTTTGGCTCGTTATTCAGGTGCTTCATTTACTCGTGTTGAATTACGGCAAAACTGTAATTTGTGGCCTGAAAAGGTTGGCTCAGCGCTTTTTCGCTAATTGGAAGTAGGTACTCTTGTGTAGGGCAGAACACGATGGCGGGGCAAAAAGTGGGTACTGCTGGAGGGTGTTGAATTCCGCGGACTCTGAAAGGAGAAATTAAATATGTCAACTCACAAACTCACGCTGGAAGTAATGGGATGGGTTAGAAGTCAAAAGAGTGTACCCAAGAATGAGAGAATGAGTGGAATGAACTGCCATTTTCTCGTTTCTAAAGTTTTTAAAAGGAGAAATTAAATATGTCAACTCACAAACTCACGCTGGAAGTAATGGGATGGGTTGGAAGTCAAAAAAGAAAACAGTGTACCCTAGAATGAGAGAATGATTGGAATGAACTGCCATTTCCTCGTTTCTTAAGATTTTAAAAGGAGAAATGAAATATGTCAACTCACAAACTCACGCTGGAAGTAATGGAATGGGTTAGAAGATATAAAAAGTGTACCCTAGAATGAGAGAGTTAGTGGAATGAACTGCCTTTTCCTCGTTTCTTAAGAGATTTTAAAAGGAGAAATGAAAGCATGCCATCTCAAACCCATGATTGAGGAATGAGGTAATGGAAAGTGTTAAAAGAAAGCTTGTATCGTAGAATAAGGGAATCAGTGGAATGAAGACTGTGGAATTAACCGCCGCTTCTTAAGAACTAGAAGACGAAATTAAAGCATGTCAACTCACAAACTCACGATGAAAGTAATAGAATAGTTTGCCATAAAAAAGGACTGTGAAATGAGGGAAAGTGTTAAAGGCTATGGGATTAACCGCCATTTTCTAGTTTCTAAGGTCTAATTAAATAAAGAAGATGTAAAGTAAAGCTCACGATTTTTTTTTTTACAACAAAGGAGACAGCTCAAGGGGACACAAAAAAAGGAAACAATAATAAAAAAAAAAACTCTTCTCGCTGCACCTAAAAAAAAGAATCAAAAGAGGTGGCCGAAAGAGAGGTCAATTTAGGGAGGAGAGGTGTCGATTGAAGTAATGGCATGAGTAGAAAAGTTTGTAACGTGGAATGAAGGGACAGACTAAAGTTAAGGAATGACCTGCATGTTAAGTATTCAGGATTTTAAAATGAGCAACCAAGATATACAACATAAGTCTAATAATCACGATAGAAGTAATGAAATGAGTTAGAAAGTCTGCAACGTGGAATGAAGGAAGGGTTTTAGTGTTTAGGGCTCTGAAATGGAACGCCCCTTGCTCCTTACTTAGCCTTCCCCTTCCTTGAGCTGCCTCTCTTACTGGAGGTGTGATGGGAAGGCGATGGTGGTGGTATATCGGCGGTGCTGTCCTCGGCCATCGCCTCCATACCTGTTTGCGTCACGTCTTTCCCCTTCTGGGCCTCCTCGTCATCATTGAACGACTCGTCTTCGTCATATTGGTCTGGGAGGTCATCAGAAGCATAGTCGTCATCGTAGTCGTAGGGGTCAGAGTAGTCATAATCAGAGTAGTTCTCACAGTCGTAGTCATCTGAGGCCCAGTAGTCGTCATCCGAAGTAGACTCATCATCCCTGTCCTCCTTATGGTCAGTCTTGGACGCGTGGCTGCCGTGCATGGAGGGAGTGGCGCCTGCCGGGTCCTCCTCTCTCTGGTGGGAGGTGTCCGTCAGGTGTGTCCTCGAGGAATGGTGGTCGGCGGGGCTGGCGAGGCTGTCATCCACCCGCACCCCTTCGTCGGCGCCTGCTCCCAGCGCCCCCAGCACCACCAGGACCACTGCCACTGCTCTTAGAAGACTCATTGATTCTAGAGATGCGAATGATATTTAAAGTGTAAAGAATATTGCAACTTTGGTGATGCTGAGAATTCGTCCGAGTGAAGGATGGGAAAGGAAGAGAGGGTAGAAGAGGAGGAGGAGGAGGAGGAGCAAAACGAAGGTCGACTCATTTCTTGTAAACCTGCGAATCTTTCTCAACCCGTGTGAAGGGAGAGGAAGCTGTACCGTTCCAAAAAGCACGTCTATAGGAGAAATACTTCTTATTCCCTGGAAACTTATTAACCTCAAAATTAAGATGACAATGCTAGGAGGCTCGGGGAAGGGGTGGAGGGAGGGGCGCGAAAGCCTCACTCAATGTACCTCAGCTCTTCATGGACTCATCACCAAGACATCTGTTGCAGTGATAAATAAACGTCTTGAGTGGAAGACCTACGGAAAGCTCGACACAAAAAGACCAGCGAAGTAACCCACACTAATGAGAACAAACGAAGAAGCATCACTCGTAAAGGCAAACACGCAAGATCATCAGAGTCAGTGGTGAATGCCCCTAAAAGCTTAGTCAGTGTTTGTGAAGCGTCTCGGCTTAATATAGGCAGAGGAGGAAGAAGGAGAGCGATAAAAGAAGGTTAGGTTGAGTCCACTCTAGAAGGCGGCAGGACAGCCCGGCGCCTCTTCCGTCCTTTGGTATCGAACCGACGCAGTACAAAGTCACAAGCGAGCACAGGGTTCTCTCCGCCAAGGGAGGAGGGAAACAAATCATCCAGTTAATGTGTGTGCCAGTTCATGTGTGTAGTAAAGCATATCGTGTGTGGGATGTGTTGTGTTCTGTCTGCATTGTGTTGTGTCTCGGTGTTGTGTCGTGTCTCTGATGTTGCCTCAAACACCCCTCTGAGTCATGTGGGTGGGAAGGGCCATGAGGTAATGGTGTTTGGAGAGTGTGTGAATCTCTCCCTGTGTACGTGCTGTGTTTGGGTGTTGTGTGACCGACCTGATGCTGCCTGAAACACGAACCATCCCCCTGACTCACCAAAGGCAGGAAATTAAAGAGAAGAGGAAGAGCATGAGTGCGTGAGCGATAAAATGTTGGGTGGACGCTCTGCCTGTATTATTGTTGCGTCTATGTATTGTGTGGCGAATCTGATGCTGCCTGAAACATATATCTCATCCCTCTGACTCACCAAAGGAGGGAAGTGAAGAGAAGGAGAACATGAATGAGGGAGCGGTAAAATGTTGGGTGGACGCTCTGCCTGTATCATTGTTGCGTCTGTATATTGTGTGAGCAATCTGATGCTGGCTGAAACATATACATCATCCCTCTGGCTCATCGAAGGAGGGAAGTGAAGAGGAGAAGGAGAACATGAGTGAGGGAGCGGTAAAATGTTGGGTGGACGCTCTGTCTGTACCATTGATGTGTCTGTGTGTTGTGTGACGGATCTGATGCTGCCTGGAACACACCAAACACCCCTCTAGGTCATCTTCAGAGGCAGGGAAGAGAAGAGGAAGACCGCGTGATTGAAGAAAAAATGTTGGGTGGACGTGTATCTGGGTGTTGTGTTGCCTATCCAATGCTGCCTGAAACACGATACGCCCCTTCAGGCCATCTTCAAAGGCAGGGGAAGGAAGGAAAATGGGAAGAATACTAGTGATGAGGAGTAGGTGGTTGGGAGGAGTAACTCTGCATGTGGTGTCCTGTGATACTTTGCCTAACGGGTACTGCCTAAGCCGCCCTTTGAGACAGTCTGTAAAAAGAAAACCGGAGAGCAAGAGGAAAAAAGAATGCACTAATGGAACCGATGAAAATGAACGAAAGGGGAAGAGAGAGAGAGAGAGAGATGATATCCGATAGAAGGTGGAAAGAGCGAGATGAACTGCAAGGGTGACTAAAGAAAAGAAAACCAGAGAACTAGAGAAAAAGAAAATACAGGGATGAAACCGATGGAAGAGAACCAGAGGGAAAATAAAAATAGGAAGAGACGATAATACCCAACAGATGGTGGGGTGAGTTAGAGGAGCTTCAAGGGTGACTAAAGAAAAGAAAACCAGATAACTAGAGAAAAATAAAATGCAGTGATGAAACCGAGGAGAAGAAAAGAAAGGAAAGAAAAAAGGAAAAGGGGAAGGAGGAGGAAGATGAACAGGAGAAATAAAGAGGAAGGCAAGAGGAGGAGGAGGAGAAGGGCAAGAGGAAAGAGGAAGGAAAAGAAGGGCAAAGATAAAAAAGGAGAACATGAGAAAAAGGAAGAAGGGAAGGAGGAGGAGGAGGAGGAAAGAAGAGAATGACAAGAGGAAGGAGGAGGAGAAGGGCAAGAAAGGAAAGAGGAAGGAAGAGAAGGGAAAAGAGAAAAAAAGAAGAACGAGAGGGAAGGGAGGAGGAGAGGGAGATGATACCCGATAGACGGTGGCATGTGTGAGAGAACCTGCAAGGGTGACTAAAGAGAATGGGAGGCTGGGAGACGCGGGAAAGTAGGACTGGAAGGAAAAAGTACCCGCGTTGATATATGTACAGAGGGCTCGGGAATGACACGGAGAAGGATGAGTCAGCAGAGGAGTCGAGATGAGCGAGATGAGGCAAGGGAGGTGAGGGAGCGGTGAGGCAAGACCCAGAATGACGAGAAAGGGATATTGAGAGCTGCAGAGTTTAAAAAGGAAGGGAAGGGGGTGGAAGGCCGAAGAGTTGGGTTGGTTTAAAGAACAGGAGGAGAACTAGAAGTGAATTAGAGTGGAAGAGGAAAAGTATACATGGATCTCCTCTAATATTTCTGCATCTATTCTTTTCTCTTCCTCCTCCTCTTCCTCCTCCTCCTCTCTCTCCTATATCAGTGAGGTGGCCGAGTGGGTAGGAAAATAAGGGATGAATGTAGTGCAAACGAGGATGTGAATAAGTAAGAGTGAATGCAGTATAAATAAGGGAAATTTGAGAAAACAGAGAGAGGCAGAGAGAGAGAGTAAACAGCAGTAGGAGGAGGAAAACAGCAGAAGACAAGGAAGCAGAACAGACGTAATACAACAACAACGAATAACAAAGATGAGCAAAAGAGAGGAAGCAGACAAAATATTAGGAAGGTAACACCACCAACAACAGGAGGAGGAGGAAAAGAAGGAGGAGGAGGAGGAGGAGGAGGAGGCATATCGTGTGTCCAAGGGGAAAGTGTTCATCATGTTGCTCTTCCTTTCACTCTCACTCCTCAAGGACGCTGCCCCCCTCCCCCCTCCCTTCCCCCCCTCAGTGGCTCTCCGTGGCCCTGGCTCCCACGCCTCGCTGACCCCTGTGTGCCATACGCCGGGGCAAGGCTGTGCTCATTGGGGTCTGGGATTCCTCTTGCCCTCCTCCTCCTCCTCCTCCTCCTTCCTCTTGTCATCTCCTCCTCCTTCTTCCTCTTGTCATCTCCTCCTCCTTCTTCTTCTTGTCATCCTCTTCTTTCCTCCTCCTCCTTCCCTTCTTCCTTTTTTCTCTCATGTCCTCCTCCTTTTTTTTTCTTTTTCTTTTCCTCCTTCTTTCCATTTGCCCTTCTCCTCCTCCTTCCTCTTGTCATTCTCTTCTTTCCTCCTCCTCCTACTCCTCCTCCTCCTTCCCTTCTTCCTATTTCTCTCATATTCTCCTTTTTTTCTCTTTGACCTTCTCTTCCTTCCTCTTTCCTCTTGCCTTTCTCCTCTTCCTTCTCTTGCCTTCCTCTTTATTTCTCCTGTTCCTCTTGCTCCTCCTTCCCTTCTACCTTTTTTCTCTCGTGTTCTCCTCCTCGTTTTCTCTTTTCCCTTCTCTTCCTTCCTCTTTGCCTCTTTCCTCTTGCCTCCTCCTCCTTCGTTTCTTCCATTTCCCCTTTCGCTCCTATATTACTCTTCCCTCCATTGGCAGTCTCTTACCTATCCTTGGGCCTTCCTTTGCCCTTCCTTTGCCCTTCCTTCACCTTCTTTTGCCCTTCCTTTGCCCTTCCTTCACCTTCTTTCCCTTGTCCATTCGTCTCCCTCTTCCATTGTTTCTTATGTCTCCTTCCCGCCCCTCTTCACCACCCTTCTTTTCCTTTGTTATATATCTTGCTCTCCTTGCCATATTCCTACCCTAACTGTCTCCTTGGCTTCCCTTAATCCTGCCTCTACTCCCACCACCACCGCCACCACCACCACCACCACCACCACCACCACCACCACCACCACCACCGCCACCACCACCACCGCCGCCGCCGTTGCCACAATTACAATATTATCTTTAACTTTCTCTCTTGGCGCTTTTACCCCACTCTTGGTCTGTTCCAATAATCCCCTTCCCTTTCTTCCTTTCCCTTTCTCTATTTATCTTTGTGTTTCCTTCCCTTCTATTGCATCCCACTATCTTTCACTCCGTTCTGTTCCCTTCCCTTTATCTTCATTTTTCTTCCTTTTCCTTCCCTTCACATCCATTCCATTGTCTTCCCTTTCTTTCCCTTCCCTTCCCTTTCTATTCCTTCCCTTCCCTTTCCTTCCATTTCTGTTCCTTTCCGTTTATCTTCATTTTTCTTCCTTTTCCTTCCCTTTCCATCCATTCCATTGTCTTCCCTTCCTTTCCCTTCCCTTCCCTTTCTATTCCTTCCCTTCCCTTTCCTTCCATTTCTGCTCCTTTCCCTTTATCTTCATTTTTCTTCCTTTTCCTTCCCTTCACATCCATTCCATTGTCTTCCCTTCCTTTGCCTTTCCTTCCTTTTCTATCCCTTCCCTTCCCTTCCATTTCTGTTCCTTTCCCTTTATCTTCATTTTTCTTCCTTTTCCTTCCCTTTCCATCCATTCCATTGTCTTCCCTTCCTTTCCCTTCCCTTCCATTCCATTCCATTTCATGCCATTCCCTTATGTTTCGTTCCGTTGTGCTCACTGCTTTATCTTCCTTTCCCATCCCTTCCCTTTCTTTCCCTTCCCTTCCCTTCCATTTCCCTTCCTCTTAATCCTTTTGTTTCCTTTTACTCGTCTGCTTCTCTTCCTTTTTCCTTCCCACACCTCTCACGCCCATTCCCTTCCGTTCTTGCATCTCATCCCCTTCCCCTTTCTCTCTCTCTCTCTCTCTCTCTCTCTCTCTCTCTCTCTCTCTCTCTCTCTCTCTCTCTCTCTCTCTCTCTCTCTCTCTCTCTCTCTCTCTCTCTCTCTCATTACTCGGCAATTATTACCTCTCCTTTGATGCTTAAATAGTTGTACTCATCATAAAGATACGTAAACCTCATTCTCTCTCTCTCTCTCTCTCTCTCTCTCTCTCTCTCTCTCTCTCTCTCTCTCTCTCTCTCTCTCTCTCTCTCTCTCTCTCTCTCTCTCTCTCTCTCTCTCTCTCTCTCTCTCTCTCTCTCTCTCTCCAAAAAAATAGTTTTACCCTCACTTTGTTTGAGTCCCCGCTCCACTTTTTTCTATAAATGCCAAAGAAAACGGAACTACATTCTTTGACCGTAATAATTATCCCTCGGTGGACTTCGAAGGAGGAGAAGGCGAAGGAGGAGGAGGAGGAGAGGGAGAAGGAGGAGGAGGAAGAAGAGGAGGAGGAGGAGGCATGAAAGAAGAAAAGGATGACGAGGACGACGAAAAGTTGAATAAGAAAAAGAGAAGAATGACAAGAAGAAATAGAAGAAGAAGAAGAAGAAGAAGAAGGAGGAACAAGAGGAAAGATGCCGAAAAGGAATAGAAAAGAGAAGTGAAACGAAACCGAGGGAAACGAGAATGGAGGGAGAGAAAGAAAAAAAGGGAGGAGAGAGATCTAATGGAAAACTGTGAGAGAGAAACAAGAGATGAATAGAAAGAAACATATAAAAGGGAAAACAGAAAGCAAAAGTTAGGAGGCAAAGAAAAGGGAAAAAAATAATAATTGAGAAATGGACAGAAAATTGAGGAGAGGTAGACTTAAAAGGAAAGGAAAGAAGAAAGAGAAGGAGCGTTGGTAAAAGACTAATAGGAGGAAGAAGAAGAAGGAACCAAGGAGAAAGCGAGATATATAATGAGACGGGTGGAGAGAAGGAAGGGAAAGTAAAGAAGACTTGGAAAATAATGGAATCCTGGAAAAAGAAAATATTGAATGAAACCTTTCTTGCTGTGTCCTTAGAGTTTATAGGCAGGTGTGTGTGTGTGTGTGTGTGTGTGTGTGTGTGTGTGTGTGTGTGTGAGAGAGAGAGAGAGAGAGAGAGAGAGAGAGAGAGAGAGACGGTAATATGGCAAAATAAAAATAAAAAGGAAGCAAAACGAAGCAAAACGAGCGAACGAAGGAAAGAAAGAAAGGATAAGAGGGGAAACTATAATGATGTAAGGGGGAGGTGCTAGGAACAGAAGAAGAAGTAATATGGAAGAAATAAGAAATAAGAGAAAAAATAAATGAAAAAAAAAACCCAGCTGAGTAGAGAGACAGAGGAAAGACGTGAGGAAGTGAGAAATTACCCTCAAAATATGAAGAATATAAAAGAAACTGAGCAGAAAGAGGAAGAAAAGGAGGAGAAAAGAATACGTCAGGATGTCGATGAAATATTACTCGAATCAAAGAGTTTTCTGAATATGAGAAAATGGAGGAGGGAGAGAAGGAGGAAGGAGATGCGGAAAGTTGAAGGCCGAGGAGGTCGAAAGGAAATAATAGTAATAGTAATAATAATAATAATAATAATAATAATAATAATAATAATAATAATAATACGTTGAAGAAAAGAAGAAAAAAAGAAGATGAAGAAGAAGAAGAAGAAAAAAAAAAGGAGAAGAGGAAGAAGAAGAAATATAATAATGATGAAGAAGAAGAGGAAGAAGAAAAGACAAAAGAAAGAAAAAAAGAAAAAAGTAAAAAAGAAAAAAAAGAAAATTTAAAGAAGGAAAGAAATGCAAAGAAAAGAAAGAGAGACGATAAATAAAAAAAAAATATATATTAATCAAAATAAGGAGAAAAGTTAGAATCTTGGCGTCGAGGATGAGAGGAGGAGAAGGAGGAGGAGGAGGAGGAGGAGGAGGAGGAGGAGGAGGAGGAGGAGGTAGCTGGATTCCTGGACTTTCCTCCCGGTCTATGTGGCGCCTGGACGACCTACGAGAGAGAGAGAGAGAACCAATCCAATAACCTGGGATACAGAAACGCATAAAGAAAACAGAGAAACACACACAAACAAACGAGAAAAAAGCTACACACACACACACACACAAAGAAAGAGAGAGAGAGAGAGGATTACCTGGCCTGGCATACCTGGGATAACAGTGATTTAGTCCTCCCACCTTTCCTTCTCCTCTCATTATCTACCTGCTATTTTTTCTCTCTCCTCCTTTGTTGTCTTCCTGCAAACACCTGTCTTCTTAATTACCTTCTCTTTTCTTCTTCACTGTTTTTTTTTCTCTATCTTGCAAACATTATTTTTTTATCTCGATTTTTGTGTTCGTTTTTTTCTTCTATTTTTCTTCCTCCAGGTGCCTGTCAATTTATTCTTTACTTACCTTCGTTTGTCCTTTTTCTATTTTCCTCCTGCGAACATGTCTTTCTCTTTTTTTTTATTATTTTTATCTTTTCTCGTTTTATGTCACTTGTCTTTTATATTAACCTTTTCTTTATTTTTGTCATTTATTTTCCATTTCCTTATACTTATTTTCACTACCTTCATCCCTACCTGTCTTCTCGTTTTGTTATTTCTTTCTCTGTTCAGCTTCCTTAATTTTACTGGCATTCATGACCACATTTTTACCTGTTCTCTTTTCCTTATGTTACGCCTCTCACTCCTCTTCTCTTCCCAATACCGACATTTTTAACCACACTTCTGTCTCTTCTCCTCCAATTTTGTAAAGTCTTTTCATTATGTTAAGCCTCTCACTCCACTTCTCTTCCCAATACCGACATTTTTAACCACACTTCTGTCTCTTCTCCTCAAATTTTGTAAAGTCTTTTCATTATGTTACGCCTCTCACTCCACTTCTCTTCCCAATACCGACATTTTTAACCACGCTTGTCTCTTCTCCTCTAATTATATAAAGTCTTTCCTCACTTCAGTTCCCTTCCTTATGTCCCCATAAGCTCACCTTCACCACACCTTCCCTGCTGCTCGTCTACTTTACTGTCTTCCCCTGTTTCCTACCTGTCGTCTTAAGGCTCCTCCCTGTTCATAAGTTGGCCCTCCTCTAATTTACCTGTCTCATTTCTCTTATTAATATTCACAGCGCTTACACCTTGACCCCTAATCATCTACTTTACTCTTCTCTCTGTTTCTGGGCTCTTCTTTATGTGGCTTCTCCCATTCACTGTTTGCTTTACGTGTTCATCTGTCTCTCTTCCGAAATATAGATAGCCATGTACGTGAATTGATGTTGCCTTACACTACTTATCTCTGTCATATGTTTTCCTTCCTACGACTTGAACTCCCATCCATAGCTTACTTTATCCTCTCATTTGTCTCTTCCAAAATGTATAAAGTGGTGTAGGTGAAGTGTTGCTGCTTTATATTATTTACCTTTTGTGTTTTTGCTATCCTTCCTTCGACTTGAACTCTTTGATGAGGGGAGAATGAAAACGCCTCTGCATCTACTTATGGTCATTCTTCTATTTTTGCATTGTTTATTTTACTCTTTTGTAGCATCATGCAGCATCTATTTATCTTTTTCTTCTCTCGTCGTTCTTGTTCTGTCACCTTATCAAAACACTTCTAAACCTACAAATGTTTCTTCTCTTATTTTCGTATTGTTTATTTTCTTCTTTCGGAGCATCTTGGAGCGGCGGTTATCTTTTTCTTTCTTCATGGCTCTTGATCTGTCCTCTTTAAAGTAAAAAAAGAAAAGAAAAAACGCGCAGTATAATTTACACACGCAGTCTTCGTACCTGTCCGTCTGCCTCCCGACTAAAATGCATTCCACGAACAGCCATTACCTGACCCTAAGTTACCTGTGTGTCTTGTCCCTCCCTCCCCCCTCACCTGTCCCACCTATTATGCCTTTGTCTATCTGGTCCATCTCCTTCCCTCCTCCATCCCCCTTGTCCCTCTCCATTCCCACTCTCATGCTTTGCTCCCTGCCTCTCCCCTGCCACTTCTCTCCCTCCCTCACCTGCCCTTCTCTCTCTCTCCTAATCCTCACTATCTTACCATCCCTTACAGTGCTTCCCTTCCCTCCTTCCCCCATCCCCACACTGTTACATTTGTCCCTTCCCTCCTTCTGCCCTCTCTACAATCCCTTACCATTCCCTCCCTCTCTCCCTCTCCTTCCTTATACCTATCTCTCATCCTCTTTAACTTACTTTCCATACCTGTGCTTTCCTCCCTCCCTCCCCACCCCTTCCACCCTTTTACATGTGTCTCGTCCCTTCTGCCTTCTCTCCCTCCGCATTCTCTACCCTCTCCCTCCTTCTCCAGCCCTCTCCCTCCCTCCGTCGGCTGCCTTTCCTACCTGTGCTTCCCTTCTCCCTGGCGCCACTCCCCGCTATCCATGACTTCATCTCTGGCGACCCATATTTCAGCCTCGTCTGGGAAAACCTACGTGTCTCTGTGTGCGTGTGTGTGGGGAGGGGTTGTGTGTGTGTGTGTGTGTGTGTGTGTGTGTGTGTGTGTGTGTGTGTGTGTGTGTGTGTGTGTGTGTGTAGAGCAGTGATGTTGAATCTCTCTCTCTCTCTCTCTCTCTCTCTCTCTCTCTCTCTCTCTCTCTCTCTCTCTCTCTCTCTCTCTCTCTCTCTCTCTCTCTCTCTCTCTCTCTCTCTCTCTCTCTCTTTTTCTCTCTCGTGTTCTTGGTCAAGGACGTCATGCTGTCTATTTTCGCTTTATTTTTGTTTTCTTCTTCCTTTAATGGATTTACATGATTCCCTGTTAGTATGTCGACACACACACAGATACACACACACACGCACACACACACACACACACACGATTATCTCTGTGTATCCTTGTGTTTGTTTGTTCCTTTGTTTCATTTCCTTTATTTACGTACCTAACATGTTATCTCATTCGCCTTTTTCTTCTGTTTTTTATTACTTCCTTGTTTTTTTCTGCTTTTGTTTACACTCCTTGGTTCCTCACTTATTTTTTCCTTTTTTTGTTTTTTTATGAACTTGGGACCATTATTTTCTTCTCCCTCGTATTTATTTATCTGTGTTATTTACTCATATTTATTCCTTCCTTCCTTCTGTTTTGTTCTTTTCCTATTCCTCTATTTATCTCTGTTTCTGCACCGAACGTGACATTTTACCTTCATTTCCTGTCTTTCATCTTTTTGTCTTTTTAATCCTTCGTTCCTTCTCTTCTCGATTATTCCTTCCTTCTGTTTTGTTTTTTTCCTATTCCTCTATTTATCTCTGTTTCTGCATTGAACGTGACATGCTAACCTTCATTTCCTGTCCTTCATCTTTTTGTCTTTTTAATCCTCTGTTCCTACTCTTCTCGATTATTCCTTTTCTCTCCCATTTTCATTTTCCTCTCCTCGTCTCTGCCTCCGCCGTGGACTTGACGTGCCAGCCCTCCGTTCCTCTCTTTTATCTCCTCCTCTTTTTATTCCCTTGTTCTTTATTTCCTCGTCTCGCCCTTTGGCACGCAGCTCTTTTTCTCTCCTCCTCATCTCTCCTTTTATCTAATTATCCCTTCACTCCTCCGTGTCCTCCCTTCCTCCCTGTTTGTATAATCGACTCGCTTTGTCATCCCTCCCTTTCCCTTCTCTCCTTCTTGATCATTCCCTTCGTTTCTCTTTTTTTTTTCTTTACTAATCCTTCCTCTGATAGACTTTACCTTCCAGTGTCCTTTCCCTTTACTTTTTTTTTGTTTTGTTTGATTTGTTCATCTTTATATTCTCGGTTTTATTTTTATCCCCTTTTCCTTCTTTATTTATTTGTTCATTTATTCATTTATTTATTTATTCCTTCTTCGATTATTTATTTTTCATTTACTCGTTATTTCATTCCTCCACTTGTCCTGTTTTTCTTATTTTTTACACCGTCAATTTCTTTTACATCTCCTTCCTTATTCATTTATCATTATTCTAAACTACCATTTCCTCCAGACCTTTGATAACTCCTTTATATTTCCTGTCTTTTTATATTTTACTTTATCAATAATTCGTCTCCGTTGATTCTCACCTCTTTATCTCCTCTTCATTTATTCCTTTATGTATATTCTCGTCCATCGTTTCCTCCATTCCTTCCTTCCTCCTTCATCTCAAAATTTTCTTGCCTTTATATCTTTCCCTTTATTAATTTATCTTTTCATTCTCTTTCCCTTCTCCATTTTTTTTCTTTAATAAGTGTTCTCTATCATCGTTTCTCCAGTCCTTTGTTAACTCGTATGTTTTTTTCTGTTTCTTTCTCTTTCACTATAACATTTTCCGTCTTTGTTTATCTCATTATGCTCCTTCATTCTCTCCCTTTTTTCGTTCTTCATTTATCTATATTCTGTACCGTCGTTTCCTCCAGTCCTTACCTTCCTCTTCCTTTCCTGATACAGTCTTTCCTTGATCCTTTTCCTCGCGCGTCCCTGTTCCCGTGATGGACTTGATCCTCCTCTCGATCCCCCGCGACCGCCAACTGTCGCCGGGAAGCGGATCAAAGCGGCCGTGATCCACTGCGCTGGCCAGGATGACGATGGGGGGGTGGAGAGAGAGAGAGAGAGAGATTATACATGTTTCTTTATGATTCACTGTTTTAAAAAATTATTGCCATCACTTGACTTCATATTTTTTTTCTTTCCCGTGTGCTGACGTGTTGGAATATGTGACAGCTCCCATTGCTCTCTCTCTCTCTCTCTCTCTCTCTCTCTCTCTCTCTCTCTCTCTCTCTCTCTCTCTCTCTCTCTCTCTCTCTCTCTCTCTCTCTCTCTCTCTCTCTCTCTCTCTCTCTCTCTCTCTCTCTCTCTCTCTCTCTCTCTCTCTCTCTCTCATAGATGATTGACTTAACATATTGATTATTTATGTGATGAAGTCATGGGTAACAGGTGGAAAATGAAAGTACTTTTTTTCTGTGTGTGTGTGTGTGTGTGTGTGTGTGTGTGTGTGTGTGTGTGTGTGTGTGTGTGTGTGTGTTAAAGTGGGTCATGTAGCCTATATGTTTGCCTTAATTGAAATATGCATGTGCGCGCGCGTGTGTGTGTGTGTGTGTGTGTGTGTGTGTGTGTGTGTGTGTGTGTGTATCAGTATGTGTGTGTGTGCAGGATTGCGTGCATGCGTAGGTGTGATTATGTTCCTAGGGCGTGTGTTCGTGTGTTGGTGTGTGCCTTGCGTGCTGGATAATCTTTCAATTTCCTTAATGGCCACGAGAGCTCAGGTGTTCCCGGCTCAGATGTTCCCCTTACCTGCCCAACGAAGGGGGTCAGGCTGCATCACCGTTCGCCTGTTCACCTGTTTGCCTGTTTACCTGCATTGATAACTGTTTTACATTTTCTTCGTTTTTTTCCTCGTTGTTTACCTGCATCGATCATTTTCTTCGTTTTTTTCTCGTTGTTTATTTATTTATTTTTTTACATTTTCCTCGTTTTTCCTTGTTTATTTTTACTACATTTTCGTTTGTTTTTTGCGTTGTTCATCTTCTTTACATTGTCTTCGTTTTTTCTCGTTTGTTATTTTACATTATTTTCGTTTTTTCTCGTTTATTTATTTGTTTTTTTACCTTTTTTTCGTTTTTTCTCGTTGTTTATTTTTTTTTACATTTTCCTCGTTTTTCCTCATTGTTTATTTTTTTTTACATTTTCTTCGTTTTTTTTATCGTTTATTTTTTTCGTTGGAGTTTTACACGTTTTTTTTCCCTTTTCACCGTTGTTTGCTGTTTAATTACGTATATCGATCTTTTTTTATGTTTTCCTTTTTTATTTTTCTTAATTTTTTTCGTGTATGCGTATCGCTTTCTTTCTTGATTTTTTTTTATTTTTTTATTGATGAAGTATTGTTTAAATTTTCATAGTTGCCCACAACGCTTTTTTCTCCCTTTTCATTATTGCTTGCTATTTGTTTGTGTCGTTCTTACTATATTCTTTTTTTTTCTATTTTTTCGTATGTGTATCGCTTTCCCTTTTATTTATTCCGTGAGCAATTTAAATACATATCTGTGTCCCTCTTTCATCGTTTTATCCTCATATTTATCTTTGTTAGCATGACTTCACAATCATAAATTTATATACTGCTCTTGATTACTAATTATATCTCGTAACCTTTCACAAAATAATTAAAGCGCTTTCATTCCTCATTAACCTCTCGTAAATATCTTACTCCCATCTGATAACACAATTCAAATCTCTCAAATATCACAAAACCTTCACGAATACACTGGAATCCTCCCGAAAGCATTCCAGCCCTCCCGCAGCACGCCGTAACCAGTGCCGGTAATCCCCACAGCCTGCTCGGGGCAATCTCAAACTTCTCGCGGTGATTACAAGTGGCGGCGGGTGGTCTTGATGGCCCCCTCCGCCACCCCGCGATGACACCCTTGTGGAGACATTTAAAAATAGCGTATGGAGAGATTATTCAGATTTGTACCCTCATATCCATATTTACTGCTCGTGTGGGCGTCTTTATGTATACTGCACTTTCCATAACGTATACGTGCAGTCAAATAACCATACATATACATACATACACATATACATGCAGAGATACAGGCATTCATAAGTACATACATACACACATACATACACCCACGGCCGAAAGTCGAGGTCAGTGAAGGCTACACAATGCTGACGTATTCTATTGATTAATAAATTGCCGTGTGTGTGCGTGTGTGTGTGTGTGTGTGTGTGTGTGTGTGTGTGTGTGTGTGTGTGTGTGTGTGTGTGTGTGCGTGTGTGTGTGTGTGCTATCCGCAACCTTGCATGTCTCTTGATGTGTGTGTGTGTGTGTGTGTGTGTGTGTGTGTGTGTGTGTGTGCGTGCGTGCGGGGGTCAGGACAATCACACACCTGCGTCACAGCCTCGTCGGTGGCTAATGAGGGTGTTGCCGGGGGTCGCCAGGTGAGATGTTTACCTGGGCACCGTCACACATGTTCACCTTCCCAGAATTAACTTCATTCCACACCCTCCCTCTTCCTTTCCCTCCCCCTTCTCCTATTATATCTTTACCCCTCTCTCCCCCCCTTTTTTTCCATCCTTTCGCACCATTCTCTTCTTCCCTTCCCCAAGCACCTATTTGTTTTGTTTTCCTTTTTGCTTTTTCCTCGATTTTTAGTCTTCCTTCTAAATTTTTCTCTTATTTTTCCTGTTCCTTTTTCCTTCCGTTTCCTTTCCTCTGCATGTTATCCCCTACTTTTTCCTCCTCCTCCATCATCTCTGCTCTTCTTCCTCTTCGTTTCCTCAGCTTTCCCTTTTCCTTATCCTCTCGTCTTCCTTCTTCTCTCCTTTTCCCTGCAGAATTTTTAACCGTTTTTCATTTCCTTTCTTTTCTTTCTCTTTTATACATTTTCACTCCTTCCTCTTCCACTTTGCAACATCTTTCTTCCCTTTTTCTCCCTTCCTTTCTTGTTTTCTTATCTTTTGTATTCAGTTCCTTCCTACTACCATTTTCTTTTCTTTATGTTCCTATCTTCTTTTCTTCTGTTTCTTCTCTCCCCTGTTTGTTTACCGCATTCCTCTCCACCCTCTATTGTATTCCCCTTCCTTCCCCCCTTCCTCTTCCTCCTCCTCCTTCTCCTCCTCCTTCTTCTCCATCTATTCTATACTTCCACTTTATTATGTTTTTGTTGCCATTTATTACTATGATTCCCCCTTTACCTTTTCTTCTTTCCCTCTCCTCCTCCTCCTCCTCCTCTTATTCCTCCTCCTCCATCTTCTCTCCTTTGTGTTTCCTCACCCTCTTTTCCTACCCTTCTCTCTCTCTCCTCTCTTCTCTCATCCCTCCTTTTGCCTTACCTCCTCGTCTTCGTTTTTTCTTCCTTCCTCCCCTACTCTTAACTTTTTATAGTGTACCCTGGAAAAACGGAGGAGGAGGAGGAGGAGAAAGAGGAATAGGAGAAGGAGGAGGAGGAGGAGGAGGAGGAGGAGGAGGACAGTGGATAACCTTGCAGGGTCACTGTTGTCTCACTTGCACCTACACGACCCCGGCTTACCTTGGAGGAGGAGGAGGAGGAGGAGGAGGAGGAGGGAGATTAAGCAACGCGTGAGAGTCGTGATGTTTTGCTTTTTTATGTGTTTTTTTATGCGTGTGTTTTTGTTTTCTTTCTCGTTATTGTTTCTTTTCATGCGTGTGTGTGTGTGTGTGTGTGTGTGTGTGTGTGTGTGTGTGTGTGTGTGTGTTTGTGCTGATGCTGTTGTTGTTCCTGGAATTTGTTTTTGTTTTTTGTTTCTCTGTGTGTTGACTTTCTCGTTGCCTGGAGGTACGGTGAATATTCCTTTTGTTTGTTTGTTTTGCTAGATGATGAAGTAAGAGTAGTAGTAGTAGTAGTAGTAGTAGTAGTAGTAGTAGTAGTAGTAGTAATGTTGCTGTTGTTTTTGTTGTTCTTGTTGTTGTTGATGTGTTTGCTGACCAGGGATTATTGAGGTTAATATGATAATAACTGTGTGTGCGTGCGTGTGTGTGTGTGTGTGTGTGTGTGTGTGTGTGTGTGTGTGTTGGCTAATCCAGGTGTACACAGTTACCCTTCAGAGTTCATTGCCACAGTGATAATAAGGTGATGTTAATAGGTTTGCTCTCTCTCTCTCTCTCTCTCTCTCTCTCTCTCTCTCTCTCTCTCTCTCTCTCTCTCTCTCTCTCTCTCTCTCTCTCTCAAACATACACGAGTTTTAAACACATAAAAACAACGTAAAGCGCAAGGCAATCACCTAAGCTACTATTTTCTCCTTTTTTGTGTGTAAATTTTAATCATCATCTTTACTTGTTTTGATCAGCGCCAGAAATATGGTAGTAAAGACAGCTATTACCCTCCTCCTCCTCCTCCTCCTCCTCCTCCCTCACCTCCTCCTCCTCCTTCTCCTCCTTCTCCTCCTCCTACCCCGCTCGTCCTTGGTATCCATTTTCTTTCTCGTTGACACGGTGAAGGACAGACTTATCTAAAAAGGCAGACTAATTAATCTCTGCCGAACTGAAAAAGGTAGACAGGCATCGGGTCACAGGCTGGGGGAGGCTGGGGCGACAGGACCAGATAGGGGGTAAGCAGAGAAGGGAAGGCAGGTAGATAGGTAGGTAGGTAGGCTGATGAACAGAATAGAGGTAAAAGGGAAAGGTAGAGATAGACAAGAGCTGCAGATCGTAAGAGATAGATTGCAGAGGAGTACTGGGTAAGAAGGTTGGGGAGAAAGGTAAACTAGGGTAAACTAGGGTAAGGGGTCGTCTTAGGGAGGAACACACAGGGGAGGGTTGGATAGGAGCTCAGGGAGGAGGATATGCGGGGTGAAATATTGTTAATCGATTCCTAACCTGCTATTTCCTCTTTTTTAAGCAACTTGACCTGCCTTGTCCTCAATTTGGGGCCTGTGGAGGCATGCAGCAGTGTTCGTAGTAGTAGTAGTAGTAGTTGTTGTTGTTGTTGTTATTGTTGTTGTTGATGTAGTATGGGAGGGATGGGTAGGGGAGGGGAAAAGAGAGAGGGATGGAAGGGGAAGGATGCAAGAACGAAGGGGATGGAGGAATAAAAGGGATGAAGGAATAAAAAGAATGGAGTAGTAGTAGTAGTAGTAGTAGTAGTAGTAATAGTAATAGTAGTAGCAGTTATTATTATTGTTTTCTCTTTTTTACGCCCTTGCACTGTCTCCTCAGCTGTAAAAAAAGTAGTAGTAGTAGTAGTAGTAGTAGTAGTAATGGTGGTGGCGGTGGTCTTCTTGTCGGTATCACGAAACATGGCGTGGAAAATCTTTAGGGAGTATAGTAACGCAGGTAATAGTGATCATCATCTTTATATTTTCCTCGGTAATCTTTTCCATTATACGCCTGCCTTTACCTGACCTGTCCACGGGTGTCCCTCGGCGCGGAAAAGGTATTTGTTATCAACGCTAATTCCTCGCAGATTACGGCAAATTAATCGTCTTATGTTTATGTAATCTGGCGCGAGCTGAGGTTCACCCTGATTTTGTTTTTTTTACTCTCTTGCAGGTAAATCCCTCCCCAGCCTACCCTGCGCACGGCCTGGTTGGTACGCTTCACTGTGTTTTTCATGGCCTGAATTTTACACTTATTTTTGTTTTTTTCACGGCCTGGTTAATACACTTTTTTCTGCTTTTTACGACCTGTTCTTTACACTTTTTTTCTGCTTTTTACGACCTGTTCTTTACACTTTTTTTCTGCTTTTTACGACCTGTTCTTTACACTTTTTCTGCTTTTTACGACCTGTTCTTTACACTTTTTCTGCTTTTTACGACCTGATTTTTACATTTGTTTTTTCAAGGCTTAGTTTGAACACGTTTTTGTCTTTTTTTAACGGCCTGGATAATAATTACACTTCTTTATATTTTTTCACGGTCTGGATTACACTTCTTTATATTTTTTCACGGTCTGGATTACACTTCTTTATATTTTTTCACGGTCTGGATTACACTTCTTTATATTTTTTCACGGTCTGGATTACACTTCTTTATATTTTTTCACGGCCTTGTATGTCCACTTCTTTTTTTATTGTTTTTTACTATGTTGTTTTATTGGATGTTTCGACACTGTAAAAAGTATACATTAAGGTTATACATACTGAGAATGATATGTTTTTTTATTAGGTTACTTAGTCGATGTCTCGGCACTATTAGAATATACATTAAAGTTATATAAAATGGGAATGATATTAAAGGAACAAAAAGAAAGAAAGAGAGAAAAGATAAATAGATGGAAGGGAAGCTTTGGATCCAGTGGGTGTTACGGAGCTAAAGGAACACATTTAAGGATAGTATTGTAAAACATTTCACCTCCCAAGAACACATATTTGACAAGGCTTTCGTAGGAGTTGTGGGCATTTCCAGTAGTTTTATGACCCTGGTGGTAGTTTGACCCTTCCTCTGTACCTTGAACCTAAAGATACACTCATTAGAACCCGACTGACCCCCTCTTTGACCTTTAGAAATAGCTGATATGAGAAGCGAATGTCTTATAATTCCGACCAAAGTTATATAGAAGATGAATGAATGGTGAGGCAATAAAAAGGGAAGTAAAAAGATGAAAAAGAGAAATGATTAGCTTGGTGGGCGATCCATCTCCACTCTCAAGAAAAACGAAACAAATAAAAACAGCTAATTGAGGAAAAGTGAGGCAGGAAAAGGAATAAATGGGAAAACAAGAAAACTATATAGAGATTTTCTTGCTTCGTCACCCAATAAAGATGGTTAAAATATTATGGCGGGAGAGAAAAAAATATAGAGGAAAGGTGAAAGAGGGGAGGAGGAGGAGGAGGAGGTGAAGGAGATGGTGGAGGAGGAGGGTTAGGAAGTAGAGGAGGAGGAGGAGGAGAAGGTGAAGGAGGTGGAATAGGAGAAGGAGAAGAGAGCGAAAACTTAACTCTCTTTTCGAAACTCTTTTCTCTCTCTCTCTCTCTCTCTCTCTCTCTCTCTCTCTCTCTCTCTCTCTCTCTCTCTCTCTCTCTCTCTCTCTCTCTCTCTCTCTCTCTCCTCGCTTTCCCTACGAGTGGTGAAGTGGAGGAAAAGTTTTTAATACTATCATTGTAGAAAGTTGCTAATGGACTTGAGAGAGAGAGTAAAAATAAAGAAAAATATACAGTAAAATAGAAGGGGAGGAAGGAATATAAAGAGAAGGAAGGAGGGAAAAAAGAAAGGAAGGCAGGAAGAAAGGAAGGAAAGATGAAAATAAGGAAGGAAGAAGGAAGAAAGGAAGCAAAGAAGAGAGGGAGAGAAAAGAAAAAAATAGAAGAAAATAGTAAAATAGAAGATGGGAAGGAAGGAAGAAATATCAAAGGAAGGGAGGATGAAGGAGGAAAGGGAGGAATGAAGGAAGGAAGGTTCTGAAATACGTGAAGCTTCCTCTGACCTCTTCGTGACCTCTTAATAACCTTCACTTGCATCATATGGCAAAGGTCGTCTCTCTCTCTCTCTCTCTCTCTCTCTCTCTCTCTCTCTCTCTCTCTCTCTCTCTCTCTCTCTCTCTCTCTCTCTCTCTCTCTCTCTCTCTCTCTCTCTCTCTCTCTCTCTCTCTCTCTCTCTCTCTCTCTCTCTCTCTCTCTCTCTCTCTCTCTCTCTCTCTCTTCTATATATATTCTTTCTTGTTTTATGTCCATCTGCTTTTTATTCCTCCCTCCTCTCTCTCTTTTTCTCTGTGTCTGTGTTTTTATCCATCTGTCTGTCTGTGTTGCCTTGGGTCTTGTTTACTCTTATTTGTTTCTTCTTTATCTTCTGTTCCTTATTTTTCTCCTTTTTTCTCCTTTTTTCTCCTTTTTTCTTTTTTTTTCTTCTTCACTTCTTTTAGTTCCTCATTTGCCTATTCCTCTTTTTTCCTCTACATCTGTTTGTGTCTCCTTCCTCTTTTCCTTCTCCTGTTCTTTCTGTTATTTCTGTCATTTATCTCCTCGTCACCTTCCTCCAGTTCTTCTTCTTCTTCTTTTTCTCCTTGTCTTGTTCCTCTTCTTCTTCTTCATGTTCTTGTTGTTGTTGTTATTGTTGCTGTTGTTGTTGTTGTTCTTCTTCTTCTTCCTCCTTCTCCTCTTCTCATTATTACTCCTTCTGGCGTCACTAACGTGGATAAATATGTGACTCGCGGCTGGTGGCATTGTTATTTTTCTTCTCCCACCTCCTCCTCCTCCTCCTCCTCCTCCTCCTCCTCCTCCTCCTCCTCCTCGTCATTATCGTCATCATCATGCATTCCTCCGCCTTCACACCGTTAGGTTTAGTGATACAAGGCTGAGTTTAGATTTGCCTCTTCTTCTTCTTCTTCTCTTTGTCTTCTTCTTCTTCTTCTTCTTCTTCTTCTTCTTCTTCTTCTTCTCTTTGTCTTCTTCTTCTTCTTCTTCTTCTTCTTCTTCTTCTTCTTCTTGTTTGAGAGAGAGAGAGAGAGAGAGAGACAAGGACGTAGGACTAGGGGTAAAGGACATCCACCTTACTCCCGGTTTCTCCACCTCCTCCACCTCCTCCACCCTCCTTCACCCCTTCTCCCCTCCACCCACCACCTCCACCCATCATTCCCTCCTCCACCCAACTCCTCCCTCCTCCTCCAACTACCCTATCCATACACTCTCCTCCACCTCTCCACCTCAGTATCTACCCACCTTCATATCCTCCTCCATCTCTCCCTTTCTCTCTCCTCACCCCATCTCTCCATCTTGTCTTCGTTACCTTACCCCTCCACCTCTCCATCCCTCCCTTCCGTCCCTCCACTCATCCCTCCACCCTTCCCTTCATTCCACTTGTACCCATATCTACCCACCTTTTGGTTTCACTCTCCCTCTTTCTCTCTCCTTCGTCTCCCTCCACCTCCGTTACCTCCTCCACATGTTCTTCCCCTCCGTACCCACTCCACATCTTCCATACTCATCCCTCGAACCGTACATTCTTCCTCCTCCTTCCTCCACCTCCTTCAATACATCCTTTCTCCACTCTGTTCACCCCTATCCACCTTACCTCACTACTCATCCACCTTTTCAGTCGTCCACCTTCACGTATTTCAGAACCTTCCTTCCTTCTTTCCTTCCTTCCCTTCTTCCTTCCTCTGTTATATTTCTTCCTTCTTTCCCATTTACTACTTATACCTGTTTCTTCCCTTTTCTTTCTCCCTCTCTCTCTTCTTTCCTTCCTTTTCCTCGTTCTTCATTCCTTCTTTCTATTCCTTTCTTCCTTCCTCCTTTCCTTTCTATTCCTTCTTTCTATTCCTTTCTTCCTTCCTCCTTTCCTTTCTATTCTTCTTTCTATTCCTTTCTTCCTTCCTCCTTTCCTTTCTATTCCTTTTTTTCAATTCCTTTCTTCCTTCCTCCTTTCCTTTCTATTCCTTCTTTCTATTCCTTTCTTCCTTCCTCCTTTCCTTTCTATTCTTCTTTCTATTCCTTTCTTCCTTCCTCCTTTCCTTTCTACTCCTTTTTTCCTTCCTCCTTTCCTTTCTATTCCTTTTCTATTCCTTTCTTCCTTCCTCCTTTCCTTTCTATTCCTTTTTCTATTCCTTTCTTCCTTCCTCCTTTCCTTTCTATTCCTTTTTCTATTCCTTTCTTCCTTCCTCCTTTCCTTTCTATTCCTTCTTTCTATTCCTTTCTTCCTTCCTCCTTTCCTTTCT
The DNA here is from genome assembly GCF_024679095.1 of Eriocheir sinensis. NCBI lineage: Eukaryota > Metazoa > Arthropoda > Malacostraca > Decapoda > Varunidae > Eriocheir > Eriocheir sinensis. The sequence continues at coordinate 22,255,317 of NC_066513.1, read as the reverse complement.
ATTCCTCTCTTCCTTCCTCCTTTCCTTTCTATTCCTTTCTTCCTTCCTCCTTTCCTTTATATTCCTTTCTTCCTTCCTTCCTCCTTTCCTTTCTTCCTTCCTTCCTCCTTTCCTTTCTATTCCTTTCTTCCTTCCTTCCTCCTTTCCTTTCTATTCCTTTCTTCCTTCCTTCCTCCTTTCCTTTCTATTCCTCTCTTCCTTCCTCCTTTCCTTTCTATTCCTTTCTTCCTTCCCCCTTTCCTTCCTATCTCTATACCTTTCACCTCTAACCCTTCTTCGTCTGCCCCTCCCTCTCCATCTTGCCTCTCCACTCTTCCACCTCTCACCCCTGTATACCCTTCTCCCCACCTTCATCCCTCTCTCCCTTACCTCTCTACCCAATCACTTCCCCCTCCCTCCACCTTACCTCACCTTCCCTCCCCACCCCCGTCTACCTCCCCCCTCCCCCCCTCCCTGTCGGCGCCGCTCAACGGTACTTGCTCGCGCCGCCTTGCCCATAAAAGACGAAGAAGTAGCCTCCGAAGTGAAGCTGCCGCTGTTTGTCTCACCTGGCATTCTCAAGTGTGTGTGTGTGTGTGTGTGTGTGTGTGTGTGTGTGTGTGTGTGTAAAAAAAAAGCTTGATTATATGCGCCTCGTGTCAAAAAAAAAAAAAACAGATGATGAAATAGATAGTAGTAGTAGTAGCAATAGTAGTAGTAGTAGTAGTAGTAGTAGTAGTAGTAGTAGTGGCGGTAGAAAAAAAGTTGACATTATTTATATTTTCTCAAGTTGTTTTCTCCTCGTTCTGTTTTTTATTCCAGTCCCTTTTCCATTTCCCGGCTTTTCCTTCAAAGTTTTCGTCCCTCCGTGTGTGTGCAAAGGACAGGTGAGCGTAACAGATACAGGAATGAAGGGGAGGCGAGAGGGGAGCGAGAGGAAGAGGGAAAAGGTGTGGAAATGAAATAGAAAAAGGGAGGAGGGGAGGCGAATGGTTCCGGCTGCTGCTGCTGTTGATGATGATGATGAGAGAGAGAGAGAGAAGAAAAAAAGATTAAGAAGGACTTTAACGGGTACGTGATGATCATGGGAAAGAGGAGAAGGATTACGGAGGAGGAGGAGGAGGAGGAGGGGGAGGAGGAGGAGGAGGAGGAGGAAGCTTGGAAAAAGACGAAAGAGGAAAATATATAGGAGGAGAAATAAGAAATAAAATATAGAGAAGAAGAAGAAGAAGAAGAAGAAAGAGAAAAAGAAAAAGAAAATGAAAATGAAAATGAAAAAGAACAAGAACAAGAACAAGAACAAGAACAAGAAGTAGAAGAAGAAGAAGAAAAAGAAGAAGAAGAAGAAGAAGAAGAAGAAATAAAAGCCAAATGAAGATAACATGTATGTGGTAAAAAAAAAAAATGGAAAGAACAAAATCTGATGATGGGAAGGGAGGAAGGAGATGGAAAGTGAAGGGGAAGGAAGGGGGGTGAGGGGGGAAGGAAGAGAGGTCATAGGGAATAAGTGAAGGGGAAGATAGGAAGAGAAGTAGGTAATGGGATGGGAGGAGGAGGAGGAGGAGGAGGAGGAGGAGGAAGAGTTGGGTAAGGGAAAGGAAGAACGGTGAAGAGGAGACAATGGAGGAGGGGGAAGGGGAGGAGGGAGTGATGATGAGGGAGATAAAGGGGGGGAAGGGGGTGGGGGTGACCTTGAGTACGTAGCCGTAATGAGGGGGAAGAGGAGGAAGAGGAGGAGGAGGAGGAGGAGGAGGAGGGTGAGGGTGTCTAACGTGTCAGTGTCCGCAGCAGAATGTGTAGGAGGGAGGAAAGGTTGAGGGGAGGAGAGAAAGGTGGAAGAGGAGGAGGGAAGGAGAGGAAGGAGGGAGAGGAGGAGGGAAGGAGAGAAAACAAGGAGAGGAGGAGGGAAGGAGAGAAAGGAGTTAGAGGAGGAGGAAGGAGAGGAAGGAAAGAGAGGAGGAGGGATGGAGGGGAAGGAGGGAGAGGAGGAGGGAAGGAGAGGAAGGAGGGAAAGGAAGGAGAGGAGGAAGGAAGGAGAGAAAGGAGGGAGAGAAGAAGAGGAGAGAAAAGAACAAGAGGAGATTGAGAGGAGGGGAGAAAGAGAAAGGAAATTAAGCGAGGAAGAGAGAAACGGGAAACGTGCAGAGAGAGAGAGAGAGAGAGAGAGAGAGAGAGAGAACAGAACGAAAGAAGGAAGATAAATGGAGGAGAAAAGGTAGAAAATAGAGAGGAAGGGAGGGAAAGGAGGGAAGGGTGTCTGAAGCATATGACCGTGTATCTGATTATCAAGAAGAGAAGAAAGAGATGATAATGAAGAGGAGAAAGAAAGAAGGAATAAGAAAGTAATAAAAGATAGAAGAGAAAGAGGAAGAGAAAGAGAACAGATAGGTAACTCCTTTTATACCTATTCCTCAAAGGGTGATTGAGAGAAGTGATTGAAGGAAAGAAAATATATAAAAAGTAAAGGAGAAAAGGAAGAGGAAGAGGAAGGGAGCAGATAGGTAACTTCTTTTCCCTATTCCTCGAAGGGTCACCAAAAAGAGGGAGGAAGGGAGGAGGGAAGGGGAAAGAGGGAAGAGGAAGGGTGCAGAGAGGGGAGGGAGAAGGGAAGGGAGAAGTGAAGGTGCAGAGAGGGGAGGGAAAGGGAGCGAGGGATGAGGGAAGGGAAGAGAGGGGAGGAAGGGAGGGAAGGGGTGGGAGAGAGGGGAGGGAGGGAGGGACGGAGGGAGGGAGGGTGGCTGAGTGGGGGAAGAGGAAATGTTGGAAATTCTTAACCGGACACGAATCGGTTGGAGAGCAAAGTCTAGTCTCGTGCACTTCCACGTTTTTCCTCCCCTCCTCCTCCTCCTCCTCCTCCTCCTCCTCCTCTCTTCTCGATACTTCTTCAGCCTCCTCTTTTTTCCCTCTCTCTCTCTCCTCTCCTATCTAATAATCTTTTCCTTTATCACCCTTCCTCTATCCTCCCTCCCTTTCATCCCCTACCCCATTTATAATATCATAGCTTCCCTGTCTCAGCCACCCCTTTCTCCCCCCCCCCCCCCGTTCCTTCCTCCTTCCCTCCCTTGACCTCCCTCACCCCCACCCTCTTGACCGCAAGTTGACCCCGCCGCAGAAAATTGCTTTTGTTGCTTCAGGTTCCACTTTCGTTCGGTGTTTCCCGACACTGGCCAGCGACCCCTCCCCCCCCCGCCCCCCTCCTTATCCCTTTCCTCCCTCCTACTCCCCTTCACCCACCCCTCTCATCTCTCCTCCTCCTCCTCTCCATCTCCACTCCCCTCCCCCTTTCGTCTGTCTATTATTGAGTCCAACATCGATGTCGGACTCAATAATTTCATTACTAAATTTGCTGACGACGCGAAGATTGGCAACTCGGTCCTCTCAGACCAAGAAAGGCGAAGCCATCAAGATGATTGGTGTTGAATTTCAGTCCGTTCCGAGGATTGAGAGATGCCTTTTAACACAGATAAGTGGCAGATTTTTCAAGTGGGGATTAATTAAGAATACCAAGTTCAATTATGAAATGTGTATTGTGAAGCTCTAAATCGTTCAGTGACAATGATCTTTGTGTCAAAATCGCATCGTACCTTAAGTTCTCCCAACCATGCATTAAGGCAACGAATAAGGCGAGCACAAACTTCTCATTCAGGAAAAGGTACGTACCCGATAACAGTAGTTCTGTACAACACGATTGCTTCTTGACCGCCACTTCCGCCACATTTGCATTCCCCAAGGCTGTTTGGTCACGTTTCACTGCTGTTTAGGGACAGAAGACTTATTCAAGACCATAAGGTCTGTGTGCTCTGAACATTCATGTAAATCTCTTCCTCCTCCGAGCAAAGCACATACACATACGTAAAACAAAGAGAAGTCTTTGTTTTAGTTTTCCTATTTATGTTTAATTAAATCCAGATCTAAAATAGAAATATCAAAGATGAGAAACACAAGGAAGAGAAAGAAAGAAAATCAGAAATATTTGGCACGAAGCCGCCTGTCTCTCCTCTCCTCCTCCCTCCCTTTCTACCTCTCTCTCAAGCTCTTCTAAGTTACGAGAAAAAAAAAAGAAAACTTTAAAAATAAAATCTTGATCATTGGCGCCAGAAAGTCAGCCGATGGAATTTGTTCGAAGTTAAAGCCAAAAAAAAAAAAGAAAAAAAAAAGAATCATATTAACCAGGCATCCAGCGCGCGCAGAGAGAGAGAGAGAGAGGCCAATTAAAAGTAAAATGGCTCTGCTTCTGGAAGTGTATTCCTTTTCTTTTTTTGTTTTTTGAGAAGTATTATTTTTGTCTTAATTTTTTATCGTTCCTTTTATTGCGTGTCTTTGTTGCCTTCATTCGCCTTCCTCTGTTTGCTCTTTTTTTCTGTTTTATTTTCCTTTATTTTCCTGTCTTCCTTTTTCTTGATTTTCTTTTCGTCTCTTCCTCTTTTTTTATCCTCCCTTCTTCTCTCTCTCTCTCTCTCTCTCTCTCTCTCTCTCTCTCTCTCTCTCTCTCTCTCTCTCTCTCTCTCTCTCTCTCTCTCTCTCTCTCTCTCTCTCTCTCTCTCTCTCTCTCTCTCTCTCTCTCTCTCTCTCTCTCTCTCTCTCTCTCTCTCTCTCTCTCTCTCTCTTCCCCTGTTCACTCTTTTTATTTTTCTTGTTCAGTTTATCTTTTCCATTTTACTAATTGTCTTTCTTTTTTTCTGCCATTTCTGTTTACTTTTTATTCCTAACTTTTGTTCTTATTTAGTTATTTATCGTTAGCTTCTCTTCTGTTTCTTTATTTTTTCTTACGTAGTGAAGGAGAAGGTCAAAGGTCAAAGCATCGAAGAAAAAAAAATAGCATAGGTTGATAGGATCCGAATGTGTGACAAAGAAAAATGAGAAAAAAAAAAGAAATAAAAAAGGAAGGAAGGAAACACGCGAACGAAGGAACTGTAAATATAAGTGAAAAATGGGGGCCACCTGCTGGAGGAAACTCGGAAAGGAAAAAAAAAAAAGAAAAAAAAGAAAAACGAAGAAGAAAAAGAATAGCCAGTAAAAGGTGGAAAGAGTCTGAAACATTTATGACTTTTTTTTTTTTTTCGCTGTCCTTTGTTGCTTCGTGTGTTTTTAGTGCGAGGTACGTGAATGTGATACAGTCCATTTGAGGCATTTTTAGTCTGTGTCAGAGAGAAAGACATGGGGATAAAAATAAAAGTTCAGGGACAATGGGGAGTGACGCAGAAATACAACACAGCGAGAGCATCAACAACAACAACAACAACAACAACAACAACAACAACAACAACAACAACAACAACAACAACAACAACAACAACAACAAAGAGAATAACAAGAAGAACAACAAGAAGAACAACAACAACAACAAGAACAACAACAACAACAAGAAGAACAACAACAAGAAGAACAACAACAAGAAGAACAAAAACAAGAAGAACAAAAACAAGAAGAACAAAGAGAAGAAGAAGAAGAAGAACAACAACAACAACAAGAACTAGAACCACAACAATAACAGCAACAAAAAAATAAATGAAAACAATATTGCATCATCAACATCAACAACAATATAACATTAAGTAACAACATCATCATCATCATCATTACCGTTATCATCATCCTTATCATCGTCATCATTAACTAAATAACAACGATAAAAGAGATAGTTACGTCCTCCTCCTCCTCCTCATCATCATCATCATCATCATCATTATCATCATCATTACAGCCATCATGAAAAAATTATACGTCAACATTCAGAATAATCATCATCAATTTTTTCTCATATTTTCCGGCAGTGAACTCAGCTTTTTCGCCGCCTCGTTAGGACACACCTGGTCGTATTAATGTGATTGGCGCCGTGAAACCCTCACCTGGCGCGCCCTAATGGCAGGTAATTAATGAGCTCTCACAACGGCACACCTGCGAGCTAACGTGATTAAAACGCCTTGAGCCACGTCGCTTCAAAACACCTGCCGCATGTCTGGTGATTGCTTTTACTTTTAACGAACAACAAAATAAAACCAGAAATTGCTCTTAATAATGTTTCAAAAGAGAGAACACGTGCCAAGATATTTTTTTACAGTTATGGAAGCAGCTCAAGGGCAAAAAAAAAAAAAAAGGGAGAGAAGAAAAAGCCCGCTAATCACTCCCCCAAAGTTAGGAATTGTCATATTTAACTTTATTGGTGTCATATCGGGTTAGTTATCATGTCACATTCACGTCCTTTACCTGTTGAATCCTCACGTCATTCTGTTACACGTCAAGATTATGTACTTGTCAAACTTTGCTTCATATATAAAAAATAAAAAAAACGTATTTGTTATTGTGTCTTGTGTCTAACTTTACCTCAGAAAAAAAATAGATGTGCTTGTTATTTGTTTTAAAGTGATGCTCGTGTCAAATTTGTCTCGTCTAAAAATATATTCCTGTTGTGTCGAGAAATAAAACTTGTGAAAAACATTGGAACACTCGCAGAGGTCACACACACACACACACACACACACACACACACACACACACACACACACACACACACGCAACCAGTGTCTTCCTTTCCTTCCTTCCTTCCTTCCTTCTTTCCTTCCTTCCTTCCTTTCTTCCTCCCTTCCAGCATTCCCAAGGGACGAGAGGTCAGGTCACCCAAATGAAAAAAAATGAAAAAATAAAAATGGAAACACGGAGAGACGAGAAGGGAAAAGGAGAGGGGAGAAGATAGGAGGCAGAGAGAGGGGAGAGGAGGAGATCATGGGAGGTGAGAGGGGAGAGGGAGGGAGGATAGGAAGAAAAAGAGGTCACCTGAGGGATACCAAACACCGCGCGCAGGTAACTGGGCCGTAAAACACTAATAGTTCACCTGTGCAGAGGGTGGAGGGAGGGAGAGAGGGCAGGAGGGAGGGAGGGAGGAAGGACGAAAATATAGAAGGGAGAAAACTATCAGATAACGCAATCATTTATTAGACTGGAAAACCAATAGATAGATAGATAGATAAATAGATAGATAGATAGATAGATAAAGACAAGAACGTCAAAGGAAAGTGAAAATACAAGGCGGGTTGAATCTTGGGGAATAGCAAGCAATACAGAAACAGAAAGAGGAGAAGAGAGACAATTTGTAACTGGGAAGGACGCAAGGGAGAGGAAAGGAAAGGAAAAATAAATGAGAGAGAGAGAGAGAGAGAGAGAGAGAGAGAGAGAGAGAGACCCCCTTTCATCTATCTATCTGTCTATCTACCTGTCTTCCGCCTCTCCCATCTCTCTAATTGCTTCGCCAGGTGCTGTATCGGTTACCTGCGAGGGCCCGACACACCTGACCTCTCGATGTGTTGATATATTAATGGCGGTCAGCGCTGTGCCAAATTTTCCCTCGGTATTTTTCTTTTCTTTTTTTTCTTTTTTTGGTATTTTTATTATGATGAGTTTTTGATGAGTATATGATGAGTTTTTATTAGTTGATTATTGCGTTTGTGTGAGTGTTAATGAGTCATGAGTTATGTATTAGTGGGATTTTAATGAGCTTTTGATGCGTCCTTTGTTAAATATTTCCCTCTCTTTCTCAATGTTTTCTTTTTTCTATATATTTTCAAATGATATGGTTCCGTTTCAACTCTTTATCCTCATGCATTTTTTTCCTCCTTTTCCTCCTCCTTTACCTTTGACTTTTCTCTCTTTTATTCGTCCTTTCCTTCCTTCTCATTCTTCGACCTTTTTTTTTTTCCTCTTCCTAATATTTCCCTAATTTACCCTCTTCTCTTCCTCTTCTTCCTCTTCGTATGCCTCCTTCGCCCTTCTCTTCCTTCTCCCAATTTTCTTCACCTCCTCTTCCTTTCCCTCCTCTTCCTTCTTCGCCTCTTCTTCCTTCCCCTCTCCTCCCCCCTCTCCACCTGCTCCTCCTCCTCCTCCTCCTCTCTTCACACTAATAATTCTTCATCGTAGTCCTGCACGTGAACTCGATTGCTTCTGTTATTGTCTACATTTGCATATTATCGCTTCACCTGCTTCATTTCTTACCTGCCGCCTCCTCCTTCCTCATCCTCTTACCTACCGGCTGTGTGTATTATCTCCCTCACCTGTCTCCCTGCACCTCGTTCCCTTTTATCGTAGCCAATTAGTTATATTGGTATTAAATGCGCTTTTATTTCATTTCATCAGTTTTCGTTTTGCGATTTTGATTCCCTCGTCTGTATTTCGTCTGTGAGTTAGAGTGGATCGTATTTCCCCTCCTCACAGATTCATGGCAAGCGTTCGTTTCTCTCTCTCTCTCTCTCTCTCTCTCTCTCTCTCTCTCTCTCTCTCTCTCTCTCTCTCTCTCTCTCTCTCTCTCTCTCTCTCTCTCTCTCTCTCTCTCTCTCTCTCTCTCTCTCTCTCTCTCTCTCTCTCTCTCTCTCTCTCTCTCTCTCTCTCTCTCTCTCTCTCTCTCTCTCTCTTTATTTTGATTCTCGTTCTCGTTTTAGTTGGATTTGTGTTGAGTGTTGTTGTTTTTAATCATATTGTATTTATTGTTTTGTTATTGTACTCCAGCTTAGTCGCTTTAATCCTCATCTCACACACGCTTGAGTTTGATTTTTTTTTACATCTTCTGAGAGAGAGGGAGAGAGAGAGAGAGGGGGGGAGGGGGGAAGGGAGAGAGAGAAACCCCCTCCTTCTATCTGTCTATCTACCTGTCTTCCGCCTCACCCATCTCTCATAATTGCTTCGCCAGGTGCTGTATCGGTTACCTGGGAGGGCCCGACACACCTGACCTCTCGATGTGTTGATATATTAATGGCGGTCAGCGCTGTGCCAAATTTTCCCTTGTGTTGTATTGAATGATTTGTTGAATATTAATTTTTTCCTTATAGTTTGTTTTTTCTTTGTTGTTTTCTTTTCTTATATTTTTTTATTGTTTTTTCTCATTTTTCTATCTTATTATTTGTTTCTCATTGTTTGTTTTTATTGCTTCTTATTGTTTGTTTTCTTGTTTCATTATTCTTTTCTTCTTCTTTCTTACTTTTCTTTTATTTTGTTCATTTTTTATTATTGTTTGTTTTGTGTAGTTTCAGTTTCCTTGATTCTTATGTGTTTATTTTTTTACTTCTTCCTTATTAATTGTTTCTTATTGCAGTTATTAATTTCCTGTTTCACTTTTGCTTACTCGTAAATCCACCTGTCACACCTTCGAGGCTCATCTATGTGCCTCTTCTTGTCTCGCTACTTCTATTTCACATCTATTTTTTGTTTTGTTTACGTTAATTAATAAGATTGTCTATTGGAATTTTTATCTGTTTATTACACATCGTTATTCCATTTCTCACAAGAGCTCAGTCACATATATAATTCATGTTGATGCGATGCGCTTTTTTATCTTTTCTTATTTTTATTTATCTTTTACCTGGCCCATTTTTTTTTTCAACTAATATCTTTTGGCATCTTTATCTTTTTATTGCACGTCGTTATTTCCTTTCTCACAAGAGTTGTCTCATATATAATTCATGTTGATGCGCTTTTTTATGTTTTCTTATTTTTATTTATCTTTTACTTGGCCCATTTTATTTTCTTATTTCTTCTTTTTTTCTTCAACTTATATCTATTGGCATTTCCACCACTATCCGTTCATGTAATTCCGTTCATTCATCATTTCGTTTATACATTCCGCTCATTATTCAGTAAGTTCGTTCATTTTTTTAATATACGTTCCTTCTCCTCACTCAACCTCTCACATTTTCGTTACGTTAAAAATTATGTCACTTTTTACTTGTTCCCTTCTCTTTCATACTTGATATTCACGTTTTCATTCCCTATTAAATTTTCTTTTAAAACTCATTTTTATATTTGCTTTACTTTTTCCTCACGCACCTTTTTGTCTCTCATTAAATTTTCAGTCACATTTTCCCCTCTCATTTATTTTTTTCTGCCTCTTTGTCTCTTACTTATTCTCGTCACACTTTTCCCTCCCATTTGATATTCTTTTTCTCTTTACCTCCTCTCTGCACCTTATATTTACGTAACTCCTCACTGTTAACTTCCTGTATTTCTTTCTTTTCTATTCACCTTTCTTTTCCTTACACATCGATGCGCCTTTTACTTATAATTATTAACTCCTTTTTAACTTTTACTTTTAATTCGCCTTTTATTCCTTATAGCTTCGATTCTCATATCATATTATTTTCCTGTATGAGTATCTTTGTAAATTGACCTTTCTTTTCATCTCTCCTCTTTTCATTTTTAGTTATATTCAAGAGCTGTTCACTATACATCTTTCTTTTGTAACTTTTCTTTTTAGGCTTTTTAGGGTTTTTTTTTTTTACTATTAGCTTTTCATATAAATCCTCTTCTCCTCTTTTCACTCTTTCATTACTTTCAAGAGCTTCCCATTATCAAATTGTTCTACGTTACTTTTCTTTTTAAGCTTTACATTCACGTTTTTCTCCACTATTTGCTTTTCATATAAATCCTCTTCTCCTCTTTTCACTCTTTCGTTACATTCAAGAGCTTCCCATTATCAACTTGTTCTATGTTACTTTTAGGCTTTACACTCACGTTTTTCTCCATCATTTGCTTTTTATAAATCCTCTTCTCTTCTCTGCACCTTTTCCTTACATTCAAAAGCTGTTCATTATCCACTTTTCCTCAATTACTTTTCTTTTGGGCATTATACTAACGATTTTTTTTCTCCACTATTATCCATTCATATAACTCCTCATTTCTTTTCTTCACTTTTTCGTTACATTCCCAGGCCGCGCACATGCCTGTCAGGTGATTCACTCAGGTGTCACATTCTTATCGCTAAACACATCCTCGCCTGCCGCGCCTTTCCTTCCCTCCACTTTAGCCGCCCTGTCACGTATTTACCTGTCACATCCCTGTCTGTAACACCTGTCGTCTGTGCGTCCCTTACCTGCCAATGGGAGATAGGAGGAGGAGGAGGAGGAGGGAGGAAGAGGAGAAGAATAAGGGGAAGGGAAGAGAGGGAAGGAAAATCAAGTAGAAGAGGAAAGGAAGGAAAGGAAAGAGGAAGGGAAGGGAAGCCAAGGAAGGGAAATTAAAGGGAAGGGAAGGGAAAGGAAAGGGAAGAGAAGGGAAGGGAAGGGAAGAGTAGGGAAAGGAAAGGAAAGTAAAAAAAAGAAAAGAAAAGGAAAGGAAAGGAAAGGAAAGAGAGGGGAAGGGAAGGGAAGGGAAGGGAAGGGAAGGGAGGAGAAGAGAATGGCAGGGAAGGGAAGGGAAGGAAAGGAAAGGAAAGGAAAGGAAAGAAGGTGAAAAAAAGGGGAGGGAAGGGAAGGGAAGGAAAGGGAAGGGAAAGGATGGCAGGGAAGGAAAGGAAAGTAAAGGAAAAGAAAGGGAAGAAGGAGGGGAAGGAAAGGGAAGAAAAGGGAAGGGAAGGGAAGGGTAGGAAGGTAAGAGTAGGGACGCGCCCGTATGTAAATTGAACTGAGGCAAGCGAGTTAGAGAGACAGGAAATACAGAACAGTTGAAGTGAAGGGACAGGCAGCCGGGTATATTGAGTGACAGACAGATAGGTAGGAGGATAGATCGATGGGTAGGTAGGCGGAGAGAGAGAAGAGTGAATGTGCGGCAAATATGGTTAGGCCAAAGGGTAGGCAGGTAAGTAGATACACCAGTAGGTAGATAAATATGTAGATAGATAGAAAGGTAGTTCCATAGATAGATAAATAGGAGCTTGGTTGGATAGACAGAATAATAAGTGGGTGAATGGTGGTAATGTAGATGTTTAGGATAGAGAAGTAAGGTGTTAAATAGAAGATAGATATAGAGATTAGTAGATGGATGGAAGGTTAAGCATGACGGATAGATGATAAAATAATAGAGAAATATAGAATGAATAAAGGGTTAGGATAGAAGGATAGAGGATTGATAGAGAAGTAAGGTGTTAAATAGAAGATAGATATAGAGATTGATAGATGGATAGAAAGTAAAGAATGAGGGATAGATGATAAAATAATAGAGAAATATAGGATGGATAAAGGGATAGGATAGAAGAATAGAGGATTAGGATTGAGGACTGATAGAGATTAGAGAATAGAATATGGATAGAAAGTTGAGATAGCAGGATAAAGGATGAATAGAGGGTTAGGAAAGAGAGGGAAGTTGATATATAAGTCCATAGATACATAGATTGATAGATGGATAGGCAAATAGATAGGGAGATAGATAGATACGTTCGGCAGCTACACACGCGAGTAGATACATTGTTCCAAGTTCGTATGAGATATAAAGTGCATGACAACTATTTTAATGGACTTGATCGTGAAGGAATAACACTGTAAATACACTCTCATTCTCCTCCTCATTCTCCTCCTCCGCCTGTTCGTCTTGCTCCTCCTCCTTCTCCACTTTTTCGTCTTCCTCCTCCTCCTCCTCCTCCTCCTCCTCCTCCTCCTCAAGCGCAATGCAGTCTGTTGGCTCGCACGTTTCAGCTTAAAAAAAAGGGAAAGGAAAAAGTTGAAGAGAAAATACATTACGTGATTGACGCGGTAATTGAAAAGGCCCAATGAAGGGACACGTTAAGCGAATGCACTGATAATGGAAGAGGAAATAAATGCGATAAAAAGGGGTTAACAAAGAGGAATTAGTGTTTGAGAAAAGACGAAGTACAGTTACGAGAGGAGAAACGATGCAATTAAACAAGACAAACGAGTGGAAATTGAGAATAGATTAGGAGAGAAAGAGATAAAGAGAGACAGACACGGAATAAGATGAGCATACAAACGATAAATAGGAAAATCGAAGGCAAATGAAGAATGAAAGGAACCGAAAGGAAGACAGGAGATAAGAAAGAAGGAATAATGAAAAAAAAAATGAAGTACGGGGAATGACATGGAGTGAAGAGAGAAATGATTGGGGTTGGAAAGGGAGGGAAGGGAGGGAGAAGGGAGGGAAGAATGGGGGAAGGGGGAAGAAGGGGGGAGGAAGGGCGGAGGTATTCTCAGTCTTCCTCTGCCCGCCGGCTCTCGAAGGTCCTCGCCCTCTTCTCCTCCTCCTCCTCCTCCTCCTCCTCCTCTTCCTTTTCCTGCCACTTTTCCTCCTCCTTTTCCTGATACCCTATTCTCCATTAACTCCTCTTCCTTCTCCACTTACTCCTCCTCCTCCTCCTCCTCCTCCTGCCTCTCCTATTCCCTTTATTTTCCCTTTTCATTTATTTTCTCGCACATTCTCCTCCCTTTCCTCGTCGTCTTCCTCTTCCTCGTTTATCTTTTCTTCTTCATCTTCCTCTTTCTTCTCTTCTTCTTCTTCTTCTTCTTCTTGCGTAAGACGTTATTCTTATTAGGATAAATTCACCGGAGACTTATACATCATCAACAACAACAACAACAACAACAACAACAACAACAACAACAACTACTACTACTACTACTACTGATAATAATAATAACAATAACAATAATAATAATAATAATAATAATAATAATAATAATAATAATAATAATAATAATAATAATAGTAACATGGTGTTGCTGTTTCTACTACATCAAAAACATTAAAAAAAATCAGTCACACAGAAATCACTAACCATCTGTGTCAAGCGAAATTCAGCAACAACAACAACAACAACAACAACACCTTAACATTGAGTTGTTGTCGTTGTTCTTCTTTATAAATGTTGCAATTATTTATATTTTCGCCGTAAATTATTTTTCTTATAATTCTTCTTCTTTTTCATCTTATGCTTATTATTATTATTTTCATTCTTATTATTACTATCATCATCATCATTTTTATCATTATTATTATTATTATTATTATTATTATTATTATTATTATTATTATTATTATTATTATTATTATTATTATTATTATTATTATTATTATTATTATTATTATTATGTTGCAGGAGTTGAGAAATCTTCTAATTTGTATTTTCGTTGTATCCTGTTTATCTCCTCCTCCTCCTCCTCCTCCTCCTCCTCCTCCTCCTCCTCCTCCTCCTCCTCCTCCTCCTCCTCCTCTTTCCCTCCTCTCACTCCTCTCTACTCAAGGTGAACGTGCCTCCCCCACCCATCCACCACCTCCTCCTCCTCCTCCTCCTTCTCCTCCTCCTGACCCTCTGAACTTCACTTGGATCGTTCGGGTGTGAGTTCCTTCGTGTGTTATTTCCTTGTGTTATGTTCCACCCTCCTGTTTTCGCTCTTTCTCTTGTTCCTTCCCTCTTCCTTGTTCTCTCTCCTTCCTTCCTTGTTCCTCGACCTCTTCCTTCACTTTTCCCATTCGTCCCTCATTTTGTTATATCGTTCCACTTAGTTTTATATATTTATTTTCCTTCCCTCCTTCGTTGCAGTGTTTTCTCATCCTTACTTCCTTCAACATTTTGCGCCTTCCCTTCCTACCTTCCTTCCTTCCTTCCTTTCTTCCTTCCATCGCGGCTTTGTCTTCTTTCTCTTTCCTTCTTTCATTCCTTCGTTGTTTTCACTTCTTCATTTCCTTCCTTCCTTCCTTCCTTCCTTCCATCGCGGCTTTGTCTTCTTTCCTTTTCCTTCTTTCATTTCTTCGTTTTTATCACTTCTCCCTCCTTTCCTTCCATACTTCCTTCCTTCCTTCGTTGTTATTTATGTCTTGTTCCTTCTTTCTCATTTTTTCTCCTCCTTCCTTCTTTCCTTCCTTCTTCATCACCGTTCTCTCTTCGTTTTCTTTGTCCCTATCTTCTCTGTTTCCTCCTCCTCCTTCATTTCCTCCTTCTATATTTTTTTCCTCCCCTCCTCTCTCTCCATTTCTTCCCCTTCCTTTTCTTGCACTTGCCATGACATTATGATTTCTCTTCCACGTTTTTTTTTCTCTCTTTTTACCTTCCTTTGCTCTACTGACATATTCTGTTTAATTTTTATGACGTTGTGTAACATTTTCCTCTCATATTTCATACATATAAACGCATAGACCAATAGACGGGCATAGAAAAACAGACAGACAGACAGACAGACAATTGGGCAGCCAGATAGACAGACAGACAGACAGATAGGCAGGCAGATAAACAGACAGAAAGACAGACAGACAGGCAGGCAGATAAACAGACAGAAAGACAGACAGACAGACTTTTTACGCGTTTCATTATATATATTCAATTGAGTTCTGTTGAGAGAGAGAGAGAGAGAGAGAGAGAGAGAGAGAGAGAGAGAGAGAGAGAGAGAATAAACTCAAGACACGTGGCATTTTCCTTCCCCCTCCCTCTCCTTCCTCTTCCTCCTCCCCTCCTCCTCCTCCTCCTCCTCCTCCTCCTCCCCCTCCTTCTCCTCCTCTCTGTTCTTTCCTCATCCCTCCCTTCATGTTCCCTCCCTTCCTTCTTCCCTTCACCCCCTCTCATAACACCTCCCTTATCTTACCTTATCATCCCATTGTCTCTTCCTCCCTCCCTTCCTGTTTCCCTCCCTTCCTCTATCGCCATTTTATCCGCCCTCCTTCGCATCCCTAGCCCTCCTCCCTTCCTTCCCTTCCCTTGTCATCCTTCTCTCCTTAACCCTCTTGCCTTTTCTCACCCCCTTCCTCTCCTCTCCTCTTCTTCGTCCTTCCTTCTTCATCCTCCCTTCCTCCCTTTCTTTCGTACTATTTTATCCTCCCTCCTTCCCTTCCCTCGCCCTTTCCCGTCCTTTACTCCCTCTTATCTTCCTTCCCTTCTTCCCCTCTCTCACGCCCTTCCTCTCCCCTCCTTCTCTACCTTCCCTTACTTTTGCTCTCCCTCCTCCCTCCTTCTTTAAACTCCCTTCCTTTCCTTAATCCCCTTACATAACTACACCCCTCCCCTCCCTTCTAGCCCCTCTCCCCTTCCCTCCCCTCCAGCCCCTCTCCCCTCCCCTTCCCACAACGTCCTTCCCTCCGTCCTTCCCCCTCCTCTCTCTCTCTCTCTCTCTCTCACTTTCCCTCTGCCTCACACGTCTCTCCCAGGTAAGGTGGTCTTCTCAAGGTGTTTCGTGGGGTGCTAGACGCGTGCCCTAATTAGAAGATATTTAGGCAGGTGTGTTTTAATTTGTTTTAATTGTTTCCTGTGTGTCTGTGTGCTTTTTTTTCTTTCTCTCTAAATATATATCTATTTATCAATGTGTCTATTTAATTTGCTATGGATTAATTTTATTTCACCTGCTCTTGTTTTGTGTTTTTCTTTCTTTCCTTCCTTCCTTCCTTCGTTCCATTCTTCTTTATCACTATCCTCTTTCCTTCCTTCCCTTGCTATCAATTTATATACTTTAATTATTTACCTCTATTTATTAACTCACGCGGCTTAATTTACGTAAGTTTCCCCCTTCTGCATGTTGTTTTCTGTATTCCTGGGTATATATGTTTTTTTGCGGAGGTGAGTTTATTGGACAGGTAGAACAGGTAACGGATTAACGGTAAGCTTCCTGCGTACGTGCGTCATCGGGGCAGGTAACAGGTGATTTGTGCGTATAGCGCTGACAAGTGGTCATTGGCTGGGCGGAGACAGGTAGGCTCAGGAAGTGTAAGGATGTGAAGTGTAGGCATGTGAAGTGAAGACATGCGATGTGTGGGGACGTGAAGTGATTGCATGTGAAGTGTAGGGATTTGAAGTATAGGATGTGAAGTGTAGAGATATGAAGTGTAGGGTTGTGAAGTGTAGGGAGTTGAAGTGTAGGGAGTTGAAGTGTAGGGATATGAAATGTAGGGTTGTGAAGTGTAGGGATGTGAAGTATAGGGATGTGAAGTGTTGCTAGACATGTTAAGTGTAGACGTGAAGTGTTGGGATTTGAAATGTAGGATGTGAAGTGAGGACGTGTGAAAAATGTGAAGTGTATTGAAGTGTAAGCATATGAAGTGTTCCCGTGACTTCATCTTCTATAGGGCGACATGTATTTTTGACAATGTAAGTTGAGAGAGAGAGAGAGAGAGAGAGAGAGAGAGAGAGAGAGAGAGAGAGAGAGAGAGAGAGAGAGAGAGAGAGAGAGAGAGAGAGAGAGAGAGAGAGAGAGAGACCAAAAAAATTATTAATTGACGCAACATGAAAGTATTGAGAAATCTATAAGTAATGTGTCTTTTGAAGAGTTAGTCCCCGTTGACAGATTTAAGTCCTTGAGACAGAGAAAGTGGCGAATCAAGTTGAGGATCAGATAGACGGGTGGGATTCCTCAGGTACGAGCCTTCGCCATGTGTCCAAATAAGGCAACAATACGTCAGGTGAGGCGAATTTTCACTCACATAAAATCCTCCAACAGGTAAACAAGTGAACAGATGCACAGGTGGACAGGTGTGATATTAGACAGATGGGCTGATTAGATAGACGTGAACTTGCATTTTCAGGGGAAACCGCAGCAGATAGGCAAGAGTTAACTATCGTTTTCACTCTTACACGCCTTTCGCTGGTAAACTCTTCAATAGCTTTCTTTCTGCTGTTATTTTTTCATTCCTGCGACTTAAACAGTTTCAAAACACATCTAAAACTGTCTTTGATTTTAGTTTTATTTTGGCTTTTTTTTCTTTCTTTTCTTCTTTCCTAGTCTTATTTTCTTTTTCATTCTTTCTTTTTTTATTTAGGAGCAGCGTGTTTTCTTGTGTGTGTGTGTGTGTGTGTGTGTGTGTGTGTGTGTGTGTGTGTGTGTGTGTTCTGTTTCCTCTGCCGTAATAAAAGAAAGGAAAGTTCTCGAGACAGACAAATGGCAAGCCGCGATGGAAATGCGATAAACTGACCAACTCGGAGCGGAGAGAAGAATGCTCGAACACTTTACAGGTATTTTGTGTCCACTTTCCCGCAACACCTGTGTGGCGCCCCCTCGACACGCACACACATACACACACACACACACACACACACACACACACACACACACACACACACACACACACACACACACACACACACACGGACACTCACACACATACACATACAAACAAACAGCATTTCCAAAGTGAACCAGGGGAATGTTTTAGCAAATGGTGTCATGTGAGTCAAAAGAATGCGTAAGTTTTGCAAATTTATAGGACAGAATGCGATAAAATCTGAAACAATACGAGCTTCATGCAATGCTGTAAAAATGCAAATAGCTACGAACACACACACACACACACACACACACACACACACACACACACACACACACACACACACACACACACACACACACACACACACACACACACACACACACACACACACACACACACACACACACACACACACACACACACACACACACACACACACACACACACACACACACACACCTGGGTAACCTATTTCCCCATTTTTGCCGCTGCCAACAAATTATCACAAAGTTAATCAGCAAAATACTCGGCTGGAATGTTTATTATGTGGGGTAAGAATGTAAATTATTGTTGTGAATTAGTGAAAGAGAAAGTTGTATCGTTATATAAGTCCAATCCATTAACCCAGATCTGAAACCCAGCATGAAGGGGATCGGGAGTGTTTTTAAGCAGCAATAATAAGAATGTGTATAATTGTTTAGCTACATTAGGAAGAAAAAATCATATATACACAAACTCTCGTCATCCTCCACTTCACTTCATTATGTAAAGAAGCGAGAATTCGTGTCCCTCAGCGCGCCAAATAAATATGTGTAAAAGTCAGATCAAAGATTTCCGCATTACTGGCAGAAAATTATGACTTTGGAAAATATAAACAGACGTGACGCAACAGCACGCTCGTAACATTAAAGCTGGAGGCGAAGGCTTACTACTACTACTACTACTACTACTACTACTACTACTACTACTTCTACTACGACGACTACGACTACGAGAACCAAAAAAATAAGGAAAAAGAGAGAGAGAGAGAGAGAGAGAGAGAGAGAGAGAGAGAGAGAGAGAGAGAGAGAGAGAGAGAGAGAGAGAGAGAGAGAGAGAGAGAGAGAGAGAGAGAGAGAGAGAGAGAGAGAGAGAGAGAGAGAGAGGGACGGTAACATCACCTCGATCCGCCAATAGAGATAAAAAAAAATATACCAGGAACGCAAATATTTTCCCAATGTAATCCCGGCAATCTCACTTTTTTTCCTCCTCGTCAATTCATTTTCCAATATTTCCCTTTTTTGTCAATATTATTCGGTTCCTCTGCTTTTTTTTGTGTTCGTGCGTGTGTCCGATTTTTATCTTCATTATTTTTTATCCCTGTCGTTTCTATCCTCCCTTCGTTCCTTTATTTATCGAGCTGTCTTTTCTTTTCTCCCTTCCTCCACCTTGTCTATTATTATCTAGTCTATCTGCTTACCAATTTTTGTCTGATTTCTCTATTATTTTTCTCCCTGTCGTTTCTATCCCTCCTTCTTTCCTTTATTTATCGACCTGTCTTTTTTTATTTTCTCCGTTCCTCCGCTCTGTCTGTTGCTATCTATCTGCTAACCAGTTTTTGTCTGATTTTTCTATTTATTATTTTTCTCCTTTTTGTTTTCATCCTTCCTTCTCTCCTTCCTTCATTTATCGAGCTGTCTTGTTTTTATTTTCTCCCGTCCTCCACTCTGTCTATTGCTATCTATCTGCTTATCAATTTTTATCTGATTTTTCTATTTATTATTTTTCTCCTTTTTGTTTTCATCCTTCCTTCTTTCCTTCCTTCATTTATCAAGCGGTTTGTTTATTTTATGCCTTCCACCTTCATCTATTAATATCAATCTCCTAATCTATTTGTGTGTGTCTGATTCCTTTATTCACTATTTTTTTTTCGTTTTCGTTTCCATCCTTCCTTCTTTCCTTCCTTCCTTCCTTTATCAAGCTGTCTTTTCATTCACTTCCTCTGTTCAATATTTTCTCTCGCTTTCGTTTCCATCCTTCCTTCTTTTCCTCATCCCTTTATCAAGCTGTCGTTTCATTCACTTCCATCGCCCTGTCTATCGCTATCTATCTGCTCACTCATCTATCTGTCTATCTGTTTGCCTGACAGTCTATAGCTCTATCAATCTTCTAAACTGTCTATCTGTCTGTCGGTCGAGCGATAGAATTTCATGCATGTGTCGCCGAACGTCAATAAACAAAGCGATTTATACACACACACACACACACACACACACACACACACACACACATACACTGAATAAAGGCTGAGAGTTGAGGGCTGTGAGTGTTCTGGAATGTGTGTACGTGTGTGTGTGTGTGTGTGTGAGAGAGAGAGAGAGAGAGAGAGAGAGAGAGAGAGAGAGAGAGAGAGAGAGAGAGAGACAAAGTGAAGGATGCTTAAGTTATCAGATGAGAAAGAGGAGGAGGAAGAGGTGAAGGAGGAGGAGGAGGAGGAGGAGGAGCAGGAGTAAACAGGAAGGAGGACCACCTCTCCACCCCCTCCTCCCCTTGTCAAGGACGCTCTGACACCCTCCCCCTCCCTCTTCCTTCCCTTCCTCCCCTCCTCCTCCTCCCCCTCCCTTCCCTTCTTCCCTTCTTACCCTTCCTTACCATTTACACACTTGGTTGACACGTCCACCTCGTTTCTCCCCCTTCCCCTCATCACCACCACCACCTCCATCACTACCACCACCACCTCCTCCACTACCACTCCTCCACACGTGACATAAGCGGAACAAGAGAGAGAGAGAGAGAGAGAGAGAGAGAGAGAGAGAGAGAGAGAGAGGGGAGGAGGGGCTATGAGCCACGTGTCTCTCTCTCTCTCTCCTACTGATGCAACATATCGTTTTAAATTCTTGGTGTTTTTTCTCCTCATTTTCCTTTTCCTATCCTTTTTTCCTCTTTTTTTCCTTATTCATTTGCCCTTTTTTCCTCTTTTACATGTTTTAAATTCTTGTCTTTTTCCTCCTCATTTTCCTTTCCCTAATCTTTATCCTCTTTTCTTCATCCTTCTTTTCTTCTTTCTCCTCTTTTCTACGTCATTCATTTTTTTCATATTCTATCTACTTCCATTTCTCTTTACCTCGTCCTCCCTATTACCCCCTTTTCTTCCTTCTCCCTTCTCCGCCTTTTCCTCTTCCTTCCCTTCACTTCCTTCCCTCATCTTTCTTTCCCTAGTCTTTTTCCACTTTCATCTTTAACAATTTCTACTCTTTTTCCTTTTTTCTATTTTCCCCTTTTTCATTTTCTGCCCCATTCCATTTCTTTTTACCTCATCCTCTTTTATGCTTCCTCTTCTTCCTCCTTCCCATCTCCTCCTTCTCCTCCTCCTCCTCCTCCTCTTCCTTTCACTTCTATTACTTTAGTTTCCCTCCACTCCATTTGGCTGCCTCGTCCTTTTTTCCTCTCCCTTCCCTCCCTCCTCCTTTCCATTCCCGAGAGTCGACACCTAGTTAGGGAGAAAGGAAGGAACTGGACGTAGGAAAAAGGTGGGAGGAGGAGGAGGAGGAGGAGGAGGAGGAGGAAGCAAGAGAGGGAAGGTAGGTGAAGAAAAGAAAAAGCAGGATACTGTGAAAGGTTTGGAGACTTGAAAAGCAGAAGAAGAAGAAGAAGAAGAAGAAGAAGAAGAAGAAGAAGAAGAAGAAGAAGAAGAAGAAGAAAACGGAATAAAGTAGGGAGTGAAAAGAAGAAAAAGAAGAAGACCAAGAAGAAGAAGAAGAAGAAGAAGGAAGACTAGAAGAGATAGGAAGCTGCAGTTAGGAGAGCTGGAAGTGAAGGAGGGAGAGAGGGAGGGAGGGACTAAGGAGGGAAGAAGGAGCGAAGGAGAAACGAGGATGAGGTAGAAGACGAAGCAGGGAAGCAGAAGACAGGAGGAGGAGGAGGAGGAGGAGGAGGAGATTTAGGAGGAGGGAGGATGAGAGGAGGTTAGCGGGGCGGAAAGAATAGGTAATTGGCAGAGGAAGAGAAGAGGAGGGAGAGGAGGGAACGGAGGAGAGAAGAGAGAGAGAGAGAGAGAGAGGAGGGAAAAGAAAGGTGAAAGGAAGAGAACGAAGATGATGGGGGAGAGAGGAGACGAGGGATGGGAAAAAAAAGAGGAAAAGGAAGGGGAGGCAAAGGGAAAGGAAAGGAAGGGAAGGCAAGGGTAGGGAAAGGATGTGAAGAGAAGGGAAGGCAAAGGGAAAGGAAAGGAAGGGAAGGGAAGGGTAGGGAAAGGATGTGAAGGGAAGGGAAAGGAAAGAAATAAGGTAACGGGAAATAGGGTTGAAAATAGAGTAGGGCAAGGTAAGGTCAAGTAAGGTAAGGGAAGAGAAAAAAACCGGGAAAGGAGATGGAAGGGAAGAAAAGGAAAACACTGGCATGGAAAGGTCAGACAAGGTAAGGCAAGGTAAGACAAGGTAAGGTAAGGTAAAGTAAGGGAGGAAGAATAAGGGGGTGGGGGAAGAGTAAAAAACGGGTGGGTCAGGGGGAGAAGGGGAGGAGAGGGAAGGGGGAGGGGGGAGGGGGTTGGGGAAATTATGGGGATTCCAATGACGTCAGAATCCGTCGTGTTCAGTGTTGCATAAAAGGAATCTCAAGGCTGCGTGGCGTCCCGTGTGTGTGTGTGTGTGTGTGTGTGTGTGTGTGTGTGTGTGTGTGTGTGTGTGTCTCGTGGTGCGCACAAACACACACAAAAAAATAAAACATATACACGTACATCAATTTAATTCGTCGTTTCTTCTGCATTTTTTATTTTTTTCATCTCAGGTGTAGTCTGACAGGTGACTTTTGAACTTGTAAAGGTAAAGGTAGGGATAGACAGGTAGAGTTGTGTGTGTCTCCGTCTGTCTCTATGCCTTTCTCTGTCTGTGTCTGTCCCTGTGGTCCGGTTCTCTGTCTGCCTGTCTGTGTCTGTTGGTTCATCCCGCTGTCAGTTTGTTCCTCTGTCTGTCTGTCTTTGTCTTCCTAGCCTCTATGTCTGTCTGTTTGTCTGTGTCTCTGTCTGTCTGTCTTCCGTCTATGTCTGTCTGCCCTTCCCTCTTTCACTCTGCCTGTCTGTCTCTGTCCTTGTCTCTCTGCTGTCTCTCTCTGTATCTGCTTTTCCGCCTGTCTGTTTCTTTGTATCTCTGTCTATCTACGTATCAATCTCTCGCTCTCAAGGTTCCTAAATGCTTTACCATCCTGAGTGTATTTTCAGTTACCTTTTCATAATATATTGGCGGAGTGAGGCGGACTCGAGCGTTCGTCCCTAATTCAAGACTCAGATTCCAGAATGTTTCGTATTTTCTTCGGTATATATTGTTCTTTTTAATATATTTGTTGTGCCTCGAGCGTGGTGGGTATTCTTGGACGTTCTCGTGTCTTCATTATCACTGTCCTCGGCGACGGAGCCAATCTCGTGTCCTCGTCGTTGTTTTCGTATTTTTAACCTTCGTGTGTGTCAGTAACCTCGTCCCCCTCGACCTCCGAGAGTTAATAAATGTCCTTGTATTTCCTCTCACAAGCCATTAAAGTCCCTGTTTATTTTACCCTGGATCATGTCTATTAGTTTTCGACGATATTTTTATAAGATATCTCCGGCGGCAGCATCCGTCCGGGTAATCCCTCTTTCAGTTTAATCTCTAAAAGCCTTTGCGAGTTCATGTATATATTTTCATGTTTTGCTCTCAGATTTCCACGTATTCGGCAGCTCGATAAATATTTGTTTTAAAAATGACTAACTCTTTTTTAAAACATTTCAGCCTCTAGATTCTGCGGGTTCATTCTCTCACCTAAAAAACAGAGCAGCAAAGAATCGTAAAAAGCTCACACATTCTCCCAACTGCCTCCAACCAGTCTCAAAGTTTTCGATCTTATCCTCCACACACAAAAACGGGGCAGGGCACGCGAGGTTCGGCGACCCAGTCATACCATCGCCCTGCCAATCCATCGTACTCATTACTTTCCCTCAGACGTCAAGACCCAGGCACTTATTCCTCACTAATTCTCTTTTTTTCAATCAAGCATTTTTTTTTTCACTGACCTCCACCGGCGCCGCTAAGTCCCATTTCAGACGTTCAGTGGACCCAAATACTGCCTTGGAAAACATTGTCGATTCGTTTTACTCATTACTTTCCCACGGACTTTGCTGCTCAATTACTCTTTGCTTACTATTTATCGTTTCAGTCAAGCATTTTTTTGCTGACCTCCACCGGCGCCTCAAAATCCCATTCCAGACGTTCAGTGGACCCAAATACTGCCTTGGAAAACATAGTCGATTCGTTTTACTCATTACTTTCCCACGGACCTTGCTGCTCAATTACTCTTTGCTTACTAATTATCGTTTCAGTCAAGCATTTTTTTCACTGGCCTCCACCGGCGCCTCCAAGTCCCATTCCAAAGCTCCAGCGGACCCGAAGTATTGCCCTTGGGGAGAACACAGTCGATTCGTCTTACTCAGTACTCTTCCTTGGACTTTGCCGCTCAGCTCGTCATTCTTGATTAGTTTTCTATTCTAGCAAGCAAGTTTTTTTACGTTTTTTACTCATTTCTCACTTCATTACTCAGTCATTCCTCATTGGTTTTCTGTTCTAGCAAGCAGATCTTTAACTCACTTCTCTCTTCAGTTTTCAGTCATTCCTTTCTAGTTTTCTACTCAAGCTATATAGCACGTTTTTCACTCACTTCTAGAAACTGACGCATCAAAGTTTCTCTCCAGATCTTTAGTGGACCCAAAATAAAGTCCCGAAGTAAAATTTTTCTCAACTTCATCTTCACACTCGCCTTGCTTCCCCTTCCAAGTAAGAGTCCTCTCCATTTACTCGCTTCTTCCTTATTCATTTCCTCAGGTATGCAGATTATTTTTTATCCTTGAGGCTCGGCGCCAGCAAGACCCGATCACCGAAGGACCCAGAGTCGTGCCCTGAGGTGGCCAGTCAATTACGACTTCTTTTTCCTCATCCTTCACTTCATTTTACTTTCTACTTCTAGTCCCACTCATTTTTTATTGATTTCCTTTCCGACAAACTCTTTTATTCTCTCGGGTTCAGTAAGTCCTTGACCACAAGAAAACCTAAAGTATTCCAATTATTTCGCCAGTCGATCGTCTCTCATTTCTTAGTAATTTCATATCCAAACATTTTTTTTTATCCTCAGCAAGTTCTAGATCACCAACAAATTGCCTCAAGCCGAACAGAACAGTCTCGTCTTTTTTTCATTTTTCGTCCTTCAATTCGTACAACCTCGCTTCACCTTTCTCCTACCCCCTTACCTTTCATCTTACTCGTCTTCCTCCTATCCATCACTCACAACCCATTCAATTAATAACCTGCCAAGTTCTGTATTCTACTCTCGTCCCCAACAAACCTTTTCATTTCTCAACCATTGTCCTGAGGTTACCCAGTCGTCTCTTAACCTTAAAGTTCACTTCATATTACTTTCCACCTCTAAACCAACACTACAAATCACTGATATCCTACATTTTTTTCCCTCTACTTCACCCCAGCACTTACACCGTCTCTCTCCCTTTCCTTCCGTTCGTACATTCCTCATCTTAACTTCTATCGGTTCCCTATTCTCGTAAGTTGTTGTTTTTTTCTTCTCCTGTCCCCAGTAAGTCCTAGATTACCAAAGGACTCAAATCAGCGCCTTGGAGTAACGCTCTTGCCTTCTCTCTCCCTCTCCTTACCTTCATATTACCTTCCTCATCTAAACATCTATTAGTTCCTTATTTTAGTAAGCTCTTTTTCCCTCTCCCGCCCCTAGCAAGTATTACATCACTTAGGGACCCAGATCAGTCCCTAGGGGTTGCACTAATACCTTCTCTTCTTCTCCTCTCCATCGTATTATATTCTTTATCTAACCTTCTATCGATTCTCTACTTAACAAACTTATTTTCCCTCTTCTGCCCCTAGCAAGTCTTAGATCACCAAGGACCCTAATCATCGCCTTGGGGTAGGCTTCTCGCTTCCTCTCTCCCTCGCCTTTCCTTCGTATTAGATTCCTCATTAAAACATATCTATCAGTTCCCCATTCTACTAAGCCCCTTTTCCCTCTCCCGCCCCTAGCAAGTCTTCAATCACCAAGGGACCCAGCCCAGCGCCTTGGGGTTCACTCTCGCCTCCTCTTTCGCCCTCCTTTCCCGGGTCACGCTGACGCAACCCAACGCCTCGTCCGCGGTAAAAGTACGGCGAAGGTCACTCAATCGGTCTGGTTTCGTAAGGTTATCGCGTGGCAAAAACGAACCTCACTCACAACAACAGGTTCCGGGGATTCGTGCGTGTGTGTGTGTGTGTGTGTGTGTGTGTGTGTGTGTGTGTGTCCATCCAGCCCCACCGCCGCGAGTATTGGAGGTCGTGGTGGTGGTGTTCTTGCTAATGAGCTGGGTTTTGTTTCTCCGTGTGTGCGTGTGTGTGTCTGTTTCTTTTCGCTGGCCTTTTGGTTCCTTTTTTTGTGTGTGAGTGGAATGTAAAAGTTGCGGTGTTGGGGGTTGGTTGGTTTTCGTGTCCTGTTAGCTTTGTTTGGGTTTGTTCGGGGAAGGAGAAAAGTTTGAGGCATGGGAGAAAGGGAAAGGATAGGACGCAAGGAAAGATGACTGAAAGAAACGAAAGACAAAATACCAAAATACCCGAGGGAAAGAAAATAGGTAAGAGGATAGGAAAAAAGAGAATGAAAGGAAAACAAAACATTACAGAACATGAAGCGGAAGATGGAAATAGAAAAAAAGAGGAAGGAAAAAGGAAGACTAAAAAAAAAAGAGGGAAAGAAAATGAAGAAAAAGTTAAAAGAAAGACAAAAGGGAATGAGAGAAAACTATAAATATGAAAAAAGAAAGAAAATAGCAGAAAATAAGGAAAATAGAAAAATGGGAAGGAAGAAAGAAAACAGGAAGGAAGAAAACGGAAGCCAGAACAATTGGAAGAAACAGAAAATGGAACAGCAAGCAAAGCACAGGAAGCTAAAAACAATAATTAGCAGAGAAAAAAAAACAGATCCCACCAGATTTTACCAGTGGGGAGCGAAGACAGGACAGGACAGGCGAAGAAGACAAGAGAGAGAAAGAGAGAGAGAAGAAACACACAAGGCCTGATATGCGTGACCGACTCCCTCTTTCTCTTCTTCCTGTGCGACCCATTCTCTCTTCCTCCCTTTCTCTTCCTCCTGATGGTTTCCTCGGAGCCTCCATTGTTGCTCCTCTTCACGGTACTCTGACGCAACTCTTCCCGCGGCCTTGTGTTCCCTTTGCATTGTGAGGCGTGTGTGGAGGCGTGTGGAGGCGTGGCAAGAAGTGTAGACCCCGGGGAAGGCATTTAAGGGGGCTGCCGGGGCGTGGGTGTAACTGAGTGTATGGGGAAAGGTAGTGGTGTAAGGGTGTGTGGGTGTAGGGTTTGGTATAGGGTGTGGTGTGTTCCTCTGGGGGAGGTGTAAGTGTGCACGGGTGAGTTGGTGTAGGTAGGGTGTGGTATGTGCCTCTGGGGGGGTTCTGTCTCCTTCTCTCTTTCTTTCTCTCTCTCTCCTTGTTCGTCTGTGTCTCCGTCTGTCTCCCTTTATCTCCTTGAAGCGTCGTGGGTTTCTGTTCTTGTTTCTTTCCTTCTCTCTCTCTTTTTCTTTATCAGTCTGTGTCTGTCAACCTGTCACTTTATTCTTGTCTTTCTGTGTCCGTCTCTTTCTCCCTCTCTCCCCCTCTCGTTCTGTCAATATGTCGCCTTCTATCTGTGTGTCTCTGTATATCCTTGTCTTAATATTTCTCTCTCTCTCTCTCTCTCTCTCTCTCTCTCTCGCACCTGTCTTGGCGTCAATCTCAGGTGTTCTTGAAAGTGGGTTACCTAATGCTGGACGAACCCGTGAACCCGATGAGGCAAAGGAGGCGAGTGTGTTAACCAGAAACCCGGGGAGAAACAGGTTCGGTGTGTGTGTGTGTGTGTGTGTGTGTGTGTGTGTGTGTGTGTGTGTGTGTGTGTGTGTGCGCCATTCAATGTTACATCCGCTCTAGTACGTTCTTGGCCCCAAAATGTCAATCTAAGTGATGTAAAGGGTAGCTAGAAGCGGAAGTCATCCCAAGCCAGACCTGTATTAGACACGTAAGGATACAATTATGAGCCGAGAGAAAAAAAGATGAGAACAAGAAAAAAGTGAAAAAAATATATTGAGAGGTTCGTACATCCAGGAAATCGTTTAAGATGAAGGTCTCTGTCTGTGTATGTCTGTCTGTCTGTTATACTCTCTCTCTCTCTCTCTCTCTCTCTCTCTCGTATTTATATAAGGGGACAAAAACTAGGGATGTGTTCCGGAAATCGCCAAGTCGAGCTTCTGAGAACATTCCAGAGTGGACAGATAGACGGTACCTTTGACTTACCTAGGCTCTCTCTCTCTCTCACACACACACACACACACACACACACACACAAATACACACATTGCTATCACTGTATGCATGCATGAATAGCTTAAAACATAATCATCGGTCAATATTTTTTAAGCGAACAATAATTAATCTTAACATGTAAATACTCACGTGCAAAATCACCTGCGACCTGGCACCTGTGTTTGTGATCGAGGGGTTAGTGATTACCTTGATATTATTTTGCACCTCCTCTGTCCCTCCGTCTCTGTAATCTTCTGTATTATCTTGTCCTCCTTCTCCTTCTCTCTCATCGCTTTAACTTTCATTTTCTCTTTCTCTGCGTCTCAGGTGCTTGAAGGATATTAAACAGACAGCTTATGGTGTTAGCAATACTCTCTCTTTACCTGTTGCGTCTCTTATAATAATAATAATAATAATAATAATAATAATAATAATAATAAAGTCGTGTTTTAGTTTTACCTTCCCAGATAAATCGATATTAACAAGTAGAGCAGGTAAAAAATCTCTTCTACCCCTTCTTATTTTATTTGTTGTATCTTATTTAATGATAATGAAAACAACATAATTAGCTTTCCTTCAATTTATCATTTTTCACCCAACATCTTTTCTTCCCTAATTATACTACAGTAAATTATCTTGCTTCTCATTATTGTGTATCCTGTTGCGTTATCCTAAATATTTTTTCTTCGTATTCTTTTTTTTAAATCTTCCTCATTTTCATCTTCCCTCTGCGTCATGTCGTTCGGAGAAGTTAGGAAAGTTACGAAATTTGTCCTCCCAAAGTCTTGCTCCACCATCCTACAAGAACTTATGTAACACCGTCCCTCCAGGTTGTTGTCTTATTTAACTCCATAGGGATTTTTTTTTAATCGTCAAATTTTACCCGTAATCATCTTTTTCATATTATTAATTCTATATCAGTCAATCTTAATCCTATATTCGTCATCGTAAATCCTATATTCTTCATTCTTTATCCTATACTCTTCATTTTCATTCTTATATTCTTCAATCCTAATCATAATTTTATATCCTTCCTTATTCCTCTTTGCTTTTTCTTCATCTTTCATCCTGTTTTTGTCATCCTTAATCCTATACTCTTCATCTTTAATCCTGTATCCTTCATTTTTAATCTTGTATTCCTTATCCTTAATCCTATATTCTTCCTCAATCCTGTATTCATCGTTCTCAATCCAATATCCTTCATCCCTGATCCTATATCCTTCATCCTTAAGCCTATATTCATTCTTAATCCCTTATTCTTAATCATTAGTCCGATATTCTTCATCCCCACTCCTATATCCTTAATTTTCATTCTTTTTTTATGTTCTTCAGTCTCTTCCCTTCTTTCCATATCCTTCACCTTCATTCTTAACCCTCCATCCTTCACCCTTCGTCATGTATCCTGTAACCTTCGTCTTTCATACTTTCTTTCCATATCCTTCACTTTCATCCTACACACATCCTTCATTCTTAACCCTCCATCCGTAGTCCTTCGTCATGTATCCTGCAGGCCTCGTCTCGTCCTTTATCCTTTCTTCATCCGTCATCGCGCATCATGGCTCCTCCGTTCCAAGAAACCATGAGCGAAGCCTTTTTTTAAGCACACACACACACACACACGCTCCGTCCGGCCGTCTGTTTGCCCGTGTGTGTGTGTGTGTGTGTGTGTGTGTGTGTGTGTGTGTGTGTGTCCGTCACCCCTGCAGTCGTGGCCGTCCTTGGTTTGCTTGCATAGTCCCCCCCTCGCCGGGCCTGCCAGGGAGGGGCGTGTCCCGTTTTTTGTTGTCGTATTGCGTCATCGCTTCCCCGCTCGCCCACGTGACGTCACAGCCAATGATGCCACCGATTCGGGCGAACATGATTGGGCGAGACAGGTATGG
This sequence comes from Eriocheir sinensis, assembly GCF_024679095.1. Classification (NCBI taxonomy): domain Eukaryota; kingdom Metazoa; phylum Arthropoda; class Malacostraca; order Decapoda; family Varunidae; genus Eriocheir; species Eriocheir sinensis. Next base: position 22,225,446 of record NC_066513.1, on the reverse strand, counting down.
CGTCACAGATTCCTTGGGCTGTGATTGCTCAAGACTTTACCTTTCAGTCTGACCGGATAGCACGTCGGAAATTGGCAATATGGTCCACACTACTCATTTTTTTCATCAGATTCTTTTGTGTTCTTTATAAAAATGAGTGTTGGTCCCTTTTTTATCTTGTCTGCGATCCATGTAAGAGTAGCTGAAGGTGTTAAAAAGGAATGGGTGTTTTTTTCATTAGATCCTACAGGAACCTTTTGAGATGAGTGTTAATCCCTTCTCTCTTGTCTGTGATACAAGTAAGGGTAGCTGAAGGTGTTAAAAAAGGTGTGGATTTTATTTTCATCAGATTCTACATTGAACCTTTTAAGATGAGTGTTAAGCTGGTATTACAAGACACTTTCACTTTTCACATGAGCGTTTTTTTTAGGTTCACGGTACAGAAGAAGGGTCAAACTACCACCAGGGTCATAAAACTACTCCTGGAAATGCCCACAACTCCTACGAAAGCCTTGTCAAATATGTGTTCTTGGGCGGCGAAATATCTTATAATACAACCCTAAATCCCTTCTATCTTGTCTGTGATGCAAGTGAGAGTGTAGCGGAAGGTGTGTGTGAAAAAAAAAGGTTCGCGTCTTAATTGCCAGGTGAGAGCGCCGGCAAGGTAAGGGAACCCGGAAATAGCGACAGACGATGACATTAGCGTAGAAGTTTCGGAAGTAATGCAACGGCGATGATGGCGAAAGAATAGAACGAGGAAGAGGAAGAAGAGGAGGAAGAGGAAGAGGAGGAAGAAAGGAGAGGAGGCATTAAGCAAGGAGGGGGAAAAAACCTGATGAGAGAGCGAGAAAATAAGAAGAAAAGGAGGAGGAGGAGGAGGAGGAGGTGAGGGAAAAATAAAATGAAGATGAGAAGGACGGGTGATTAGGGTAAAAGAGTAGAACGAGGAAGAGGAGGAACCGAAGGAAAAAAAAAAGAGCAGAGAGAGAGAGAGAGAGAGAGAGAGAGAGAGAGAGAGAGAGAGAGAGAGAGAGAGAGAGAGAGAGAGAGAGAGAGAGAGAGAGAGAGAGAGAGAGAGAGAGAGAGAGAAAAATCGAGAGCGAGAGAGAGAGAAAATCAAGATCGAGAATATCACTAATTATGCAAGGGAAAAAAAAGAAAGTAGGCGGAACTGGAAGTAGAAGAGGTAGAAAAAAATTAATGAGGATGAGGAAGAGTAGACCGTAAGAGGAGGAGGAAGAGGAAGAAGAAGACGAAGCAGGAAGAGGGATTCAAATGCTACAGGGAGACATGGAGAGAGAGAGAGAGAGAGAGAGAGAGAGAGAGAGAGAGAGAGAGAGAGAGAGAGAGAGAGAGAGAGAGAGAGAGAGAGAGAGAGAGAGAGAGAGAGAGAGAGAGAGAGAGAGAGGAGAGAGAGAGAGAGAGAGAGAGGAGAGAGAGAGAGAGAGAGAGAGAGAGAGAGAGAGAGAGAGAGAGAGAGAGAGAGAGAGAGAGAGAGAGAGAGAGAGAGAGAGAGAGAGAGAGAGAGAGAGAGAGAGAGTAAGAAAAAGTAAAAAATGAAATGAAGGGAGGAAGGGAGGGAGATAGAGAGAAAGAGGTAGGTAATGTGTGTCAGGGAGGAATGAAGAAAGGGAGAGGAGGAAAGGCGAGAAGGAGGAGCAAGGGAAGGTTAGGGAAGGGTAGGTTAGGTTAGGGAGGGAGGAAAGGAGGAAGGGAGAGAAGAAATGTGTGTCATGGGGAAGGAGGGAGAGGAAAGAGGTAGGGATGGAGGAAAGAATGGAGTTAATGGAGGAAGAAATGATAGGTAGTAAAAACGAACGGAAGTGGAAAGAAGGGAACCATTGAAGGGAAGGAAGGAAGGAAGGAAAGAAAGAAGAAAAGAAAAAAGGAGTTTGTGAATGAAAGAGGAAAAAAAATAGAGGTAAAAAGCAGACAAAAAGAAATGAAGGAAGAAAAGAAGAAGGAAGAAAAAGAGAGTTAGAGAATGAAGGAGGAAAAAAATAGAGGGAAAAAGCAGACAAAAAGAAATGAAGGAAGAAAGGAAGAAGGAAAAAAAAAAAGAGTTAGAGAATGAAGGAGGAAAATGATAGAGAGATGAAGCAGACAAAAAAAAAAAAGAAATGGAGGAAAAATGCAACCACTGGAGGGAGGAAAATATGGAGAGACGGATGCAAGACGTTATGAAAGGAAGGAATGAAGGAAATATGCAAGGAGAGAGAGGAAGGGAGGGAGGGAGGGAGGGAAGGAAGCTCGTCTCATGATCAAGGCTATTTTGTGACCTACTGCTGTTTGCCTTCTCTCCCTCCCTCCCTCCTTCCCTTCCCTCCCTCCTTCCCTCCCTTTCCTCCATCTCTTCCATGAACACAAGCACCTTCCTCCCTTCTCCCTCCCTCCTCTCCTCCTTCTCTGACCCTTTGATCCTCCTCCTCCTCCTCCTTCTCTTCTTCCTTCTCCTCCTCCTGCTTCTGCTGTTTCTCCTCTTCGTGAATCTCTTCCTTGAGACATTAACACATAATACACATAATTATAAACACACACACACACACACACACACACACACACACACACACACACACACACACACACACACACACACACACACACACACACACACACACACACACACACACACCTTCATACTAACACGCACCTCAGTCCTCACTTTTGTTTGTATGAAGTAAACACTGAATAATACAAGGCTCAGAGAGAGAGAGAGAGAGAGAGAGAGAGAGAGAGAGAGAGAGAGAGAGAGAGAGAGAGAGAGAGAGAGAGAGAGAGAGAGAGAGAGAGAGAGAGAGAGAGAGAGAGAGAGAGAGAGTATATTCCCATAGGTATACCTGGAGATAATTAATGTTAGGCGTGGGAAATCACATCTAAATTACACGTTAAATTACCTGCCTTAATGAGCTGCTGAGGGGACGTGGACAGGTGAGTGAGGGCAGGTAAGGAAAAAAGAGGGGAGGAGGAGAAAAAATGTGAGAGAGGGAGAGGGGAAGGGAAAGAGAGAGGCTGGGAAATGGAAGAGGGAGAGGGGAAGGGAAAACGAGAGAGAGAGAGAGAGAGAGAGAGAGAGAGAGAGAGAGAGAGAGAGAGAGAGAGAGAGAGAGAGAGAGAGAGAGAGAGAGAGAGAGAGAGAGAGAGAGAGAGATGAAAGGAAAGAAGACAGGGAAATGCAAGACAGAATGAGATGAAAGGAGAGAGAAAGGAGATGAATAGGTAATTAAGGGAAAGAGGAGAAAAAAATAGGAATAAGAGTTGAAGAGAAAGAGGGGAAAAAGAAGTAGGGAAGAAGAGGAGAGAGAAGGAGGTCGAGAAAACAAGAGAGAGAAGGAGAGAGGAGAGGAAGAGGTAGAAGGAGAGGAGGAGAAAAAGAACGAGTTGAAAGAAAAAGGAAGAAAAAGAAGTGGAGAGAAAGAGGGAGGAGCAGTGGAATAAACCAGGTAAGAGAAGGAGGGGTGGAGAGAGAGATGAAGACGATGTGGAGAGGAAAAGGGTGGAGGGGTGGAGAGAAGAACAAAACAACCCCCTTCCCCTCTTCCCCCTCCCCTCCTCTCCTATCCCCAACCGATGGCTCTGATGTCCATTTATTTATGTTAGAGATGCGGGCTTTTCCCCTCTTCCCCCTCCCTCCTCCTCCTCCTCTTCCTCCTCCTCCTCCTCCTCCCTCTCTTCTTCTCCAACCACCAACTTCTCTTCCCCCAACACGAACACCCACCTCCTCCTCCTCCTCCTCCTCCTTCGATCTCCTCTTCCTCCTTCTCCCTGCAGGTGGTTAGCATGTATACTCGTGCACGTGTGTTTGTGTGTGTGTGTGTTTGTGTGTGTGTGTGGACGTATGCACATAAGGGTGTGTACGCGTTATTTATGTGCGTGTTTTCATGTTAACACTCATTCTGACCGTCTCCGCCGCGCCATTTTATCCAATCTGCGCCAAGGACACTCGGAGGCGCGGGAATACGTGATTGTGCATGGGGGGGGGGGAGTGGAGCAGGAAGACGGAGGAAGGAGGGAGGAAGAGGGGCAGTAAAAGAGGAGGAAGAGGGTGAAGGAAGATAGGAGGAAGACGGTTGAGGAAGAAGGGGCAGGAAGAGAGGAAGACGGAGGGGAGGAAGAGGGGACATTAAAAGAGAAGGAAGAGGGTGAAGGAAGATAGGAGGAAGAGGAGGAAGGAAGACGAACATAGAGGGGACAGGAAGAGAGGAGGAAGACGGGGGGGGGAAGGAAGAGCGGAGGAAGAGAGGGGGAGAGGGTTAGAAGTAAGAGGCGAAATTGGGAAATGAGTCAAGAGGAGATGAAAGGACAGAGGAAGAGGAAGACGGAGAAGGAAGAGGAGGGAGAGAGTTAGGAGAAAGAGGCGGAATGAGAGAGGAGCAGGAAGAGGAAAGGAGAAAAAAAGATGAAAGGACAGAGGAAGAGGAAGACGGAGGAAGGAGGAGGAAGGGGAAGAGATAAAAAGGAAAAGGGAATTTGGAGAGAAGAAGGGAGACAAGGGAAGAAAAAAAGATGAGAGGACAGAGAATGAGAAAGAGAGGAGAGAAGAAGGAGGAAGAGATGAAATTGGAGAGAAGTAGGAAGAGGAGAGAAAAAAGATGAGAGAAGAGGAAGCACAATGGGAAGGCAAAGGAAGGAAGAGATGAAACGAAAGAAGAAGAGGAAAATGAAGAAAGAGAGAGGAAGAGAGGGAGAAGGAAAAGATGAAAGGGAAGAAGAGTCGGAAGGAAAGAGGGAAGAGAAGTGGATAAGAGAAAGAGGGGGAGAGGGAAATAGACAACATAAAAGAGGAAAGAGGAAGAGAGATTGGTTAAGTGAATGCCAAGAAGGGAGAGGGGAGAATACATGACACGGAAAGGGGAGAGGAAGGGGAGGAAAAGAGGTCGTTACAAGAGAGACGAAGGGAGGAGAAGGGGAGATAATGCATGAGATGAGGGGAAGAGAACAGACATAGGAGGGGAAGGGAAAAAAAAAGATGGGAGGGAAATGAGAGAAGAAGTAGAGGTGGAAGAAGAAAACAACAACAACAGCAACAACAACAACAACAAAAAATAGTGAATGAAGATTGCAACATTGAAAAAGAAGAAAACAAGAACAAGAAAGGAGAAGTAGGAAAAAGGATATTGAAGCACAGAAAAGAAAACAAGCAAAAAGAAGAAAAGAAAAAGAAGAAGAAGAAAAAGAAGAAGGAGGAAACGAAGATTGTGCCGCAGGAGAGCGAGAACAAGAACAAGAGGAAAAAAAAAAAACGACGATTAAAAAGAAAAATAAGAAGGGCGGGGCATATATGGGAGGAAGAAGAAGAGGAGGAGGAGGAGACGAAGACATGAAGGAGGAGGAAGGGTAGGAGGAGGAGGAGGAGGAGGAGGAGCCGTCATGTGCGTATGTTTTGTGGTCATTAAATATCATGATCGGCGCCAAACCAACCATGTGAACGGCCTTCGGGAAACCGGCCCCTCCCCCCTCCTTCCACCCCTCCACCCTTCCCTCCACCCCTCCAACTTCCCTCCAGTACCTCCTTATACCTCCCCCCCAACTTACCCTTCACCCCTCTCCACCACCCCTTTCTTAAAATACTCTACCCCTCCACCTCTCTCTCCACTCCTCCTCCTCCCTCTCCACCTTTCCACCTCTCCTCCTTTCCTCCATTACCTCCTTATACTTCCCTCCACCTTACCCTTCTTCCCTCCACTCCATCCCTTCCTTAAAATATCCCACCCCTTCACCCTCCCTCCATCCCTCCACCTTACCATTCCTCCACCTTACTCTTCACCCCTTCTCTCCACCTCTTCCTTAAAACTACTCCACCCCTCCCTCCACCTCTTTTTTTTTCAATTTTAATCACTCCATTTGCCTCCCCCAATTACCTTTATCTCTCTTAGCTTTTTCTCCACTTCTCTTCGTCTCTCCTTTTCTTCCTCCACCCTTCTCTCCTCCCTCAATACCTCCTTCCACCCTTCCTGTTCTTCCCTTTATACCTTCCTCCACATCTCCACTTCTCCCTCCACCCTCTGTACCTCCAGAGTCCATACACCTCTCCTCTTCCACCTATTCCACATTATTCTCTCTCTCTCTCTCTCTCTCTCTCTCTCTCTCTCTCTCTCTTCACGGAAGGTAAATTTCAAGAAGGGGGATAAGGAGGAGGAACCGAGGAGGAAGGGGGAGAGGAAGGGGAGGGGTGAGGGGGGTTCTGGATGGGTCAGTTGTTCGCCTTTGTATATACTCGTCCAGGACTGATGCTGCTCAAGGGAGGGGAGAAGGAGGAAGAGGGGGAGGGGAGGGGGAGGGGGAAGAGGGGAAGGGGGGGTGGGGGGGAGGACAGGTGACAGTACAGGGTAAGATGGAGGTGACTTGCCGTGTGGAGATAACGGTAATGGAGGAGGAATTAAATATAGAGTGGAGAGGAAGTAAAGTGGAGTAGTAAAGAGGAAGTGACGTAAGAAGGATTGTGTAGTGTGATGAGAGATGAAGATGGCAGTAAAAAAAGACTAGGAAGGGATAGTGTGAATAAGCAGGAAGTAACAGTGTGAAGAAAGATGAAAAATATATTAGGGAATGAAGTGTAAGTTAATAGTAAGATATGAATGAAGAGTGGAAAGAAAAAGATACAAGAGAAGGAATAGTGTGAATAAAGAGTGAAAAGAAAAATATATTAGGGAATGAAGTGTGAGTTAATAGGAAGATATGAATGAAGAGTGGAAAGGAAACGATACAAGAGAAGGAACAGTGTGAATAAAGAGTGGAAAGAAAAATATATTAGGGAATGAAGTGTGAGTTAATAGGAAGATATGAATGAAGAGTGGACAGGAAACGATACAAGAGAAGGAATAGTGTGCAGGAATAGTAAGGAATGAAGGAAGGGTGACAACAAAAATAATGATGCAAGTGAAGGAATACATCGTGGAAATGAATAGTAAGAAATGATGGAAGAGTGAAATAATAGATAAAGATGGAGATGAAGATGATGGGACGAAAAACTGAATAGGTAGATAATATGAGAGAAAGAATTGACCGTTGAAAAAATGTTGCGATGGAAAGAGAAATCAACTTAGAAAACTGCAACAAATGAACATAAAATAAACTGAATAGGGAGATAATATGAGAGAAAGAATTGACCGTTAAAAAAATGTTGCGATGGAAAGAGAAATCAACTTAGAAAACTGCAACAGATGAACATAAAATAAACTGAACAGGGAGATAATATAAGAGAAAGAATTAACCGTTAAAAAATGTTGCAATGAAAAGATAAATCAACTCTTAAGAAAACTGCAACACATGAAGATAAAATAAACTTAGGAAACTGGTGGAAGAAAAAAGTTAAAATACACAAACGAAGATCAGAACAGAAATAACGAAAGGGGAAGTAAACTATTAAGAAATAATACAAAGAAGGAGAAACTGATTGAGTAAAGGGGAGAAAAAGGGAATTTGGAGAGAAGTAGGGAGACGAGGTAAGAAAAAAGATTAGAGGACAGAGGATGAGAAAGAGAGGAGGAGAGAAGAAGGAGGAAGAGACGAAATTGGAGAGAAGTAGGAAGAGGAGGAAAAAATAACGTAAATAAAGAGAGGACTGATTGAAGGAAAAGGACGCCATGACATTAAACGAAGATGGGGAAGAGAGAGAGAGAGAGAGAGAGAGAGAGAGAGAGAGAGAGAGAGAGAGAGAGAGAGAGAGAGAGAGAGAGAGAGAGAGAGAGAGAGAGAGAGAGAGAGAGAGAGAGAGAGAGAGAGAGAGAGAGAGAGAGAGAGAGAGAGAGAGAGAGAGAGAGAGAGAGAGAGAGAGAGAGAGAGAGAGAGAGAGAGAGAGTAAAAAGAGAGAAAGAGAAAAGAGTAGATAAAAAAAAGAGGTGAAAAAAACAGAAAAAAAAAAAGAAAAAAAATATTGCATAACTTGAAATAGAACCAGAAGTAAAAAAATTAGGAAAAGAAAAAAATGACTGACTAGAAGTAAAATTTAAAAAGGGAAATAAATTAAAAAAAACAATGACTTAAAGTAGAAATCAAGGAAAAAAAGTAAAATAGAACGAACAGAAGTAGAATTAAAGGAGAAAACCAAAAAAAAAAAAAAAAGAGAGAAAATCGATGACTAGAAACACGTAAAACCAAACGAGGTGGAAAATGAGAACCCAAGGAAAAAAAAAACAAATCAGAAGGCGTAAAAAAAGAAAAATCAAGACGAAAAACAAAAAGAGAAGATCAAGAAAGGAAGATAAAGAAGACTACGAGGAAGGCGCAGAAGGCAGGCGCTTGTGAAGGGAAGCCTCGCGCGGTGCTACAATACGACTTCTAATAAACACTTTACGAGTCTGTGCTCTCAGGCAAATGATGGGAAGGCCGCTGGGAGGTGAGGAAAGAGGAGGAGGAGGAGGAGGAGGAGGAGAAGGAGAGGGAAGAATAGGAAAAGAAGTAGAGATGGCGAGTTACGTGTGAGAGGAAGGAGAAAAGAAGGAAGAGGAGGAGGAGGAGGAGGAGGAGAGGGAAGAATAGGAAAAGAAGTAGGGATGGCGAGTTACGTGTGAGAGGAAGGAGAAAAGAAGGAAGAGGAGGAGGAGGAGGAGGAGGAGAAGAAGGAGAAATAAAAGAAAAAAGAAAAGAGGCAGGAATGTGAGTAGCGTGTAAGAGTATAAGTAGGAGTAAGAGGAAGGAAAAGAGGAAAAAGGAAGAAAAAGAGGAGTAAGAGGGGGAGGCGAAGCAGAAGGAAAATGAGGAAGAGAGATAGCAATGGTGAGTGGCGTGTAAGGATAAGAGGAAGGATAAAAGAAGGAAGAAGGAAGAAGAGGAAGTAGTGGCGAGTGAGAAGATTAGAAGTAAGAGGAAGGAGGAAGAAGAGGAAGTAGTGGCGAGTGAGAAGATTAGAAGTAAGAGGAAGAAGGAAGAAGAGGAAGTAGTGGCGAGTGAGAAGATTAGGATTAAGAGGAAGAAGTATAGAAGGAAGAAGAGGAAGTAGTGGCGAATGGCGTATAAGACTAAGAAAGAGAGAGAGAGAGAAGAGGAGAAGGAAGAAGAGGAAGTGGTGGCGACTGGTAAGAGTAGTATGGAGGAGGCAGGGGAGGAGGAGGAGGAGGAGGCAGTAGTTAGTTAGGTGTAGGAGGAGGTGGGTGTGGGGAGGAGGGGAACAGTAGTAATGGTGGTGACGGTGGGCGGCAGGGTGGGGTGGTGGGTGGGTGGGGTGGTGGTGGAGGACGGTGACGGTGGGTTAGGTGGTGGGGGGAGGAGCCAGACAAGGTGAGGCGCGGGGAGAGCAAATGTCAGGTGGAAGGACAGAGTGAAGGAGGGAGTAGTCGTGGCAGGAGGTCCGTGGAAGAGGCTCTGCGTTAGCTTGGCTCGCTCGTGCTTCCCGTGGTGTGCTTAGTTCAGACGAGGCGGGGACGAACACGGGACCGGTCAGGCAATCCAAGAAGTCAATCAGCCAGTGAGTCAGGCGCGCATCCCTTTGCATACAGGAAAGGAGTTACTCAGCACCACTATTCTAGAAGACGTGTGAGTGTTCCGTATGCAGCGTGACCCAGTGCCTTAGAAAACTTGTCCGTACTTCCATATCCTCTGAAGTGAGTAAGAAAACCCCAAGGGAACGAAGATAGTGTGAAGTGCCGACAGGGGGACGTTACACGTGTTATCCCTATCCCACACCTGTCAGGGAAGCGTCAATAGTTAAATTAAAACCTGCGTCAAGTGCCTAAAGGGGGAAACTACAAGTGTTGTCCTCTTTCCACGTGACAGACGCTGCTTCGGGCCGCCTCCCTACCCGCCGAAGGAGCCACACGCAGCAGGGGGAGAGAGTCTTCACACAGGGCGGCGCTGGCGTGGAGGAACGGTGAGTGTTGCGTTGGCTGTGTTGAGGTCGCTTGGGTCGGGGAACATCCTTGACTAGAAAGGCTATACTAGATACGGGGAACATCCTAGACTAGAGAAGAGGCAAACGTTGACATTTTAGTGAAGAGAAAGAAGAAAACGGTGCTGCAATGTAATGTGTTATGTTTTGGCTAGTTGAGGTCGTACGGATCGGGGAGCACACCTTAGACTAGAGAGGCTATACTAGAGAAGGGGACCATCGTAGACTAGAGAACAGGCAAACGTTGACGACATACCAAGGACAAAGAGAAAGAAGTGGACTTAGGAATGCTGCATTATGCGTAAATCGATATCAGATGACTAACGTAAGGAATAACTCATGATGTATTGATGTTAGGAGAGAGCTAGAACCAGGTGACGAGAAGAACCTTTACACTCACATCCTGACACCTTCAAACCCTAGCACCTTCACACCCTGGCACCTTCACACCCTGGCACCTTCACACCCTGGAAGGAGAAAGAGATGACATAGAGAGGAAGGATGAAGACGTTGGGAAAGGACTATTTTGCGGGGGAGAGAGAAGATTAGAACCATTACCGAGGAAGAATGAAGTAAACAATCATAAACAGGAAGGGTTAACACGTTGGGAAAGGCATTTATTCTGCAGCATACCAATAATGGCTGATGATGATGATGAGGGTGATCAGGTGGGCTGGTAGGCGAGTCTCCTTCATATGTCAGGGGAGTTACCTGCGCGCGGCATGCAAGACAGGTGCGGTGCTTCGAGGACAGGCACGGGGCTAGGCAAGGCAGCAGGTAGGGGGGTAGTTAAGGAAGCACGCAGGGAGACAGGTACGTAACATAGTAGTTAGGACGACAGGTAGGTATTATAGGAGATAGGTAAGTGGTTAGAGACATGCAAATAGGGAAATAGGTTGACAGACAGGCAATAACACATGCAAACAGACACGCTGATAAGCATGAATAGGTAGGTGAATAGGTAGGTAATGGATAGGTAAGTGAGTAATCATAGAGAAAAGATAAACAGGTAGATAAAATAAACAGGTAGATAGGTAATAAAACATGCAAGCAGGCACGCTGGTATGTATAGATAGCCAGGTAAATAGGTAGGTAATTAACAGGTGAGTAAACCCATTGAACAGATAAATGGGTAGAAAAAACAAACAGGTAGATTGGTAGGAAAACAAACACACGAAATGACTAATAGGTAAGTATACATAACCAACCAGGTAAGCAGATTAATAGCTAGGTAAGTAAGGAAACATTCTAACAGCAGAGAGGTAAGAAGGAAGGAGCAGTACAAAGGTAAGCATCCAGACAGACAGACAGACAGGTAGACGTGAAGGCAAGCAGACAAACAGGTATGAGGAGACAGGCGGAGGCTTGTACAGAAAGAGGCGGACAAACAGACAAAAACAAACAGAGACAACCTCGCTCACACACACACACACACACACACACACACACACACACACACACACACACACACACACACACACACACACCTTGAAGTTGAATGCAGTGAGAGAGAGAGAGAGAGAGAGAGAGAGAGAAATATAGCAGACAAGAGAACAAGACAGTACTAACTCCCCCCGTTCTCTCTCTCTCTCTCTCTCTCTCTCTCTCTCTCTCTCTCAGGTGGGGAGACAGGTATTTTTTTTCCTCCCCGTGTATTCAAGGTTCTTAGGGAAGGAGTGAACCTGACCTGTCCGTTACCTGCGACTCACCTGTACTAATGATAATAATAATAGTAGTAGTAATAATAATAATAATAATAATAATAATAATAATAATAATAATAATAATAATAATAATAATAATAATAATGATAATGATCAGAAGAAGAAGAAGAAGAAGAAGAAGAATGATAATCGGGAGGTTGTGGTGTTTCCTAAGAGTGTATTTTTGATGTTTTTTTACTATTTTTATTTACTAGTTTTGTTTCTTGATTTTGTCGCTTTTTTAATTTGTTACGAGATTATTTCTTTCTGGTTCTTGTAGTTTATTTTTTATTTTTTTGCTTCTATGGTAGTAGTAGTAGTAGCAGTAGTAGTAGGAACAGAAGCAGAATTCCCTGTAAATGTTTTATGAAATGCCTACTGTTCACACACACACACACACACACACACACAGCAGTCCTTTTATCAACCATCCAACTCGCTGACAGACCGACATTAGCTAATAAACGAAGCAAGTTAGACCCTCCATTATACCCTCCCCTCCCTCCCTCCCCCTCTCCCTCCCCCTCCCTCTGCCCCCTCCGTTGTCATGGTTACAGTAATGTCGACCTTGACCCCCCCCCTTCTACCTCTCTCTCTCCCCTCTCCCTTGGTCGTCCCCTCGTCCCCCTCCTCCTCTCCCTCCCGACACCTGGCCATTTACCGCAGGTATTTCAGCAATTAGCAGCACGGTTGAGCTATTAGCGTACCTCCGGCGCCCAAGACTGCTCCTCCCTTATCTCTGACCGTCCTTGGGGCCTGGCTCGTCTCGCTCTGCTGGCGGCGCAGAGCTGAGGAAGAACAAGAGAAAAAGCAAATAAATGCAAAAAGTCTCTGAACGGATGTGTAGATTTTTTTTTTTTTAGTTTTCTGGCTGTTTAAATTTTAGGAAACTGGCATATTTGGCATATTTTTCTTTGAATATATTCTGATGTTTCTGTTGAATAAGCATATATATATATATATATATATATATATATATATATATATATATATATATATATATATATATATATATATATATATATATATATATATATATATATATATATATATATATATATATATATATATATATATATATATATATATATATATATATATATATATATATATATATATATATATATATATATATATATATATATATATATATATATATATATATATATATATATATATATATATATATATATGAATTAGACATTGAAGTAAGAGGACGAATGATGGAGGGATAGGAAATTAGTTTGGCAGAGTGAGTGAGACATTTTCGCTGAAACAAGAATAGCAGAGTCCCGCGTGTGCTGCGTCCCGTGCTGTATGTACAATGGAAGGGCAGGGCAAATGACTGACCGACTTGCCTGCGTAGTGGATGAAACCAGTTCTGCTGTGTGTGTGTGTGTGTGTGTGTGTGTGTATTTACTGTTCCAAGTACTACACACACACACACACACACACACACACACACACACACACAAACACACACACACACTTAGTCTGTTCTGAAGCGATAATAATTTTTCTGGGAAAGTAAAATATCCCGCCAGCAATGATGGAATAGGTGGCGGCGCTCCAACTTTTTTTTTGTATACTTAGTGTATAATATTCCGCCACGAGATGGAGCTGACCTCAAACATGCAGCCTTTTTACCATGACCACACAACCCTGTTTCAGAGCGTTCGTGCGGCGCATCCACGAAATTAGTTCAAAACTTTACCGCTGGATGTCACTGCTCCCCATTCCAATCACGAGTTTCGGAACTGAATGGCTCGGGCGCTCAATTCCCTACCCCAGAGTTTCAAATCCCGTGTTGAGTGGTAGCAGCATCGCCTTTCTCATGCGTAATCCTCCATCCAATACTTTCAAACCCATGTAACGTAACAGAAGCATCGTACGTGTGGAGTTTGATCCTGTGCAACCCGAGTTTCCCTTCCGTATTGCGAGGGTCACACTGTAATGACTAGGTAATTGGAGTTAATCACAGCGCAGCACCCGTGGTGATGGAAGGAGATTGGAGTGTGTGTGTGTTGTGATGCTGGTGGTGGTGGTGGGGCGGGGAAGGGTGATGGTGGTGGTGGGGGGGGGGAGGGGGCAGCGGATACGGATAAATGAGACATAATTATGATGTTTGTGTTGTTAATTAGGTGCACAGAAATTTAGGTTCAGCTGAAGATAATGAAAAAGGTTTATTATGAAAAATGATGATGTGGTAATTAGGAATGCTCACTCTCTATCTATCTGTATACCTATCTATCTACCTCTCTGTTTCTACTATTAAGCAGTGAAAATAGAAGCAATGGTGGTGGTGTTAGTAGTAGTAGTAGTAGTAGTAGAAATAGTGGAAGTGGTGGTGGTGATGTTGGTGATGATGGTGTTAGTAATGTTAAAGGCAGTAGTAATAGTAGAAGTGATGATGGTAGAAGTAGTAGTAATAGTAGTAGCAATGGTAGTAGTGGTAATAGTAGTAGTAGTAGTAGTAGCAGTGGTAATGGTAGTATAGTAGTGACATTGTTGGTGATGAGAAGGGTGTCAAGTCTTGAGGGCAAACAGACTAATGAACCAACTTACCTGTCGAGGCCTCCGTTTACAGGTGCTAATTATCTCTCTCTCTCTCTCTCTCTCTCTCTCTCTCAAACCGGTATATATATAAATAACAAGTGAATAAAAAAACATCTATAAAATAATAACGCTTTTGTCAACGATTTCCTGACACGTTATAATTACCGTTGTATATTTTTCACGTCCAAGGAGGCGACTAAGGGGAAAAAATTTAATGAACAGCCCGCAACTCGCTACTCCTGCGCAAAACATGTCAAAAGGAGTAACCAGTTTTAAATGTCCTGATACTCCCTCCTTGCAAGAGTTAAGTCGTAGAAAATCATAGGAGCTAGGAAGTCCAGACGAAGTAAAAGCTGTTCCAGAGTTTACCAGTGAAGGGGATGAAAGAACGTAGATACTGTTTAACTCTTGCATATTGAAGTTGGACAACATCACTAATTGTAATGTCTCCTTTGGCCCCTCTCATTGCACCTGTTCTGGCTATTATTTCCATTCTTTTTTTTTATCCTCCCTTGCAATGTCTTTTATGCGACTCGACTATTCCCATCATTACGTACTATTGTTTTTCTTTGTTTTCATTGTGTGTCGGTATTCCTTTTCTTCCTCGCCTTTTATCTCTGTAATGTTCCTTGGCTTTGTTGTTCTCGTCGTCAATACGCCAATCACAACAAGCCTTTCATCTCCTTGCAGCCATGGCGACGTCCTCCACCACAAGCCGACGGCAGCGGGCGGTGGTGACGGTACTGCTGCCGCTGCTGCTGGCATGCCTCGGCCCCCCGGCCTACACGCAGTCCCTACCGGTAAGTATCCAAAGAAGGAAGGGAGGGAAGGTAGGGGAGGAGGGAGGGAAGATCAGATACAATTCCTCTGTCTTTCCTTTTGCTCTATCTGTACTACCTTCTCCACTAACCTACTTCCTCTTCTTACTATACCCTTGATTAAAAATAAATAAAGAGATCAGGGTGACAAAGAGAGAAGGATGAAAGATATATTAACAGGGATACATGCAGAGTCCGTTTATCATTTTCCTAATATCAAGATGCTCTAATTACTCCATCCTTCCATCTGTTATTAAGTCTTAGAAGGAAGAAAGGGGAAGAAGGGAGGGAGTGAGGGAAGAGGAGCAGGATGACAGTGAGAGAAGGATGAAGGATAAATAAACGGATGCGTGCAAGTGTCCGTCTGTCACTTTCCGCGTACCAACATTCTCTAATTTCTCCATCCCTCCATCTCTTATTAACGTCTGATTTTGTTAACGTCGTACAAGTCTTTACTAACACTAATGTGGCTGGTTTATTTTTATTTTTTTTTACCCGATTATTTAAGGCATGGTTAGCTGGTTTTGTTGAGTTTTTTTACATCTTTTCTGCGACCGAGTTTGTAATAGGTCGACTTAACTGTGAAAACCCAACACTTCTAACTAACTCTGTCCCGGGAATAGAATTATAAAGCCAAGCTATAGTCTTCCAAATATGTCGAGGCCGGTCTGGCGTAAGATCCCGCGGGTCCTTTCCTCCCCTCTGCTCTGCCACACAGTCCCAACACCTATCTCTTCCTCTCATATGTAAGCTATAGGTAACATATGAGAGGAAAAACTAGGTGTTGGGACTGTGTGGCAGAGCAGAGGGGAGAAATGGACCCGCGGGAGCCAACGCCAAAACGGACTCGACAATTTTATAGCATCATTACTGTTACTAAATGCTAATACGACGTTTAAAATAGCTACCGTAAATCTTAGAACAGTTATACTTAGTTCATTAAGCATTTCCTTGGTATCAGCGTCCTTTCCTCTATCGTCTCAGGGTCATGGAGAGATGCACACGACGAACTTCTCCTGCATCGGTAAAGTCATCGGTGGCTACTACGCTGACCAGTACACGAACTGCCAAATGTTCCACGTGTGCACTCTAGACGAGAAAGGTGAGTGTGCATATGTATGTGTGCGTGCGTGTGTGTGTGTGTGTGTGTGTGTGTGTGTGTGTGTAGCCCCGTCTAACACACCTGTCTGGCCTGATACTGCTGCACTGTTTACCTGGCGCTCGCTCACCTTAATTAAGACGGAGATGAGACGATGCAGAGGGAAAGTTACAGGTGGCTCATACAGACACGCCACCTGAGAGAGAGAGAGAGAGAGAGAGAGAGAGAGAGAGAGAGAGAGAGAGAGAGAGAGAGAGAGAGAGAGAGAGAGAGAGAGAGAGAGAGAGAGAGAGAGAGAGATAACTGATGACACCTTTTTTAATTACCAGGGAAGGTCAATGACTACACGTTCCGGTGTTTGGCGGGCACCGTGTTTGACCAGGAGACGAGGGTGTGTGAGAGGGACGAGGAGGTGGACTGTAGCCGTTCCGAGTCCTTCTTCCACCTGAATAACGACCTCTACGGACCTGGCATCATCCCTTCCACGGCGTGAGTACTCCATGACAACACCTGCTTACACGTTATTCTTTTTCCCATACCTGTCACTCAATCACCGCCATCCGTCCATCACGCTGTTACCTGGATTCATGCTCATAAGTGTTTGTGGTTCCTTCCATATTACGTTTTCCTTTTATCACATTCTGTTGTTTATTTTTACTTTCTCTCTCTTTCTTATTTTTATTTATTTTTTCCTCCTCCGCCTCCTCCTTCATATCTTCTTCCATCTTCTCATTCCTTTTCCTCTCTTTCTCCTCCTCTTTCTCTTCCCCCCTCTTCCTCTTCCTACTACTACTACTACTACTACTACTACTATCTTTGACATCATTATCAACCCCATAATCACTATTCACGTGAGCTAAAATACAATTAACTTAAATATTTCCTTGGACTAAAGCAAAATTTAAAAAAATAAAAATAAATCACCATCCTAATATAATTTATGATAATAGAGTAATACATTGTTTTACCATTTATGTAGAGGAATAATTATGTTGTATCCAGGGATTTAGTTTTAAGTACATGTTCTGTGTAACCCTTTTATGTTTTTATGTGTTTTTCCTCCATTTTTTTGCCGTCAACACTGCAACACACCCCAACCATTAAGGCAGTACAGCATCTATACTATATATATGTACCCCAAACTACCTCCTACCCCAAGCCTAGAGTAGCACTAGACCACACGTAGATCCCACACCTTCCTTATGTAGAAGACGATGGATAGGAATAGTCCACAGCGGGAGGGAATGAGTAGGAGGGCGAGGGAGGGACGCACACTCGGGGAAAAAGCTAGAAAAAAAGGTTCAGGTCTTGTGTATGTCCGAAGGTTATGTGTACACGTCCATTGTCCGGCGCTGTGTGTACGCCCACTTAGCGTCTGTGTACTCAGCCAGGTAGTTTAAGCGCAGACACACACACGGTTGTCGCCTTCTAGTTCCTGTCTCTGTCCTAACACACGAAAGCTGCGAGGGTTGCTGTGAGGGATGAGGGGTGAGGCAGCGGTGTGTGTGTGTGTGTGTGTGTGTGTGTGTGTGTGTGTGTGTGTGTGTGTGTGTGTGTGTGTGTGTGTGTGTGTGTGCTTCAAAAGGCAGTCGTAGGCCCTTCTGGAATCTTAAATGTGAGGAGGAAGTGTTTTTGTTGAACGTGGATGACTGTTGAGGAATGAATGATTATGAGGCATGCAGAAAGTGTGTGTGTGTGTGTGTGTGTGTGTGTGTGTGTGTGTGTGTGTGTGTGTGTGTGTGTGTGTGTGTGTGTGTGTGTGTGTGTGTGTGTGTGTGTGTGGGGGTGTGTGTGTGTTCGTTTTATATGCAGTCTTGGCGTTGTATATAAGAGCGGAAGGAAGTGCAAAGAATGAAAAGTGCGCCCGTTAAGCTGTCCCACAATCTTCAGTGAGGACGAAAAGTGGGTGAGGCGGACGCCAGCGTATCCTTGAAACTCCAAAAAGAGGAAGAAATCATCAAGAACTCTGTAAGGACGCGACGTTATGTAAAAAAAAAAAAGGTTAAAAAAAGATGCGAGGTGATGCGATGCTTGTTTGTACAGTATGTGTGTGTGTGTGTGTGTGTGTGTGTGTGTGTGTGTGTGTGTGTGTACGAAACTGGAAACAGGTAAGGCCGTCACACCTGAGAAAGCTTATGGCAGGTGATCGGGCTAAGCGGACACCGTTTTACTTATTTATTTATTAATTTGTTTATTCATTCACTTATCATTTCACCTATTTATCTTTTCTTAATTGGATGCAATCGGCCAAAGGGGTTAAAAAGCAAACCAAAACAAACAAACAAACAAACAGGAAGAAAACGTACCCCGCTATCCCCCTCCACGGCAAAAAAAAAGTGAAAGTAAGGAAAAAAATGTACAAAAAAGTCAAGTCCAGGAATGGTTTCACTTTTTGGTTCGAGTTGATATCCTTGGTTTTAATAATTCGTTTTAATAAGCCGCTGAAGGGAAGGTCAGAGTTTCTTGCTGAACTGTGAAGCCTTTTCTTTGCACGGTACTAACGGAACGACTATTTTTCCGTTTTTTTTTTAATGTTTTATTTTTTTCACATTAATCTGAGTTAATTTTTTTCCGAGCATTTCTGCGCTGCAACAATTATAGCGAGCAATTGGTTTGATTTGATTTTTTGTGTGTTGCGAGTCAGAGCGAGGCAATTTTTCATTTTTTTCACATGACCTCTGCACCGAAAAAAAAAAAAAAACCGGTAGATATACTTTTTGATATTCGGAACGTCACGACACACCTTTACCGTTCTGACTTTATCTCTTGGCTCTCTTTATATCCCCGTCAACATGTAATAATTATACAAGAGAAAAGTAGCAAAATAAATCGATGTCATGATGAGAAAGCAAGAGGAGACATAATTTTTCTCAGGCACCGATAATAGAAAATGTTCGTGTGTGTGTGTGTGTGTGTGTGTGTGTGTGTGTGTGTGTGTGTGTGTAAAGAGACCCATCCAATCACTGCCTGCTCCCCATCCTCCCACACACACCAGCTCTCGCGCCACTGCACAATATGATACAGAGACTCCACCTCAATATTGCCCCGTCCCGCCACCGCCAATAATGTCTTGCCGGGGTGCTCTTCCATTCCCTTTGTGAGTCTCTGTATCATGTTGACGCTCTTCCTCTTGTTTGCTCCTGAGCCAACACAGCACGCGGCCACAGCCTCCACCACCACCACCACCACAGCTCTGCCACACACTGCTCTTGTCATGCCTTGCAGCCGCTTGGTTTGTCCTCGTCTTGTGCTTCGTCACTTTCACGTTTTCTCTTTGGTGATGCTCGCGGGTGACCTGCTGACGACGACACGTGTTTCTCGAGTGTTCATGTGAATCACGAAGGGTTTCTTTATTGGTTCGTTGTTTTCTGTGTATTATGCTAATTGGGTTTCCTGGACCATAATCTTGCGTGCTGGAATCCATCGAAAATAGGATTGGCCTTCTACATAACTGGCTCATTTTCGTGTTTCATGTTCCTTTTTCTTGTTATGTTGTGATCAAGTCAAATTCAATATGTAAATGTGATGCGTGTTTGACAACGTGAAGCATTTTGACAGTCTCGCAATGCTGTCAGTTCCTCGCGCGTCGGCAGGTCCTCGCCAGCACTCACCGCCTGTCATATTTTAAGCTAATACTTGAGCTCGTTGGCTGTTGTTAGCTTCTCTGCGGGGCTCCCGTGACCGCCCACTGCCCTGCCTAGCCTCGTGTCTCCTTCACCCCCAGAGACTCGGAGGGAGACTCCAGCGCCGCTAAAGTGCAGGTTCTGGACCCCACTGTCGCCCTCATGGGAGCCCCCGCCCCCCCAACAATCCCCACTGACACTGAGGAGGCCACCACCCCAACCCCCCACCAGCACCCGTCCTCCTCCCCTCGACCCCCAACCCAACCCTCCCACCTCTCTGAACTGCCGACCCCACCCCAGCCCCAGACCCGCCCACCCCGCCTCCAGCACCAGCCTCAATCTCAGGCCCAGACTCAGACTCAGGCCCTTACACGGCCCCACACACAGCCCCACACACAACGCCACACACAGCCCCACACACAGCCCCAGACCCAGACTCAGCCCCAACCTCCCCCCACCACCCCCGCCCCTCCCCCTGACAGTCTCCCCGGGGTCACTGCTTCCACCACCCGGATGTCCGCCTCCACCTCTGCCTCCATCACCGCCGCCACCCCCGCCTATCCCTTCCCGCCCCTGCCCTTCACCGTCAGCAGGACCTCCACCTCTGTCTCCTCTTCCTCCCGCGTCCGCATCCAGACCCCCCTCGCGCAGATCTCCCTTAACCAGGGCGTGGATCCCTCCGTCCTGCCCGCCCCCCACCTGCGGCCCTCCCTGCTCCGTTTGGCGGCCGAGGCCCAGAACTCAGGCCAGACGTCCAGGATCCTCAAAGACATCACCCCCGCCACCCAATCCCCCGTCAGTGCCCAGACGCCCGCAAACTTCCGGGACGTCCCCAGAATCTCTGTCGTCCGCCTTGACACTTCCGGCACCACCGTCCCCCGCACCACCGGCGCGACGCCGCGCCACAGACAGAAGCGACAGTCGACTCTTCAAGGCCACACTCTCCCCACTACCTTTCCTAGAGACGCTGAAGCTTTCGCAGACTTAACCACTTCCTCCAGACTAACTAACAGTGACCAACCATTTCCTACTGCTGGCGACAGCCGCAGATTCGTCTCCTCACGGGGCCGCACCAGGTTTAGGCAACCTTCTCGTGACCAGTCAGGCACAACCCAGCAGGTAGCGCAGGGCCGCGCCTCCGCAGGCCGGCAAGGGCAGGGGGGAGGGGGAGCAGCTAGTTTTATTGACAGTCAGCCACAACGTAGACAGAGGGTCAGACCTGCATCAAGGGTAGCCGTGGCGCGCCGGCCCGTGGCGGCGGCGCAGAGCCCTGCACGACCCTCCCCCGCGTCAGCCACCTTCAGGCACCGCGTGAGGGTCGGGGCGGCCACGCCCGGCCAACCCGGGCCGGTGCCCTCCACAGCCCCGAGAGACTTCCCTTCCCCCGCGGCTCCCTTGGCCGCCCCTGACACCCACAGACAGCCCCCCCTCCCCTCAGGCGACCTCCCCCAGCCTCCCACAGCCCTGACAACCCAGTTCCCCTCTGACAGCCACATCACGGTCATTGACGCGGTTGAGGAAACAGCCACCTTGTCCAGGACCGACAGCTCTACTCCGACTCCTGACCACACCACCACCACCACCACATCGGCACCTCCGTTCGAGTTCCCAGTGACCAGTTTCACCTGCATCGACAAAATCCACGGTGGACTTTACGCCGATGTTGAGACAGGATGCAAAGTTTTCCATATCTGCTCCGTGTCACCCGACAAGAGGTTAGTGTCCTGGAACTTCATTGGTCTGCAAAGGTCAGCTTACTGCAGTTTGCATCCCAGTAACCCCTCTATAAGATTACTATCAAAATGAATCTCAAATATAAGAATTTTCATCAGCCAGAGTTACCTCACCATCATTTTAATGCACGATCTAGGCTGTTTCATGACCTCCAACAAGCTGTTACATTACCAAAGTTACGCTACAGTCCTTTGGTTGGTGTTTTCATGATCTCTCCCTCATTCCAGCATCAAGTTACGACTCAGCAATAACCCAAAAATAAAGTTTCCACAGCTCACTATCTTTGTGAGCAAATCCTGTTTCTATTTCTCAAACATACTATTAATAAGCCACCAGAGTTATGGCTAAGTCAGTCCTTGTCTACCGTCTCTCTAACGCCTCCCTCCCTACTCAGCGTCAAGGACAACAAGTTCGTGTGCGGTCCCGGGACGCTGTTCAACCAGAAGAGTCGCACGTGCCAGGTGGAGAGCGCCGTGGACTGCCTCTCCGCCCCGTCCTTCTACTACCTCAACGACCGCGGCAACCCCCCAGGTACGATGCTGTGTGTGTATGAGTCTTACGGAAGAGACAAACAAAATGCTCAAAACACTACATAATCAACAGTGCCCATAATTCGCTGTTCATATAAAGAGAACTAAAGAATGCCACGTGAAAAAGGCCTTAAAAGAATGTTAAAAAATAGTTATTGAGCTAATGTTGTTTATGAGTGTTACGGTAAAGGAAATAAATCAAGGGATGAAAATATACAATCAGCAGTGTAGCGCCTGACCCGCCTGATGGGTGAGCCTCCCGTAACTCACTCTGCGAGGGGGGTAGCCTACCTCTTTGGCAGACTGGTTAAGAAGTGGCTTTCCCATCTCGCTCCATGGTCGTGGGTTCGATCCCCGGCCCCAATAAAATCCTTTCCTTGGATTAAAATCTCATGTGTGTCGTGACACGCTGTGGTCATGTGGAGACACAGTGAAGTGGAATTCGGGAGATACAGCAGTGCCCACAACATATAACCTTGTTCATCCACAGAGAACCAAAGAATGCCACGTATAAGATGCCTGAAAAGAATGATCAAATATTGCTCTAGAGCTGTCACGATGCTCCCCTCTCAAAAGTAACCTGCCTCACAGCATTTGGGTTACTTTTTGCACCTCCCCTGCATTATCTTTCTCTCTTACCTGAAATCAGATTTATGCACCACTTGTATTGTTTGGTCATGGTTTCAGCTTTCTTCTCCTTGCCTGCCTCCTTTACTTTGTTAATTTACATGATAATTTTCTTGTAATTCCATTCATTTAAAGTACCTTGTCATTATGGTGTTGATCACATTTTTTGGCTTACCTGATTTTTGCAGTTACTGACATCTTATTCAAGTTGCCTTATTGTCTCATAACTTGCTAAATTTCGTGTTATCACGCAGCTCTGCACATGCCATGCCAATGAACTGCTCTGATATTTTTTCTGCCATTTTCCATTCCTTGTCCACCCCCTTTCCTCAGCCAGCCAGTCATGCAGAGTGAGAACTCTAAAGGGCATGCAGTCTCACACAGCAACTTACTTTTCACCCTTGTCTCTTGCAGTCTTTGTAGAACCCACTGTACAAATCCCTGAGGAGCAGTTCCCTGAACTGCGGTTTGACTTCCCCCGTATCCCTTCCTCTCCCACCTCTCTCTCCTCCCCACGTGCACGGCGTGATGCAGGTAATTCTGAGGTGGTGTGCTGGGCTGGGGTTGACTTGGTCCTCCGTGCCCTGGACTGACCTACAGCTATGGACGTGTCAAGCTGGGGAACTGGAATGACTGAATACTCACTACTCCCTGACAGCAGTAGTTCGCTTGCTATTTTACAAGGCACAAATAACCAACCACCCAAAGTACAAACTGTCACGCGATGAGTCTGTTTAAAGTTTAACCTGTTGAGTTTCTCCTGATGAATTTCTGACTTACTGGCATGATGTGGACAGCAGCCAGAACATGAACTCACTGAAATTTGATCCTTATCTCATATGTTGATAAATTTTTTAAATTTGAGATATTGAGTTTTTAACCAACTTTGACTGACTGGCATGATTTGGACAGCAACCAGGCCAACGTAAAACTCAATGAAGTATATTACTTGCCTATTAGATATGACAGTCAGCTTAGAACAGCACTTCCCCCATGTATAAGTCATTAACAAAAGCACAACAGTACAAGAATACTAAGTTATTACCTAAGATCCTTAAAGTTACTTGATATCAAGAGTATGTCTGAGTGTACCAAAATCGTTGTGGCTTCCTTCTAGAGGTTGTTGTTTTTATTTAGTGGCTCATGAGACTTGACCTTTGTATGAATCTGAATTGTGATCTGTTTGGTTTGTATATAGTGCTCCCCAAACCACAGTGAGACCCAAGACTGATGCATGAATAAAATATCTCACAACACTGTATCCTTGCAGATGTGAGCGTAGACCTCTGTACCAGCCGGCCGCTGGGCACCCCTCTGGCGGACATCACCTCAGGCTGCATCTACTACAGCATTTGTGAAAAGGTTGCAGAGGGACGTGTGGTGGAGAAACGACACGGCTGTAAGAAGGGCTTGTTGTTCTCCCAGCTGAGGAAGCGGTGTGTGCTGGCCAAGAAGGTGGGTGGTGTGTGGTGGTGAATGTGTGGTGAATATTATGGTGGAAGATAATATTGGTAGTGTGATTCCCAAGGGGATGATGGGTGTGGTGGATAGCCTTATGGTGTAGGATGTTGTGTATTTTTAAGTGAGATATTAAGGTGGGTGACGTGTGTTAGTCAAGATGGACGATTGGAGCAAGTCACCAATTGTGTTTTTCATAGATTTTATGCTTTTTCTTCGTGTTTCATACTTTTGTTTGGAAAAAGAGGTGGATTTGTTATAGTACTCTCTTAGAAGATCAGAGATTTGCTTAATGTCTCAAGGACAGCTCCATCATTCTTCATATACTGACATGACATATTTCAACAGGTGGAGTGTGTCAAAGAAACACTGAGTGAGATCCTTGGTCTGGGGGCTGCTCTGCCACCCTCAAAGAGTGGCCGCAAAAGGCGTGCTGCTGCTCTTCTGTCGTCACACAGGTTCCGTCGAGCTGCCCTGCAACCACTTGTCAACATGGTGGCAACACCCAAGATGGAGGACGCCCAGGTGCGCCGTGTCTTCTCTAACCTTGCGGCCCTCCAGCAATGGACTCTGGAAAATGCACAGCATTCTACATTCATCGAATTGTATTCCTTGACTGACAACCCAGACAACCACTACCCTAAGAAGACTTACAACACTCCTACCAGCCCTGAGCTCTCTAAGGGCTATGAGTATTCCCTGCGCAGGAAGAGAGACATCACCAATGTCACCGTGGAGGGACAGGTGGAGTTTGTGAACCACAGTGTCAGCAGTGCCTCGGATGGTTCTGTCTTTGATCTGATGGACTCTCTTGGTATTGAAGAGACACACACTGAGGAAGATGGTGATTCTGTGACCCGCGTCACCTTTACCGGCACGTTGGCGCTACCCACTATTGCCACCATGACCATTGGCCACCGATCAAAAGTGCAGGCCACCGTGGCAGCACTGAAGCAAGATGGGAGTTCTACTGCTGCCTCAGGCCCACCATCCTTACCAGTCATCCCCACCACCCTCTCCACCTTCACTGTGTCAGGGACACCTATCACAGCACCCACAGTGGTAACAGTAACAGTCACCACCACAAAGACAGTCATACCCTCTGGCTTAGCCACAGCTGCTGCAGGTATACTTTCAACAGCAACAGTCCCCACTGGTCCTCACTCTGAATCAGCACCCAATCACACTCCTGTAGAGACCTCTTCTGGAGTAATGGCAACTCCTGCATTGGACAAAGACTTGAAGAACAGGTCACCAGACAATGGTCACACAGGTAAAGAGGAGGGAGTTACGGACGCTCCTTCTGCCCTCACTACACTTTGCATGTTGGCTCCTCCCTTGGATGCTGGTAAAAAGTCGAACGATCCTCCAAAAGTGAATATTCTACCAAAACGTAATGCCATAAGTGAGCCTTTGACTGAGACTCCTGAAGATGATACAACCACTTCAACCACCACCACCACCACCACCACCACCACTACCACTGAAACACCCTCCACAACACCCAGTGTTTCCTCCACGACCTCTACTTCAGAAACAGCTGAGGAGACCACCACAACCACAAGCACCTCTACCACACCCAGTACCAGTACTACCTCTACCACCCCCAACCCATCTTCAGACTCCAATGCATCAACAACCACCACTACCACTACAACTACCACTCCTGCCACAAACTCCACAGCTGAAACTACATCAACCTCTGCTGCTCCAGACACCACAACTACCACATCTACCACGACTGCTGCTCCTGCTACCACTACTGCTAAAGGAACAGAGTCAGCAGTGGTGACTCCTGAAGTCCAGGCCTCAAAGGAGAATGCTGACCTGACTGTTGCTGAAAGTGTGTCTACTCCAGAGTCTGTTTCTGCTCCTGAGTCATCCGGTGAGTCTAAACCTGCTGCTTCTGCTTCTGAGCCTGCTAGTGATGCTGAACCTGCTGCTCCTGAACCTGTTAGTGATGCTGAACCTGCTGCTTCTGAACCTGCTAGTGATGCTGAACCTGCTAGTGATGCTGCTGCTGCCTCTGCCGACATTGTTCCTGAGTCTCAATCCACTAGTAATGCTGAGTCTGCTGCTCCTGCTTCAGAACCAGCTAGTGATGTCGATAATGCCCCTGCCGAGCCTGCTAGTAAGGCTGATGCTCCCCCTGCTGATGAGACAGCTGACCAGTCTAGCCTTTCTGCTCCTGAGACTGCTGGCGATGCTGATGCTGCCTCTGCTGATGCTGCCCCTGCTGAAGAGTCTGACCTTCTTGCTCCTGAGTCTGCTAGTGAGGCTGACCCTGCCCCTGCACCTGCTGTGGAATCTGAAAATACCACCTCCACCACCACCACTACTTCTGCTTCTACTTCTACAGAGACTCATCCGTCCAGCTCCAGCACAACACCAGCCACCACCACCACCAAGGTAGAGGAGACACTGCCTGAGAGTGTAGCAGAGGAGGTTGCCGCTGAGACTGCTAATGATAATGCCACCACCACCACCACTACTAGCACCTCCACCACAACCACGATTGAGAGTGTATCGGATGTTGTTGCGCCGTCGGGAAGCATAAATGTCTCCACTACAGTTGTGCCGGATGCTGAGAGTGCCACTACAAACACCTCAGCCTCGCCCTCCGTCACTGAACCCTCTGTCACCCCTAGCGGACCTTTTACGAGCGAGAATTTACCCGAAACTAACTTTACCTGCAAGGATAAGAAGCTGGAACAGTTCTACCCTGACCCAGAGGCCAATTGTCAGGTGTTCCACTATTGCTTGCCTGGTTTCCAAAAGAAGACGGTTCTTGATCTGAAGTTCCTCTGCACTGGAGCAACCAAATTTGACGTCAAAACACAAAAGTGTGAAGACATGGAAACAGTAACTTGTGGTCAAGAGGAGGACACAAGTGCAGCAAATACTACTACCACCTCCTCCACCACCTCCACCACCACTACCTCCTCCACCACATCCACAACCACCACAACATCTACGACAACAGGAAGCACCACTACCTCTACTGAATTGACTCTTGGGACCCCAGCCAATGAGACCAGCACTGAGGAAGGCTCCCCAGCCAACAAGACAGAGACAGAGAGTGCTCCAGTAGCTGACTTGAGAGCAGAGAGCATCAATGAGACAACCAATGCAACAACAACAACAGAAGCACCGCCATTACAAGCAGATGCGGAGGTCACAACCACCAAGGAACCAGAAGTCGCCTCCACCACCACCACTACCACCACAACCTCAACCACCTCCACCACCACCACCATGAAGCCCGAGAATGCCACAACAGAACACACAAACTGGAACGTGACAAAACATGAAACTCACGAAAACGAAACTAAAACCGTAGAGGAGGAGGTAGCCAGTGTTACCCATCCCCCAAAGACACCTGAAGAGGCACCAGAGGAAACTGTTGCAGAGACTGAAGCTCCACAGCTGGTGGTCGAAGAAGTACAAGAAGAAAACACAGAAGAGAGTGACATCCCATCCACGACATTCAGCCCCACTGAGGAATATGCCACAGAAACAGAGATTCCTGACACAGAGGTAGTAACAGAGCAAGTGGAGGAGTACCCCAGCACCGAAACTCCCCCAGAGACTGTCACAACTATGGAGGCAAGTCCTGAGGAGGCTTCAGAGCCAGAGCAGGTGACAGAACTGGGGCCTCTCATGCGCCACGACACCCTCATTGGCATGCAGACCACAGAGGGAGGGTTGGTCGAGGAATCCCAGACTGAGGCCAGCGTGGAGACAGCAACCTCCTCCTCCACCATGGATCCTTCCGTCCCCACAGAGGAAAGCTCCACAGATACGTCGGTGTCTACGGACGTGTCTGTGGTGAGCAGTGACTCTGTGTCCAGTGCAACCCAAGTGTCTAGTGACGTTTCGGTGTCGAGCAGCGTCCGACCAGAAGAGGATGCATTGTAAGGCCTAAATGTTGACTCCTTTGTATCAGAAGGGTATTAACGGCATGTTGTGATTCATGTCTGTATTAATTAATGTACTTTTTTGTTTATTTATTACTATTGAGAATTACCAGTATAGGTCTGTGTAAAGATTACTATGTGCTTGTTAAACATAACATTCTGTGCCAAAAACTGTTTGCCTGACTTGGGCTCTAGAAGCATAGAACATTCCATATGGTGTAGAGTTCCAGCTCTGTGATACATTGTTCACTTAGGTCAAGGAAATCAAGTGGGAGAATCACACTTCTTTTTTTATAGGGTGCACTTTTATCTCATTCTTCATAATGAAATAACATGTTACTGTGTAGTTTGCATATGTAATACTCATACTGTCCTGTCATACTACATGTCATTAGTGTTAGCCCGGGTTGCCGCACGCCTCATCTCTCCACGAAGCTCTCGGAATCACAGGGAAGCTTGGGCTGACTGTGTTGGGGTTTGTTCACTGACAGCTTCACACCAGTCCAGTTAGTACACATGTCAGAAAAAAACTACCTCCCTGGAAAACTGAGCTGAGGTATGAGAATGAAATATTGTCAAAGTAAATATTGATAAATGTTACCTTGATGGAAGTTCATATTTATACTTCAGCTCAATTCTCATGTTTTTTCCTGATATGAGTACAAATTGGGATGGTGAGTACCAGTTGACAGACACACCCTAATTTTGGCTCAGGATGGGGAAGGGAGGGAGGGAGGGATGGGCGCCTTGCTTGCCTCTTCAGTGATTGTGGCAGAATATCATTGTTAATACTGCTTGATATTACCCTCGTTGATATCTTTTTAAGTTTAATTAAACATTTTTCTACTACAGTAAGTCCAGAGTATCAATGACATGCACACACTGATCAGTTGTTTGCAGAAGCACATAGTCATCCATCTCTTGGTGGTTTGTGTCTACCGAGTGTTTCCATTGATCAGTTTAACTTGTCAAGATGCAAAGGATTATTCAGTAATTTTTTTTACATTCGATTTTCACTTTTATTTACAAGTATATTTATCTTTACTGCATAGAGCTTGCCTTTATTATCATGCATCATTGTTTTCTCTGCATCACATTATTTTAGTGAGTTTTACTGATATATTACTGCAGCCACAACAAGCCAGTGTATGTGTGTGCATGTGTGTGTGTCTGTGTCTGTGTGGGTGTGTTTGTGGGTGTGCATCTGTGTGTGCATATGGAGGCCTGAGCAGTGCGGCAGCCCCTGTGCACCAGCGTGTGTGTGCAGCCATCACTATGTAGATCATCCTGGTGTAAATATGGTTTTCATTCCTTTAACTCCATTTTAATGTTACTGAGAGGAGGAACAGCTTTGCAAAGGGAGGGACTGACTTGGGCACGGCAGAAGCAAAAGCTGAAGAAGAAGAAGAAGGAGAGGAAGAAGGAGAAGGAGAAGAAGCAGTTGTATTGTTCCTTTGTGCAGTATTTCATGTAGTTTAGCTGGAGAGAAAATAATGTGACCGTGAGTGTCTATGGAAGTGTTACATGCAGGGCTGTGTGTCGAGTCCAGGAACATTGATGAACTCTGACCCCTGCAGTTGATGGTTTATATATATATGCTAAGTGACATTTTTTTTTAACTACACTACTACTACTATTACTACTACTACTACACCCCTGGGTCGTGTATTGCCTCCGAGCCGAAATGTTTACGATATAATTCCTCCACGTCCAGAGTTGTGACAAACGAGTGCGATTAGAAAGATATTTTCCATGTTTTAATTATGCATGATTTGTCACACACCATGTATTGTAGTATAGTTAGATATGTTTTTTTTATTATTAATCCTAGACTTTTTATTTCACCCTACTCATAAAAGTCTAAATTGATTCTCTTCATTGGCTCTGATTGTATATTTTTCCTTCTTTTATCTCTTTATATATATCTCTGACCGCCTTACTGATGCTACACGCTAGGCACCTCATGTTTACTGTGATGATGAAGAGCACTGACAAGCCATGTTCTTACCTATAGCTGTGTGGGAGTCATGCAGTACGTATATAGCCGTTGGTGCGCAGGAGCACTGACATGCAACACACCTTATGTATTGCTAGGTAGTGTTACTCATACTACTATACTCTAAGGAGGACGGAAGCGTTATCAATATTTATTATTACTCCACGATGAGGCGAGCGAGTGACTCATTGATGTAGAAGTGTCCCTCGGATCAGCCAATCTGGGCAGGCAGAATACAATGACATTATTATTATTATTATTATTATTATTATTATTATTATTATTATTATTATTATTGTTATTTTTTTGTGAGTTGTGATAGAAAATAGTTCTTTGATCGCCCGCCCAAGAGTACATCAGTGTTTTAGATAAATATTAAAAATTTAATATTATATAATGTGATTTTTCTTCTACCATACATGTAGTGAAACGCCAGAATTTACTCTTTACTACACTCCCACACGACCACTGTGTGTAATGAAACACACGAGAAATTAATCTAGACAAGGAGTTAAAGGTTTTGCTGGCGCCGGGGATCGAGCCCGTGACCAGAGAGACGGGAGAGCCACTCCTTAACCAGTCTGCCAAAGAGGTACCCCACTCGCAGTGTGAGTTATGGGAGGCTCGCCCATCAGGCAAGTCGCTGCACTACAGTAGCACTGCGGTGGTACAGCAAATATATGTTCCAGGAAAGCCCACAACGTGCCTGCTAACCCTTATTAATGTTCTGCATGCCACTTCTTTCCTTGTAGTATATGTACTCGCCCACGCCAGTACACCTATAGAGTGTTGTCTTTTAAATATTTCAAGTCATTTTTTTTGCAGGAACACTGACATGCTCTGCTATATAGCGTTTGCTAGAATGTTATTAATTAAGTAGATGTCAATGCAACTGATCCATCAAATAATGAATGAATGGGGAAAGATAAGAAAATTAGAGCAAACTAAACTAATTGAGAGACTTGTTCCATGATACTTGCTATCTATAGAGGACGTCAATGATTTACTTGATTCTAGTCTGATCAGCCCATCAGAGAAAAGAACAGCACAAGAATCAAATCAAAGATCGAAGTGGTAACAAGCTGTAGTGGATTATGAACAGGAAGGATTGATTGATTGATAGTTTATTGTTGCAGGTAAACAACAAGGGAGATATCGAAGTTTGATCCACATAAAATTAAGTAGACATGACCCTTGATCGGCATGCAAGGTGATATGTGCATGCTCTAGCTAACCTACGGGCATCAAAATAAATTATAATGAGATCATCCGAACAGACACGCTTTATTTTTATGCGTTTTTCATGTGTAGTGATGCTGATGATGATGATGATGATATCCTGGAACTGGTAAGCTGACGTCATTTTATGTTTATGGAGAAATCGTGTGTAAGTAAATTAAAAAAAAGATCTTAAGTATAGTGTAATAAGACGTTTTAATGGCATCTGTATGAACATAATTAAAGGTCTATTTAGACTATTTTGGCCTTTTACAGACGACCTGAACCACTTCTGTCAACCTCCACCTCTGCTTTGTGAGTTAATTAAGTGGAATGTATCAAAAGAGTAGCCTAGAAGCAGTTAAGACGTGAGATATTAAAAGGGTATCCAGAATTATCCTTAGCTGTATAATCACACTCTGTACTGCCTGGGGGTTGGGATGGCATGCTCCTCCCTTCTCCTTTGTTGTTTTACTTGCAACAATAAACTATCAATCAATCAATCAATCAGAATTACACGGCCTTATAAGAATGATCCCTCGCCAAGGAGCCAAGTTGGAAGACGTCTGCAGTACATATCCTTTCTTAAATACTAAATAAACCAGAGTATGCACATTGATTAGGTACATAAATAATCCACTAACCGGTTTACTAGTGATTAAATGAGTGAAAACCCGCCTTTGGAATATATTATGAGTCGGTGAAGATAACCCCGGTGTTGTGGGGCTTCAGGGGCCGTCCGGGAAGGTGAGGTTATTGCTTTCCCTATTAATATCTCCCGCTTTAACTGCTTCTGGGTTACTGTTTTAATATATTCCACTTAATTAGATCACAAAGCAGAGGTGGAGGCTGACACAAGTGGTTCAGGACGTCTGGAAAAGGGCAAAATAGACCTATGTGTGCGTGGTCGTGTCATGGGTCAGCACGTCATTTTAATTATTTTTTTTATTTGGTGTGTTAGTGCTGGTGTGCCGCGTTGGGTAAATATATTAAGGTTATTAAAGTCTGGAATCATATTTTTTTACGTCATAGGACACGGCTCAAGGGCAACAAAAAGTACAAAAAAAAAAAAAAAAAGCTTGTGTTTCCTTTCCTTGGCTCATGCTGCCCTCCGGAGCTGCTGTTTTGATATATTCCACTTAATTAGATCACAAAGCATAGGTGGAGGCAGACCCAAGTGGTTTAGGACGTCTGGAAAGGGGTAAAATAGACCTCTGTGTTCGTGGTCGTGTCATGGGTCAGCACTTCATTTATTTTTTATTCATTTAATTTTTATTTGGTGTCTTAGTGGTGGTGCTGCGTTGGGTTAATATGTTAAGGTTATGAAAGGCTAGAATAAGACCTTTTTTATTTTTACGTCAAAGGACACGGCTCAAGGGCAACAAAAAAGTCCAAAAAAAAAAGGGTATTAGTCTAGTGTTTGCCCACTCACCCCTCGCAACCAAAATTGGCTAGGGGGACCAAATAAAGCCTGTGTTCCCTTTTCTGGGCTCGTGCTGCCCTCCGGAGCTCATTCTTGATTCACCTTGACAGTTTTTCTCAGGTCTGGTTTGATGGGTGGTGTTCAGGGCAGCATGTGGGTAGTCTTAGGCCACTCGGCGGTGACTTGAAGAATCCCAGGTGGTTAAGCTTCTCGACTGATTGCTATTATAATATTCGGACAGTTTACAGTTTCATCCAACCAACGATTTCCTTTCATGGTTCATGTTTTTCTGGTGATAAATGTAGTGAATTGCATGATTTTGTACCTCATTTCCATCGCAAATGTCTACTTTTTGAGTTATGCCTCTTTTCTAGTTATGCCTATCTCCTGCCCTCAATGATCTTGGGGGACCTGTGTGAACAAGTTTTTTTTTGGGTGGGGGAGCAGGAAATCGAGTAATATGCATGTAATGAGGACACGAGGCAGAGGTGTGGTTTGGTGTATTAGTGTGGATAGCCCTGTAAAGGTCAGGGCAATACCATTCTAGGTTAATAATTTTTTCCCCATTTTACATAGTCCGTTTCTCAGTTAATACGCAACCCTGGCTTTTTTCTGACACATCAAATACTTTTTCTCGGCTGCTATTGGCACGTTTTCTTCAACTAGAACACAAGGCAGAGCTGTAGGGTAACCATGGTGGTGTGGATAGTCAGAGAAGACCAAGGTATAATGCTAATCCATGTGGGTGTGGCTATTCACTTTGCCAGGGTCATTGAGTATTATTCCAGAAGTGCACCCGTCTCACTGTGAATGACACCATTGTGCTATATGAACTACTTTGTGCACGTACAACACACTGCTGTATTGCATGCCATCGTAACTCCATCATTTGTGACATTAACCCTTAGGTGGCTGTGGAACTATATTTATGCTATGGTCCTAAGGTTGGCAGTGACTATTTATAGACAATTCATTTTTGGGGGAGCTGCTCTTCAAATACTGCTGCCGTCTAAGGGTTAATTTCTTGAAATACATATGGCCTTGGTGTTATATATTGAGGGATTTATTTCTGTGTATCATTTTGGCAGCAGAGCACAGGTCACTTATGGTTAGGTTAAATATAGTTCAGTTAGATCAGCTCAGGTCAGGTTACATTACGTTATATTTAATTGTTTATGCTAAATATGTGATACGCTTTGCTCTGCGCCATTTCTTGTT
This sequence comes from Eriocheir sinensis, assembly GCF_024679095.1. NCBI lineage: Eukaryota > Metazoa > Arthropoda > Malacostraca > Decapoda > Varunidae > Eriocheir > Eriocheir sinensis. The sequence continues at coordinate 22,191,724 of NC_066513.1, read as the reverse complement.
GTCTCTGGAGGGTGTTGGCCCAGTGGGCACAGCGGGAAGTGTATCACATGTATATCATAAACAATTAAATCTAACCAAACTGAAGTTAACCTTCAATACAATGATGTAAAAAGTTTGAGCTCAGCCCATCATATCGTATTTTGGCAGCGAGAGGGGGTCAGGTTAAGTTTGATTAGTTTAGTTTAACTTTTTCTGATAAAAGTGTTATACACTTCACACTGTGTTGTTGCTGTCACTGGCAGTGAAATAAGCCCCAGCAATCTCAGTGTTCCCCTTTTATCAACTAACTTGAAATTCAACACTCACATAGACCACATCAGTGCCACAGCCAACAGAACACTGGGGTTCCTGAGGAGGAATCTACATAACTGCACATCTGACACTAAACATGTAGCGTATGACACACTTGTGAGACCAACACTTGAATACTGCTCCATGGTGTGGGATCCTTACACACACAGAAATGTTGATAGGTTAGAACAAATCAACACCAAGGCGGCTAGGTTCATTATAAACAATTATATACATGCGAATGCCTGGCATTACAACATGGATCAAACAACAGATAAACATTGAACCTCTTTACATACACAGACTAGCACACAGACTTATACTTACGTTCAAGATCACAAACACTCACATTGACATTGACCCACATACATACTTACACAATGCAAACAGTCAATGTACTATGTACTCGTAACACACACATCCATAAATACCAAACATATCACACTAACACTGACGTACACAAGCACCATAGCCTACATGAGTGGAACAGCCTCCCTCAACAGATTTTAGACTGCAGTACAATAGATTCATTCAGAAAACAAATACACCCTCACTTGTCACCACAACACACCAACACTAACAATTATACTTGATTCACTTCCCTCCCTTGCACACTTGGCTCTCCTGTCCCCCCAACAGCCAACACAAATATGTGTGTTATGCACCTAATAGGTGCTCTGTGCATTATAATCCAGATCCAGAAATCTGATAAAGTTTGGTTATTAATGTTTTCTCCATTAGAAATCACTAGTTTCCTGAATTCATTCCCCCCTAAAGCTAGTGACTTTCATGAAATAAGAAACATCAAAACATTCTTCAAGTAGTAAACGAGTAACTAGGAAATACTTCAAACCGTGCCAAACATGCTCTCATCTGGCAGCTAGTACTGCTGGTGGCAGTCAAACAGATGGTTCAACTTCATATGTATGCTTTTCGGTTTGTTGATTTATGAAGAGCATCATTACTACCGAGGCTCCACCCAAGAACCCTGCCACTACTCTTAGCAAGATGTAAATTTTTTTTTCATTCTTATCAATTTTTTCTTGGGTCAAGGAGGTAGTCATGAACCTGTGCCCCCCATGTTTACATGTATTCTTATGGGAAAAGCAGATCTGTTATTTGACAATTTTGCTAGTATTTGACAACTTTGGAATGCAACCCTGCAGAATAGCAGATGCTTCATGTATATCTTGATTTCTAAGAGAAATACAGCATGCTGAAAACAGTAAAACTTCAGCTGATTTTTTTCCATTATTTGCTCCTTGGTTGATTCGCTTTCAAAGTACCTCACATCAGCATTGTTTAGTGTTCCATGAAAACAAAAAGCAGCCATCATAAATAAGGAATACATATTAAACAAGGCCATCTTTAACAGATGATGTATGACAAGTATAATGTGTATATTGAATAGATAAACAAAAGGCTATTTCTTCCAGATGAGACTATTGGTGCTGTTGCTAGTCATTGTCGCGGCCGTGAGTGTGAGGGGCCGTGCACAGGACTACGAAGACAATGACTTTGCCGAGTTTGAGGTGTTCGAGGAGGAGGAGGAGGTGATGGAGGACGATGAGGACCAGGGCAGTGAAGAGGCTGGTGTCCGAGGGAGTGTTGGGGCAGGAGCAGGGGCAGGGGGAGGGGGAGGTGGTGGAGGTGGTGGGGGTGGAGGAGGAGGAGCAGGAGCAGGAGGAGGAGGAGGAGGAGGAGGTGGCAGGCTAAGCAGTGAAGGACAGCCTGGAGGAGACAAGTTAGAATCAGAAGAGGATGAAGAAGCTGTGGTTGAGGTATGAGTTTTTTCTGTCACTAACATTTTTGACAGTTTCCTATTTTCTTTTATTTTTCTCATTTTGATTGTTGTTCTTTGGCATTCTCTCAAATTGATAAACTTGTTAGAATAGTTTCTGCTTATTGGTTATAGTTATTTATCAACATTATCTATGAATAGGTTGTGCAAGTTAATAATTCGTGGAAGCAGTTGTTTAACTTTCCATGATTTGTATCAAATCTTTGTGTATCAGTTAAACTTAATGTACCAGAATGATTCAGATAATTAAGGATTTTCAAAGTTTCAGTATTAAGCCCTTTCCAAAATGGGATGCCACCTTAACTCTGAATACCCATTGGAATCTATAACTAAAATAATCATGATTGTGTAAAGCTTCTCATGTCATTTCAACAAGTGTTACATCCCTTAATAAATTAGATAATGTAAAAAATATTTGGCTTTTTAAAACTGACAGTACTATAGTAAAAACAATATAATTCCAGGAAACAAAGAAAACATATTGAACCACCATTTGCAAATTACATTCTCATGTATGTATTTCTCTCTCCTACTAACTTCTTTAAATTTTTCAAGAGTGGAGTATCAAGACACCCGAGAAACTAAATCATTTAATTTTACTGTAGCTCCCTCTGTTTTCTTTTAAAGGAGTGATATATCTTGGACTATTCATTTGTTTTGTTTAGCCTTTGTTGTGTCTCCTTTACTTTAAATGAAAAATCTGATGCCTGTTTGTCCCTTTACCAGGATGAGGACGAGAACGATGAGTTCAGTCACTTCCATGACGAAGAGGAATTCATTGGCTTTGACAGTGAGCGGCCACAGGGAGCACGGATGCCCAAGACCCAGGAGGAGCCCAAGATTACGATTGCCAATGTGAGTGTGGGATAAGGGGGAAAGGGATTGGCATTAGGGATAAGGAGAAAGGGAATAATGTAAGCTGGGGCTATTGGGGAAAGGAGAAAAGGGTTGGCATTAAGCTGGGGCCATTGATGGTAAAGGGCCTGGGGGGAGGGTGGAAGGAAGAGGTCAACATTAACTTCAGGTTATCAGAGAGTAAGGGAGATAGTCTTTTTTCTTGTTTTTCTTTTCTTGTATGATTTGTCCACCTCATCCATAAACCTCTAGAAATTCCACTGATAGCTTTTACATGCACATACATTATCTACATTATTGATTAATTTGTTCTGTTTATTCACTAGGTATATTCCATTCATCCACCAGTTCCATTATTGCTTTCATCCACTAAATGAGTGACCAGCAACCTTGGTATATTGATACACTTTGTGCTGGCCGATGGTTTTAATTGGTCCTTTGCATCAGGTTCCTCTCCACCTGCGGAGCAATTGGGACAGCTTTTACCTGGAGATGCTGATGATTGCCGGCCTGGTGGTGTATTTCATCAACTTCATCGTTGGCAAGTCCAAAAACCAGAAGCTGGCCAATGCCTGGTTCACCTCTCACAAGACCCTCCTGGAACAGAATTTTGCCCTTGTTGGTGAGTCCTGTCACTGGGTCTTGTAATTTTTCAAGGATATCTAGTCTTTTATCATTTACATGGTGAGAGGGCTCCTACTTTTTTCTTTTTGATTCATGATGTGGGTTTGAGTTGCAGAAATGTGAATGCAGCTATCATTTGTAGTTTGGTTTTTAGGAGCATGTAAGACTACTCATTTTTTAAAGCAGTAAACACATCATCAGTGGCTGCATCAGGGTACAGGGAAGGCTTGAAGGGTTTATGTCAAAGCTTATGCTTTAGCATCTACTGAACGGGCGTGAGCTACTCCCGGTGAGGATATATGGGAAGCGAGGAGGGTGCTGAAGCCCTTCAAAGACCCTTCCCATGTCCTCACTAACCGTTTCCCCTTTTGTCTCATCAACACCAGAGAGCAGTTCAGCATGCTCTCAAAAGACAGTTCCTCTCTCTTTCTACACCACACTACATTCACACAACACACACACCTCTTCTCAAAATTCAAAATTCAAAATGGCTAACGAAAACACCGCCTTGGAGTCTCCGCCTGGGGGGGGACCATAAATTCCCCCAGGGAGGACTCCCCTTCTGGCTGCCAACTTGAGAGGTGTCCTGATAACTCCTCGAACCTCCTCCTTATCAATTTCTGCGACATTCACGGTCTTCGTTCTAATTTTCATTCTGTGGAACACCATCTCTCCTCCTCTAAACCTCACCTTCTCTTCCTCACCGAAACACAGGTTTCTGAGGCTACTGACAGCAACCTCTACTCTGTTCCCTCCTACTATCTCTATCCTAAATTTCAATCTAAAGCTGGATGTTGCGCCTACGTGCACAACGACATCACTCGCTCTCGTGCCCACGACCTTGACTCTGCTGAATTTTCCACCATCTGGCTAAGACTTCATTGTCATTCTATTACTAAATACATCTGTGCTGTTAATCTCTCGCCTAACTCTACTAACTATGTAAAATTCTTTGACTATTTGAACTAAATAAAATACATCTGTGTTGTTTATCTCTCGCCTAACTCTACTAACTATGTTAAATTCTTTGACTATTTGAACTCTAAAGTGGAGCACATCTTGACTCACTCTCCCTTTGCTGAAATCTCCATCTTGGAAGATTTCAATGTTCACCACCAGCTTTGGCTTTCATCCTCTTTCACTGACCAGCCTGGTGAACAAACCTACAACTTTGCTCTCCTCAACAACCTAGAGCAGTTGGTTCAGCACCCTACTCGTATTCCCGACCGTCATGGAGACAGGCCCAACATTCTAGACCTCTTCCTTACCTCTAATCCTTCTGCTTACTCTGTCAAACTGTTCTCTCCATTGGGCTCCTCCGATCATAACCTTATTTCTGTATCCTGTCCTATCGCTCCTGTACATCCTCTGGACCCACCGAAGAGGCGATGCTTCTGGCATTTTGCTTCAGCTCGGTGGGACGACCTGAGGATGTAATTTTCCGATTTCCCGTGGAATGATTACTGCTTCCAGGAGAAAGACCCCTCTGTGTGTGCTCAGTGCATCACAGAGGTGATTGTCTCTGGAATGGAGGCATACATTCCACGTACTTTCTCTACTCCTTATGCTAAAAAGCCTTGGTTTAATCATGCTTGTTCTCGTGCTATTAAAGATAGAGAGGCAGCTCACAAAAGGTTCCAGAGCCTTAGAACTCCCGCTAACTTTGATCTTTACATTTCAGCCCGGAATCGTGCCAAATCTATTCTCCGACTTACCAAAATTTCTTTCATTAATAGAAAATGTCAACACCTTGCTTCTTCTAATTCTTCCCGTGACTTTTGGCATCTAGCCAAAAATATCTCCTCCAATTTCACTTCTTTCTCTTTCCCTCCTCTCCTTAACCCTGATGGCAGCACTGCCGTCTCATCTGTCTCTAAAGCTGAACTCTTCGCTCAAACTTTCTGTAAGAATTCCACCCTGGATGATTCTGGGCATATTCCTCCTACTCATCTCCCCTCTGACTCCTTTATGCCTGTTATTAAGATTCTTCCAAATGATGTTTTCTATGGCCTCTCTGGCCTCAACTCTCAGAAGGCTTATGGACCTGATGGAGTGCCTCCTATTGTCTTTAAAAACTGTGCTTCTGTGCTGACACTCTGCCTGGTCAAACTCTTTCGTCTCTGCCTATCAACATCTATCTTTCCTTCCCGCTGGAAGTATGCCTTTGTACAGCCTGTGCCTAAGAAGGGTGACCGTTCCAATCCCTCAAACTACCGCCCTATAGCTTTACTTTCCTGTCTCTCTAAAGCTTTTGAATCAATCATTAACCGGAAGATTCAAAAGCACCTTTCCACTTCTAACCTTCTATCTGATCGCCAGTATGGATTCCGCAAGGGGCGTTCTACTGGCGATCTTCTTGCTCTCATAACTGACTCTTGGTCATCCTCTCTTAGCCGTTTCGGTGAAACTTTCTCTGTTGCGCTAGACATATTGAAAGCCTTCGATAGAGTCTGGCACCAGTCTTTGCTTTCTAAACTGTCCTCTTTCGGATTCTATCCCTCTCTCTGTTCCTTTAGCTCCAGTTTCCTTTCCGGCTGTTCTATCTCTGCGGTGGTAGACGGTCACTGCTCTTCCCTTAAACCTATCAACAGTGGCGTTCCACAGGGCTCTGTCCTATCACCCACTCTCTTCCTGTTATTCATCAATGATCTTTCCATAACAAACTGTCCTGTCCACTCATACGCCGACGACTCCACTCTGCATTATTCAACTTCTTTCAATAGAAGACCCTCTCAACAAGAAGTACACAACTCCAGACTGGAGGCTGCAGAACACTTAACCTCAGACCTTGCTATCATTTCCAATTGGGGCAGAAGGAACCTTGTGTCCTTCAATGCCTCAAAAACTCAATTTCTCCACCTATCAACTCGACACAATCTTCCAAACACCTATCCCCTATTCTTCGACAACACTCAGCTGTCACCGTCTTCAACACTAAACATCCTCGGTCTATCCTTAACTCAAAATCTCAACTGGAAACTTCATATCTCCTCTCTCGCTAAATCAGGTTCCTCGAGGTTGGGCGTTCTGTATCGTCTCCGCCAGTTCTTCTCCCCCGCGCAGTTGCTATCCATATACAGGGGCCTTGTCCGTCCTCGTATGGAGTATGCATCTCACGTGTGGGGAGGCTCCACTCACACAGCTCTTCTGGACAGAGTGGAGTCTAAGGCTCTTCGTCTCATCAGCTCTCCTCCTCCTACTGATAGTCTTCTACCTCTTAAATTCCACCGCGATTTTGCCTCTCTTTCTATCTTCTATCGATATTTCCACGCTGACTGCTCTTCTGAACTTGCTAACTGCATGCCTCCCCCCCTCTCGCGGCCCTGCTGCACACGACTTTCTACTCATGCTCATCCCTATACTGTCCAAACCCCTTATGCAAGACTTAACCAGCATCTTCACTCTTTCATCCCTCATGCTGGTAAACTCTGGAACAATCTTCCTTCATCTGTATTTCCTCCTGCCTACGACTTGAACTCTTTCAAAAGGAGGGTATCAGGACACCTCTCCTCCCGAAATTGACCTTTCTTTCGGCCACCTCTTTTGATTCTTTTTTGGGAGCAGCGAGTAGCGGGCTTTTTTTTGTGCCCTTGAGCTGTCTCCTTTGTTGTAAAAAAAAAAAAAAAAAAAAAAAAAAATCAATGTTAAAAAAAAGGAAATTTTGTGTGATGCGTCAGATCCTTACAGATGGTTATTGACGATTGCTATCATTAGTGTATCACCACATCTGCCTACATACCCATAATAATTATTCCAATTTTGTTATAAGTGTTTGAATGTCTTGTGTCCACCTGCTTTTCACCAGGCAGGAGGATGGAATTACAATTACAACAGGGAGGAGAGACTATACATCAGAAACTATTGATCCTCATTTAACAGGAGATGATGGGAAGCAGTCCGTTGAGAACGGTGGGCTGCAGAAGGAGTCAGAGAACGTGTACACGCTGTGGTGCTCTGGCCGTACCAACATGGAGGGCATGCTGGTGGAACTCAAGTTTATCAAGGTACTGTGCCACCAGCCAAGGCTGTTCTGGTGGTATGTTACTAATTGTATTAATTTTCATCATAGATTTATCCGTTTATACAGATTAAACCTTGTAATGTAGTGCATTTTCAATTTAGATGCTGCAAACAGTGATTGCAGCTGATTTAGTAATCTCTTCCTCTAGCCTCCTAACTTAAAATTTAAGGGAAAAGTATCCAGTCATTTTTCATCAAACTTGATCCATCTCTTGGTGTCTTATAAGCCATAAGACACCAAGAGATGGATCAAGTTTGATGAAAAATGACTGGATACTTTTTTGGGGAGCAGCATGTTGTGGAGATTTTCCTTTTTCTTTTTACTTCTGCTTTAGCTCCTGACCTGTCTTCATAAAAAAAAAAAAAGTAAGGAAAGGTGGTTGCAGCTGAGCTTCAGTGATCTTAACTAGTGTTGATGTGTTTCTTGCAGAGGCAAGACATGATAGGTGTTGTGTCTCAGCTGATTCGTCCCTCAAGTGACCAGCTACTGGTGAAGGTCCATTTGGATGAGATGGACTCCTTTGTGTTTGCTCTGGCCACCAAGAAGACTGCTGCCAGGCTCTCCAAGGAGATGACAGATATTGTGAGTGTGTAAATGTATATTCTGGGTGGGTGTGCCAATTGTTCTGAGATGTATAATTTTAATAACAGGAAGATCATTCATGTATGAGATTTGATGAAAATTTTGATGTTGATGTTGGATTGATATGTGTGTCAAATTACATAAGCTAGTTGTCATAGTTTTAGATTAGAGTGCATATATTAAGGCGGGTGGCTAAGGGGTATTTTTCGACGAATATATTTAAAATCGGGCGAGTATTTGTTTTTCGCTCAGCATGGCCGGGATAACCTAAATTGCCAGGTGGTGAGGTTTGTTTTCGTATAATTAAAACCCCTCCCCCCTGGAGGCCATTTTTAAATGTCCCACATTGTTGCATCATAGCCGGACTCGCGCGGCAACACATGTGGTATCATTCAGTGCTTGTATGTATGTAAAAATCGCATTAGAATATTTTTTCTCCGAAAATTTTGTCATCTGTCATCCCTCTCTCGTGCCGGATTGCCGGTTGGGTGAGTCACTTGAGGAGACGCCAGTTCCTACCCAGACATCGACAGGAATGGTGCGCAGTATTTTCCTCTGCACTCCAGCCAAAAAAACGTTCTTACAAATGTACTCCTGCCAAAAAAGCGTCCTTACAAATGATGTACAAGCGAAAGGCAACTAGAAAGAGAGTCATCAACATCAAGAGGGCTTATGGAGCAAGATGGAGTGTCCAAGACTCAGAAAACCAGCAAGATAGCATCGTAGAAGCTTATGAAGCGAGTCATGATGCTGCCCTGCTCACTCTTGCTACGCGCCGCTCACCACCATCTGTTTTGCCATTCCCTACACCACCAAGTACCTCATCACACCCTTCTTCACTGCCACCTGCTTCATCACCACCTACTCCACCACCTCCTACATCACCATCACCTGCAGAATCAGCTACATTGCCATATGAGGCATCACTGCAGCTCCGACAACAGATTCTTCACAGAGGTGTGAACCCTTAGCACGATAAAGTGAAACTTTCATCACCGTGTCACTTTCTCAGCTACACACACTGTTCGAGAGACAGAAGTGCCCAGTACGGTTGTGCAGGAACACCTTGACCTTCTGACACCCTCACCTTTGAGTGATTAATACTTTTTTATAATAGGGGACCAGATGCCTTATCATTCTCCAGTAAGTCACCAAGGTATACACAATCATATGTGAAAATTTCATGCCAATCAGATAAGTACAAATGGCAAGATAGGGATGAATTGGAAAAAAAATTTTAGGAGCCAATATCTCGAAAACTGATTTTTACAGTTCAAAAAATTTCACAAAATTGGTAAAACATCTGACCGACATTTATTAGGTATTGGTTAAAACTACAACTAAAGGGCAATTTATCATATTTATAAAATTTCAAAAAATGTAAAAAGAAAACGGGACACAGTGGAGAAAATTATAAGTGAAAAACAATTGCAATTTTTTTTTCGAAGACAAAACAAAAAATCAAAAATTTTGTAAATGTGAAATGTAGATATATATGTAAACAGAGTTTTTATGGTAATTTTTTCAAAGCAATTAACTGAAAACTAAAGTGTGAAAAAAAAAAAAAAAAAAAAAAAAAACGCTTTGATTGAGTCTCCCCTAAACTTCACCCAAATTTCATGAAATTCACAGAATAATGAGAATATCATACATTTACATCAACAAACAACATTCTAACATTTCAAAGCTATTGGATGTACCATATGCGCATGAGGACCCCCATAGTCGCCTGCCTTAAGTAGATGAGAGTTTTGGTGTTCATGTTTCAGTGATAGTGAATGTCAGATGCCCCATATAACATTATTTTTTTCCCTGCAGAGCACCTTCTGTCCAGAGAAGAAATCTGCAGACAAGTTTGGCCTTGGTTCTCAGTATGTGTTGATGAATGAGCTTGGAGAGGTGGCGTCAACAGTGCTGGGGGACCCCAAAGTGACTGCTGTGCTAAACAAGTTCTCCGGAATGGTTGACTTCTTCCACTTCTCCGACCAGTACTCGGGACCAAAGCAGCCTGAGTATGTGGGGTTTATACTAGGGAGAATTTAGTGTTGTAAAAATGTGAATCGAGCATTGGCTTGTTTTTGTGTAGAACAGGGTAGTTTATTATTTTTACTTCTTAAGTGAGAAGCTGCTAGTACAACCCTGAAGTCTTTGTTACAATGTACATTTTACATTGAGAGAGTGGAGGTTAGAGGAGGGGTAGATGGTAGTATTTTATACATCCAAATCTATATTTAATGGTCTGTCTTATATGAATTATTGTCCATGCTGCTAGTTTGATCTAAGGCCAGAATTTTATTAGTACCCTACAGCATTTTTTCAGCAGTAGGCAATAAGTGATTCTTGTCGCTGTTTTTATTTCTTTTTATAGACTTGCTTCATTCTTAACATTTCTATGCTTGAATTTCATGTCTTCTAGAGGAACAGAAGGAAGGTATGGTGGTAGTTGCGGCTTTATGAACTTTGTAGTTACCAGGCTGTCCTGAATTCATGTTCAGTAATACAGACCACAAGATTTACTGAATAACCAATCATTTGGTTATGAATTCAATACTTTTGCTGTAAAATTTTCCTTCGTTTTTCAAATATTTCATAAGAATGGTCATGTTATCTCATCAGTCTAGCCTGTAAAATTAACCTTGACCATCAGTCTACCTTGTCTAAATTACCTGGACCCCCCCTGGTTGAAAGATGCACACCTCATTGAAAACATTGATATTGATTCATTTTCTTCTACATATGAGCATTCACTGTGCTGTGGCAGCCTGTCACCTTCACATTAATACCACCCCCTAGGGACACCCAGCCCACCAAATTGCCGGAGGTGCGTCGTGCTCTTGTGTTTGGCTTCAACTTCCCTGGCCGTGGCAACCCGTCCCTGGAGGCTATAGAGAGCATGCGACCACTGCTGCAGCTGGTGTTCCACGTAACAGACAAACTACGTCGCTTCAAACTTAGCAAGGAGGTGAGTCCGATTGTTTTTATATGCTAAACTCACATCTTGTTCAGCTAATATCTTTTGAGGCAGTAGCTAATAAAAATGTGTTCTTTTTACATAAGGCTTGGGAATATTCTTTTCAAGACTGGGAATATTCTTTTCAAGACTGTTACTGCTATTAATATATAGGTAAGTAATAAAAATCAGATACATGTAAGTTTTATTAAACATGTTCCCAGCATTTAGATATAAGTGTTTTAACTTGTTACCAACATCACTTAGGTGATCATTTTAATAGCTCAGGTAAACTGTTGCACCCCAACAGGGCAAGGCCAAAGCAGAGAAGAACCGGGCTCGAGTGGAGGAGGCTTTCCTGAAGGCGACACATGCTGCCCGTGCTGAGATGGCCCAGGCCAAGAGGGAGGAACGCAAGAGGATGGAGCGTGAGAAGATGTTGGAGGTGAGCACAGCATAAGAAACACAGTGGCTATCACACTTGCCTCACAACCAAGATGCTTCAGGTTCGATTCCTGGGCAGAATGTCGATGGAGGGACCATCTTCATTAACTCATGCCCGCTGTCCACCCAGCATTCAGTAGGTACTGGGTGACGGTCAGGGGTTGTGTTCCACCTCCTGGGGGTAATGTAAGGTTCCAGCATTACCCAAAGAACAGTCACTTAAGTTCCAGACTCATTTAGGGAGGGTACTAGCTGGCAATTGAGTGTCCAGTGCATGATCAGACCATTGTGAATGACACTAGTGTTTAATGTCTTTGGCTCACAACCAAGAGGTCCCAGGCTTGATCCCTGGGCAGAATGGAGACATGGGCAGGCTCCATTCATCTGTGCCCCTGTCCACCCAGCAGTGAATTGGTACTGGGTGTTAGGAGGACATTGTCCCCAAACATAGGTACACAAAGATCCATCACACTGTGGCTCCAAGGTGTGGGGTGATGAAAAAAGGTTAGTGAATTGAAATGGCAGATGCTGCATCACCACCACTTGCACAGTGTGTATTCTTTGTTTATATATATCAACTGATCAAGTACTTAGATTTTATTAATAGTTTTTTACACCATTAGCTTTTACAGAAAGGAACATGCTATTATCAGTAACTTTCATTAGTGGGATACATTTAAGTATCTATATATATCTCCTATGCTCTGCTCCCTCATGGGAACTTCCCCTCAGGGGGTGGCCGCAGCAGAAGTGACTCTACTTGTTCGGGCACTCCCTCTCAGCACATTCAGTCCTGCTACTTCCAATTATCACTCCAATACTTGCTCACCCTATGAATTCACTTCACACCCCCTCCTTTAAGTGCCCAGAGAATTTGAAAAGAAAGTAGCTATGTTGCTCAAGACCCTCCTTATGCCTGGATTATAATGCATTCCTGTAGGCAAACATGATGTGGAAGGTTTATTGTATTTAATCTAAGGCTCAGTTTCACACAAGAACCTAAATTTATTAGCAGGCAAAAAAAAGTGGAGATTTATATTAAAAGAAAAGCTTGGCTACACTATTTGATGAAGGATAGCAATATATTTTTGATCAGGAAGAAAAGTTAAACTGGTCTTAAGCTACTAAATGTTGGATAAACTTTCACATAGTATCGAGTGATTTTGAACTTATCATTGAAACTATTGACCCTGCTCCTGTGATAAATTGTATACTATGTTTCCTCTCTCTTCCATGCTGAATGTTGCCACTGCTTTACAGATTGATGATCCAGACAAGCAGAGGAAGTGGGAAGAAAGGGAGCAGCGGCGGCAGATGAAGCGTCGTGCCCCCAAGATGAAGCAACTAAAGGTAGTAGCGTGATGTCGTCATGGAGGATGCATGCTGCTTGCTTCCTCCTTCACCACCACCATGCTTGTTTGGTTCAGGATTCTTTTTTGTTGTTTGCATGCTTCCTGTAATAAGATGTGCCTGTATGTTAGCTAAACAAACAGTATGAACATTGCTGTTTCACCCAATTATATATGCATTTTGCTTTCTTAGAATACAACTGTAATTATTCAAACTTTGCTCTTATTAGTTTTTGGAATTATGTAAATTTTGCTACAAATTTTTGCACTGGACTCGGTATATACTTGCTGTTAGGAATCATTTTTAGTTTTACAGTCAATTTCTTACATTTACATACAAGTATTGCCACTCATGACCTTTGGAACCAACTTCGGTCAATGCAAACTAGTCTTGTTTTGCTTTCATGCCTGATTAAGTGACACTTTCTATATGCAGGAAATCTAGCAAAATAGTACCTATTTATTGTTATCATGGATTTCCTTTCAAAGTGACAGTGCAAGATATTCAAAACTTGATTTTGTCACCAGAAAGACTAAAGATCTCTTGAACAGAGACAAGGAGAGGTATATCAGGAGTTGCTGAGGTTGTCAAGGGTCATCTGAATACAGATGCCTTGAGACTTACTTACCAAGCCCTAAAGAAGCTCTGCTCAGAGCCTCCCTCTCAGCTGATTGCTGTTGGAACAGCAGATGGTTGTCTCAGTCAGACAAGGATGGACAGAGGGCACATTGGGCTGAGTATACCCGTCTCCCTTTATTTGCTGGGCATTAGGGGACACGGACCCCCACAACTAGGGAATTTCCATGAATGGTTAGCGTGCGCCCTGAAAAAATCCTCTAGACTTGCAAAAAATCACCGAGAGCAGTTTTACACAAACCGTATATTATTAGCATTTCCATAACCTGAAAACAGCATAAAATATAAAGAGCATCATTCTTCAGCTATACATACTATAAACTGTACTGTATTTTATGCTAACTTCTTACAAATACGTAGTCATTAAAATTTCACTTAACTGTTGGGTGCTCACCATAAAGTCTCTGCTCTTTTCTTTTTCAACATAAAGTACTTAAGCATATCATACCGGACACAAGAATAATTAATATCAAGATTACAGTGCAGTATTCAGTCTTCCTAATACTTACTGTTCATCGTATACACACACACATTTATTTTATACGAGTCTCTTAAGAACTGGCAGTGCCCACCAGTACCAGTGCTGAGCTGTTTGGTACCATTACTGCGTCTTATCGCTGGTAACGTTGGTACCAACAACTGTTCAGCCCTACCACCGACATGGATTTGTCTGTGTTCATCAGCTGAACAGCTGCTTGTAGTTATGATCCAGTTAATACTACCCATTTCATATTTTTATTACCTGATTTTTATAGAAAGCAGCATTCATTTGTAAATAATTTGCATATGCACCTGATGCTGCAAAAGAAAGTCATGGAGGCTTTGTGGTGAGTATCCAATAGTTAAGAGAGGTTTCAGTGATGTATTTGTAATAAGTTCATGTAAATTTCAATACAGTTTATACAATGTATAGCTGATGAATAATGCTACTTATGATATTTAAAGCTGCGAACAGGTAATGGAAATGCTATTTTAGATACAGTTTGTGTGAAATTGCTTGCTGTGTTTTTTGTGAGCATGTTACAGTGTCCTTTCCTTTGGAATGGCCGAAATGTCCACTGGTGGACCCTTAGTGTTTGGAGTGGCACTGTGAATATTCCTCTTTGGCTGCCCTTGTGCACGATGGGGAAATTCGTGAATGTGCAAATCCGCCATCTTGACTGCCAAATGATAATCTGGTACCATTCCCTCTGACTGGAAAATGGGACTGGTTATCCCTATCTGGCAAGGGAAAGGGTCAGGACTGCAACAACTACTATAGTGTTACACTGCTCAGTGTACCTGGCAAGATACTTGCCCATCTGTAATTATGTAGACTTGCAGCTAACTGCTGAAGTTGTAGAGACCCTGAGTATCCTGGATTCATGTTCGGCAAATCAACAACTGGTTGTGTCATATCACTTGGTGTACTGGTGGTGTACCACTGGGAGTTTTAGCAGGGAATGTTTGTAGCCTATGTTGATATCAAAAAGGGGTTTGATTCAGTGTATTGTGATGCATTCTGGGAGCTCCTTCAATTCCATGGAATTCCTGAAGTTAACTGAGCTGTACTCTGGGACAAAGTACTGTTAAGTGTGGGAGTGTCGTATCTTTCGTCCCTTACAGTGACAAGATGCAGTTATCTCAGGGATTATATATGAAAATTGGCTGCTTTAACAATAGTAACTATTCAAGTAAACAAGAATACTCCATTTCCTTTGTGCCTTTCCTAGATATTAACTTCTTCAAGCTATGGGCAAAGGGTTACTACTTCTGTAGTTGCAGCGCACATGTTTGAGGTGTACATTATCATGCTCTGGCAACCAGCTTCTACACAACGTGTTTGATTTCGTGGATAATGTATGATACCCTACACAAAAGAAACCCCATCACCGTTTAACCTCAGGTTTTCCCATAATTTCTATGAAGTTAGATGGTTGATGATTGGCTTCCAACTATTTCGGTCCTTTGCATATTATTGATACTGGCAACTGTTTCCTAATTGTAGGCTATCATATTATCCATGAAATCAGACATGGTCTGTGACAGCAGGTTACCAGAGCACAATAATGCACACTTCAAACTTGTGTGTCAAATATATATAATGGGTGTGTGACATCTTTCTATCAGCAATTAAGCAAATTGATTTAGAATGAGGTCTGTGTGGTGTGTTGTGTTTATCATAGTTTCTTTTTCCTACCTGTTTCCTGTAATATTAGAGTAAGTAACATTTTATGAATATAGTTTTTTGCCACAGATTTGTAGTTTTTTGCCACAGATTTGTGTAAGTGTTACTTGATTCATAAGCAACTATGATTTTACTTGGAGGATTCTCAGTTGTGGCTTGTAGAAAGTAAAGCTTGTTCATGCTCTCATTAGTTCTTTGATTATCTGCACTTGAGCACGTCTTGCATGCTTTATCAAAGCCACCAGCAGTGGCTATAGTTTTCTTTGTGCCATATGATACAAGCTTCTTACACTTTCTATGCATCATCTTTGCAGGCTTGAAGAGATTGTCTGGAGGACATCACAGGTATGCCACACTGTCAGTAGCATTGTTGTGGGTTCTTTTCTTGATTCATCCAGAAAACAAATACAAAATGAAATTTGATTAACTGATTGTTCCATCTGTATATGAATTAAAATCCGATTTATTGTTACTTTTTGTTAAAAAGTAGCATTGCATACTTTTGTTACATATGGAATTATATCTTATATGGAACTGACAAGTTCTTTATCTTTTCAGACATCATAGAATGTTGGTGAGACCCTGAGGAGCTGAAGGCACTCGTTTTAGAGAACCTCGAATGAAGTTTCATCGATATTTATTCCTAGAATATAGTTGTTACTTGTGTCAGTAAGTCCATTTTGAGGTCTTTATTTTGTTGAACATACTTGAGCTCATTTATATAGTATATGTGTTCTGCCTTCTGGTTCCTTATTCTGTCTTATGATTACTTTGCCACAGCAGTGATGTGGTAAATGAATGGTGGTGTATATCAGTGTGAATGTCGTGTATGAGTGTCTTGTAATCAGTTAAAACATTATAGAGGGAATGAGTGTAGTTTCTCTTTGCAGTTACAGTGTGAATGAACTGGAGAACTTTTGCAATTAAAGGTGTGAATGAGTTTTGGTAAATCCATTCTCATGACAATGTTTACCAGGGCCAAAATCCTAGAGATTCGTCATAAATAGCTCCACTGAATTGCATATTGATTTTTAGGTTTAGTGGTTTGTGAAGAGAGGTATGATATATGTACAGTTGTTTAAAGTACTATTACCCTGAAGTATGGTTTCTCTTTTAATGCTGCCTGTACACATCTAGTCCAAACAAGTCTTCTGGAACTCTGTTAAAGCTGAAAAAATAACTTTGTTGATCCTCTACGGAACTAACAAAATGTAAACCTGAATTGGAAAGGGAAAATGGAGCAACGGGATGCAGATTTCTAAAGTCAATGGGTCATATATTGAATAACTTAATTTGGAAAGCACTGCAGCATCAAAGGGAATAATTAAAGAAACCATATTATTATTAATAAACTCTGTTAAATCAGGGATTTTAAATATTTGTCAATTGTACTGAAAAAGGGGAAACAAACACTGCCTGTACCTCTTGACTGGTCCTGTGTATGGCTCAGTAGCACTGGTATTAGTGACAGCAGCAGAAACATAATGACAGTGCAGCTGTTTATTAGTACCAAGCCAAGAAAACTACCTGTCAGGTGACCAGTCAGGAGACACCGGTACTGAAAATGACTGTATATAGGCCATTCGTCACCTGGAATAAAGTGGGAGTGTGTGATCTTGTAGGGCTGCAGAAGTCTCTACCTGTGGGTTGTCACTAGTTGTCACAGTTGTCTTCATCCATCAAAATGAAGCTTCAGGGCCAGCCAGTATTACCAGCACGTGTGAACACAATCTGTCAATATGGTAACAGCCTCTCACTATGAGTTGCTCCTCCCTGTGATACATGTAGGAATAGCCAGTCATGTCTACTTTTTATCTAAATGTTACTGTGTTTTCTAAACTCATTTCACAGAGAGGTAGGGAAGGGAAAGTGTAGTGAAGGATTTTTATATGAATTCACGCTTACTTTAGTCTGCTTCATCATGCCATAGTTTTACTTGTATTAAAAAATAAAGAATTAAAAATGAAATGTGTATATGAATAGCTTTTAATGAGTTGTAGGTGTTAAACTCGTGAAGTAGTATAAACACATTAGTTTTAGACATGGAAACAATTTTACTGAAACAGCATGTGCAATAAGTGCTTAGGGGTCATGACTATCTTATTTAATATAAAAAATATAAAGGTGGTGACTAATGTAAAACAATTTTGATCCTTGGAAGGTTTAACATCACCTACAGCCAAGCAGTCACCACACCTTAAAACACAGGACAGACTATATTGCCTGTCTATGGATTTTTTCTCCTTCAGAGTGACCTGAAAATTTTTAAAATGAACAATGGAAACAGATTTTTACTTTTATTACCCAGAAATTCAAAATCTCTTGTATTCATAAGTACACAGCTCCACACTTCCTAGCACACCAAACAGGAAAAGCAGTCACTACTTACCAGGGCAGCTACCTCAGGCAAACTGCTACTCTACCTTCAACATCTGTGCCCACCATAACACAAATACAAGCCATTTGCCATTTGACTTTTTCTTTTCAAGTTGTACGACTATACTAACAGTAAATTGTCTCCCATCTATTACATTTGACTCCCATGGCATAAGTTTTTCATCCTTTTTTATCATATTCCCTTTTCACAACACTTCTCTCATTTCAAGTACCTATTCCTCATTCCTGTTGAGGTAAATCTTAAGAATCACCACTCAACCCCCTCCACCACCCCAGCCCCCCCTATCCCCCAAGACAAGCCTGGGGAACTGTGGGGAACCGGGGTATTGGGGGAGGCCATATCACTGAAAAATGGCCTTCCAAAATTTCCCTAGAAAAATCCCTAAATCAGGAAAAATTCCCTAGTCTCGAAAGTAAGGAAAATCCCTACCGTATACTCACATGAGTGGGCTAATCGCTAACCAAGCATACCATCGCTAACCACCCCAAAACAGGGAGCCCAGAGTCATGACTCAAGGTCATCCGGGACTCGGGCTGAACAGGCCCGGGCTATAAACGGCCCTCACCACGGCAGCCGTTGGGCTGCGTGTTCTAAAAAAAAATAAAAATAACCACGCGTGGTGGACCTGGTCTCACATGCGTGGGCTAGTCGCTAACCAAGCATACCATCGCTAACCAAGCGTACCATCACTAACCAAGCGTACCATCGCTAACCAAGCGTACCGTTGCTAACCAAGCGTACCGTCGCTAACCAAACGTTTGTAGAAAAAAAATATATGAAGACCTAGTGATGTTTTATAAGGTAGATAATGAATGCGAGCTATTTTGCGGCGGCGGCGTTAGCTCGATTAATCCCTTTAGGGAGCTGTGGTTTTGGTGGTCGTTCGCTCGATTAATCCCTGAAGAGAACAGTGGTTTTGGTGGTGGACGGCCAAATCACTGAAAAATGGGCTTTCAAAATGTCCCTACAAAAATCCCCAAAATCGGGAAAAAACCCTAGTCTCTAAAGAAAGGAAATTCCCTAACGTATATTCTTGTAATCTATTCCTATATAACGTAGCAGCCACCGCAGCGGGTCTGTTGACGAGTGTAGGGCGTGTAATTGGATGGTCAGCTTAGTTGAACCCCCACCCCACCACCCCAATCGTAGTCGAGCAACTCTTGGGAAATGTCATGTTTCATAATTACATATGGTACAATACTGACAGTTAACCCATCCACTTCTTGTAAGTTGATGCTAGATAATTTTTACCGAGTAGTTTAAGGTACAAAATAAAACAGATTTGTGACAGCTGTCATCCAGATCGAACTGACGCTCCTGCTGTTAACTGACGCGGGAGTGACCTACCGACTGCTACGTATGACCCTGGCCTCCATTTTACTCAAACTCCACTATATGTATCGCGCATTGAACAACATCCGTTTGTTTTCTGACACGTGCTTGTCACACCACGTGACACGTGACACGCCCGTGTCTTTGTTGGACCCGGTACTGGGATAGTAATCGGTCTTTTTGTCAACCTACATGCACACCAATAAAGAGGTTAAATACTCAGTTAACACTTACCGAAAGGTAAAGTAGACTGATATTTTGAGGGAGTGAGTGTCAGGCCTTCCATCCATTATGGCGGCTTGAAAACAACTGACTTCAGGAACCCGCCGTTAGGTGCCGCCGCCGAAACCCTCGCGTAGTAACATTTTACGTATGTATTAGAAAATACAAATAGCTGCGGCATTAGTTGCTTTAATATAGAGAAAAAAATAACGTAAAACTCTTAAGACATTTTTTTTTGTCCGAAATCGTTATAATCCATGCGCGTTTTGGATATTACTGACTTAGGAACTAGTTTGTAGGGTGCACTGCAAGGCAGGTATGAGGCTCAGTCTGTGTATAGATGCGGTTGTTAAACAATAACAATGGACTTAGAAAATCCAAGCCACCTAACTCTATAATTAAAGAGGCTTGCCCCCCTGGCCCCTCCCCAAGGTAAAACGTATACGAAAATGCATTATAATAATAATTCTTTCACGTGCTAAATTACAACGAATATTGGTTTGGAGTGGTTATTCTTAAGTTTTGCCAAACCCTCTTCACTGAATCACCCTCCTGCATTCTCATATAAAGTCCAAACCATGTCAATGAACTTTGCTTTACCTATTCCACATCTAAATTCCTAAAATTACTCTACAAAACTGAGGCAGTGGCCGTGTGGCCAGCGTGCGGGCGTGGTGAGCCCGTTGACCTAGGTTGAGTCCCACCGAAACACGCTGATTTTTCAAACCATTGCCGAGTGGCGAAAGATTACCCACATGCTGCCCAGATCTTCAATCAACACAAAGTTCAGCGACTTCATTCAAGTGGAGCAACGAGGGGCAGCCTGGGCTAAGCAAGAATCATATTACGGCAGCCACTATAAATAACTGGGGTCGTCCAAGAGGCCCCTCATGAAAGCCTAATCGCGCTGCAGGCAGCACCTAAAAAAAAAAAAAAAAAGAAAAAAAAAAAATCTGAGGGTGGTATGCATGGAAGGGTGAGCTGGTGTGCTGGTTCTTTTAACCAGTATAATAGTTTCCGTAGTCACTTCTAGGTTTCCCCAATAGATTTTTTTTTGTAATGGACGATAATCCCACCTTCCCACACACTTTCAAACATACAATAATATATTCCTTCCCATCCCATCCCCACCACACCTTGCTGCGTACCTATAGGCTACCTGTCCACGCCTCACCATACCTGCCCTGCGTGTCCTTAGGGTGGCTGCCTGGCCATGGGGAACAAGTCTTTGGGCGAGTCCGTGCTGCTCCCGAGGCTGACTCTGCCAAGGTGTCTGTCCTACCACTGCTAGCACCCCTGCACGGCTAAAACAGCACTTACCTGGGATGGGAGCCTGGCGCTACGTCCTCCTGCGCAGGAAGGCCATGGCCAGATATTCTGGAGTGCACCTCAGCCTGGCTCCTAGGTACTGGACAGCAGTTGCCAAGTATTCTAGTCTCGTTGGTAGTTGCTGTGCCAGTAAAAGCACAATTAATCTCTTTCTTGGCACAAACTTTAATGCTTACCTTGTGTATTTACGTCCTTAGTCAAGTGGCGGTGTAACATTACCCTCGCGAGCTTCCTTCCTAATGACGAACAATAACCAAATGAAAGCAACTATCACATAATTACCTGCTCACTGTTACTGCTTATTTCTTCAGTCATTTGAACAAGGTTCGGTCACGTAAGGCTGAAGTAGATTATAATAGGCATATACCCAACACACCCGGAGCACAATCACCTATAAAAGTTATATACACCCTTCGCATGTGTAAAGTCTTGTAACTTACCCCTTCAGAGCTGGTGACTGTACCTGAGAACCGGGAGGGTGGGGGGGGAACTGTTGTTTAATAGTAAGAGTTGTTATAAGGAAATAACGCTTCATTTCACATTGATTGATCCTTAGGACCTCATTACACCGGCGACGACTAATACCATCGTCGCTGCGAGTAACAAGACCCTGTGCTCGTAAGGGTGGGTGGGTGGGTGGGGGTGGGGGGGTACTATAATTTTATGGATGACTGTGTGCTATTTACGCCATAGAGAGTGAACCATAATTCCCTAAGGGGGTGAATGAAAGCCTTCCTTCCCTAGATCTTTTATTATCAGCTGCTTGGTACAATATACTGACGTGGTGATATACTGGTATAGTGCTCAACGACAGTCGCACAAGTGTTCTATATGGTTAATTACCTTGTTATAGTTGCGATGTTGATTCAGTACTTTGCCCTGTCAGGTTATTGCAGGATCACAAATGTTTACAATCGATGGGGAAAAAAAACGTACACGTTAAATGCCTTCTTCTGTAGATGACTCAGTAAACATGTTTTGATGGCTATTCTTTTATTTAACTCCTAATTAACACATTAACTATTATGACACTTCCTTGGTATGTAAAATTACGTCTTGATCTAGCGTTAAGCTGAAGGTATTGGCTTAACGTAATTACTAAATGATCGGGGTACCGTAACAGTAAGCGGCACTGGTTCGAAGCAGTTTCATTTTCCTTCGTCTAATTTTCCATTTTATTTTTATTTTTATTTCATCGGGCTTCTGTAGCGCCATGGCCGGGCAGGTGGTGTTGCCCGCTAGTAAGCCACCACAGGATCACAGGTGGGTAAAAATGCGTCCGTGATGTTGAAGGCGACTCGAAACGGACACGGACGAAGCTTCGGAAGGGCACGCCATCTACGCCCGTTTTCTCTGACACGCCTCACGATTTCTATCTTTCTTTATTCCCATTATTACTTAACTGACTCGTGAGCGGTCATCGTATGCAGTAATTGGTGTCAGCAGGCCCATAGCGACTCCTCAACAGACAAACGGAATAGATATGGTCATCCTAGAGGACATCAAGTGAAGGACAGTTGCAGGATAAACCAAGAAGTCCTGGAATCCATAACACGCGTGGTGCTGCTAATAATAACAACCTCCTTTATATATGATCATCGTTTCCCTGTGACCTGGATCCTTTTCCTTCGCCTGGCAGCCCAGCGTCGACCCAAACCGTATTCTTAGTTGGGCTGCCAGAGAGCGTGACAGGGACGGGGGTTGGTCACACTCTCGCCTACCAGTCCCAGCAGGGGTTAAATACATGTTTTTTTTCGTCTAGATCCACTGAGCTCTATGAAAATGACAGGAAAAAAAATACAATCTAATACATGCGACTCATGAATTAGGTGATCAAACTTGTTATTAAAAGGGGGATGAAAACCTTTCCAATCGTGAGTAATTATTTTCTTTCTCGTATTTTTTTATACTTCGAAAAATATTATGCGATATTATACAAGGACAGCAGTAAGTAGTACATATTATCACGTTAAAAATATAATCACGACTTTTTTTTTAGATCCCTTTAAATATATCAGCTTCAGAAAATCTAACCATTACAAGCTACAGTGATAAGAGAACACAGCATCGCCACCACTCAGCTCGCTCCTGACACCTGCACGTTTGTC
>NC_066513.1:21961114-22163614 GCF_024679095.1 Eriocheir sinensis | reverse complement strand
CTCACAGTCATGGTCCACAACACTGCCGCCACACCACACCCCAAGCCGCGCCGCCGTCGCACGGCCGCACTGCAGCACCGCAGGAGCGTTGGCCTCGGCGGCGTGCGGACAGCGCGGCTCGGCATGGCTCAAGCACCCTTAACTCTACCTGCTCCAGGCAGGGAAAACATTGCACTATAACAGAACTCAATAATTACTGTTTTGATAAAATTCCTTTCCCAACAATAACAACATAGCCTACGGCAGCGATACAACAAACACGTTCCGGCGCCATATAACGCTTTACGCATCGGGACACACGACCATCGAAAAAATACCGTGCTTGCCGACACGCCCACGCCGGCCAAGAGGTGGGCAGTTATTTCGCTGGTGATCACAAGCATGTGGCACACTGCTCAGCGCTGCCTGCCCATCCTCGGCCCAGGGTGTTCAACCATCATGCTCGCCACTCTACGCTGTAGGCTTACGTACGCGAGTCAATCCTCACTGCACACCCATTCCTTGCCGGCGTTCCACGAGGGCGCGAGGGACGTGCCGGCAACACAATGGTCCTCTCGGGACACCCGCGCCTCAAGCCGCCTCCTCAACGCTACTTAAGCTCATTACTCTCTGGGAACAATGACACAGAAGCAGACACGGTGACTCTTAACAAAGAACACTTACGATCTACCGGAATGCCAACTCAAGCGTCTTGATCTAACGAATGACAGAAACAGGGAGACGCGGAAGGAGAGGAAGCTTACGCACTGGACGAGGCTGGACTCAACACACTGAACATCGATTGGGATGGATTCTTTCTCCAGGCATTGGATTATATTAAGAAGTCATAAGACAGCCAGTTTTAAGTGTACTGAACATGACACTGAGGAAGGAGAACCAGGTCGCTGGGCGAGAACGAGTGTCAATGAAAATGAACACAGGGAAGAATGAAGCCTCTTGGGCCGTCTGTGTCTCACGCTACGCTGCTCACTCAACCCTTGAACAAGTAACAGCTCTAACATCTGCGTCATCATTATGTACACTCTCGCATCGTTCAAAATATAGTTATTCATTTTATTCAAGGAAATTCCACAAATCAGGAATTGAATGCTTTGAGAAAAGAGGCTTAGTGGTCCTGAGAGTGGAAGTAACTGAGACGGGATGGCGCACCGACGGTGCCTTGACAAAGACGGCAAACTGGTGGTTCACTTCGCGCTCGTCGGGTTCACACGTACCCTGCGTGCTGAGGAATTAGCGGGCGTCGTGCTCATGTCTCGATATGAAGTAAAATTTGCTTTGATGAGAGTGGTGGCAAGGACGAGTCTTCTCTTTTCGGCGGGAGCGGGAGCCTCGAGCCAAGAAATGCCCCGGGGAAAGAGGGAGTCTTTGGGTTTATGCCGCGGTGACGCAGCCTCGTGGCTGGCACGCAGACACCAGCCGGAGGAGCCGCGGCCCCACCAGCCCGCCATCAGGCTGTCTTTCTGTGTGGCGTGTTCCCCCTATCCTCATGGCTTTCATGGCACGACCTGCTCAACTGGTCCTTGGCAAGGAGAGAAGAACACTGTGAGAGGTTTGTGCGTGGCGCGGGGGCTGGCGGGGCGCCGCCCCCTCTTTGGAAGCCTTGGCATAGTAACGTGTTCATCACTGCAATTTAGTATTGCTGAGCAACACAGTGGTAACATTCCTGGAGCGTACTTCACCTCAACAAAATTTACAATTTTTTTCATCAATTCTTTCATGAAAGCTACTGTTATGTGAATACCCATATATGTTTATATATATGTACTAACAATAAAACAGTAGGACACTAGCATTCTAAAATATAATTTTGCAATAAATAGTATATACGGACTGATATATTTATATATGTACATTATATATTATTGTGTAATTTGTTTAATGCACTTCAATTGTATTTTCTTTTTGGTTCCTAAAACAACAATGACAGACGTCTTCCTCCCTGTTCATTTTTCGATAAAATAAAAAGTAAAGAAAAAAAAGGTGAATGTCAACACAAACAAGCCGCGGGAGTGCTGGCTGCCGACACGCGCGAGGACGCGGCCTCGCCTCGCCTCGCCGGCCCTGCCTCGCCCTCCCACCGTCCTCATGTTTTCTGAAGCAAAGAAAACTCTTCTTCACGTCGTAATGAAACAGGTTATTGTATTTTGATTCTTCAGCAGTACAGAAGACTGACAATGGACCGTTGTGGCGGCTGGAGTCATCGTCACCTCGACACTCTTCCCTTCCACCAACAGGACGTGTGGCTGTCGGCTCCACCACAGCGGCGGCGCTGGCTCGCTGCGGAGCCTTGCCACACCGCGTCTCGCGTCGAGCGGCGGCTAGACACACGGCGGAGGATGCAGGAGACACCGATCCGTTGGCGGTGCCGCGTTGAGGCCATTGTTAGCCTTCCATGCACGTTGAGGGGCGTTTGATGTTCTAACAAAATAGATTAGGTAAAATAATTCTACAAAAGTACAAAAACCTATGTACACGACATGTATGCAAGGTTGTGGTGGTCGGTCACCTCCCTCAGTGCTTTAGTGTTTTCTTGCGATGATATTCACGAACTCTGCGGAGGAACAGACGGAATTAGTACGTGGTGAGTCTTGGCTGACGAGAAGATCATTAAAGTTACTTGAGGAGATGTTATAAATGAAAGGTAAGAATACATTACTAGGAAATCTAAGAGGAGATGTAACGGCAATGTATACCAGATAGACATCAGGTAAGCAGAATCGGTTTTGGGGTCACCAGAAAAAGGTCGCAGGTCATCGTCACCATCTTACCTTCGTAGTTGACCCGGCCGTCACCGTTCGGGGCGGCCTCCTTGATCATGTCCTCCACCTCCTGCTCGGACATCTTCTCCCCCATGCTGGTCATCACGTGGCGCAGCTCCGTCGACGAGAGGTAGCCAGAGTTCTTCTTGTCAAACACCCTGAGAGAGGCGGCACAGTTAGGAGGGTTAGGAGAATTGTGTGGGGCTGTCTTTGAGGTTGTTAGCTTTTGGGTGCGAATGTTGAGCTGGGAGGTGGTGAGCTTTTGGGTTGAGAGGGTCGAGAGGGGTTGGTTATTTGAGTGGAAGATTTTTTTGAGAGGGATTGGTTTTGGGAGTGGGAGGAGTGGGAAGTTGGGGGGTGGTTTGGTTACTTGAGTGGAAGGGCTGAAAGGGGTTGGTTTTGGGGGTGGGAGGGGTTTGGAAGTTGGGGGTGGTTTGGTTACTTGAGTGGAAGGGCTGAAAGGGGTTGGTTTTGGGGGTGGGAGGGGTTTGGAAGTTGGGGGTGGGTTGGTTACTTGAGTGGAAGGGCTGAAAGGGGTTGGTTTTGGGGGTGGGAGGGGTTTGGAAGTTGGAGGTGGGTTGGTTACTTGAGTGGAAGGGCTGAAAGGGGTTGGTTTTGGGGGTGGGGGGCTTGGAAGGGGTTGGTTCTTGGAATAGGAGGGTAGGGAACAAAGAAAAAGAGGCTACAGTGAAGGTGGACGTAAGGTAAGGTGAAGAAGAGACTTAGGTGAAGGAGGAAGAGAGACTAAGGAAGGTATAAGGAAAGACTAAATAAAGCGAAGGAGAAAAAAAAACAAAGTACGTAAGGTGGAGAAAAGATCATAAGTAAAGTGAAGAAGAGAAAGACACTTAAATAAGGTGAAGAAGAGAATGAGGTGAAGGAGGAAGAGAGACTAAGGAAGGTATAAGGAAAGACTAAATAAAGTGAAGGAGAAAAAAGACATAAAGTACGTAAGGTGGAGAAAAGATCATAAGTAAAGTGAAGAAGAGAAAGACACTTAAATAAGGTGAAGAAGAGAATGAGGTGAAGGAGGAAGAGAGACTAAGGAAGGTATAAGGAAAGACTAAATAAAGCGAAGGAAAAACAAACAAAGTACGTAAGGTGGAGAAAAGATCATAAGTAAAGTGAAGAAGAGAAAGACACTTAAATAAGGTGAAGAGAATGAGGTGAAGGAGAAAACGAGACAAGGTAAGGTGAAGGAGGAGGGACTAAGTAAAGTGAAGGATAAAAAAACCTGTCAGGTGAAAAATGACTTAATGAATAGCTTACCCTGAAATTTACCTCATATCACCTGTTTTCCCTGCACTACTCCCCTTGTTCTAGGTTACTCTCGCCCTTCCCCTTGACATCCCTAATATAATATGCCCTCTTTTTCCTCCTCGTACTCTTCCTCTACCTCTTGCGACTCTTACACTTGCAATTTCAGTGGGGTATGCAAGGGTTACGCCATGATTATGCTTAAATTCATGAGGCGGCAAGTTTGGTTCTTGGAATGAATTAATTATGGCAGAGGGAAAGGAGAAAGAAAGGCGAGGGAGGAGAGGAGGAAGAGAAAACAACTGTGGAGGGAACTTCCGAGCACGAGGATAAAGTGCTTGCATTAGGAAGGAGGAAGAGGAGGAGGAGGAGGACATAAGGAAGAGGAGGGGGATGTGGAAGAGGAGGATGTGGGTGGGGATGAGGATGGGGATGCAGAAGAGAAGGATGAGGATGCAAAAGGAGGATAAGGATGGGGATGAGGATGAGTATTAGGAGGAAGATTCAAAAGAGTAGGATCTGGGTAAGGCTGATGATGAGGAAGCAAAAGGAGGATGCTGTGGGGATGAGGATAAGGATGAGGAGTAGGAAGAGGAGGACCTGGTGACCTTGAAAAAGAGGGGAGCGGTGACCTTGGGGAGACGACCGCAAGTGCTCAAGTTCTTTCCTACTTGTGTGAAGAAATTCTTTTTATGAGTAGCTTTTACGCAAGTCAGGTGAAGTGGAGTCTCTCTCTCTCTCTCTCTCTCTCTCTCTCTCTCTCTCTCTCTCTCTCTCTCTCACTTTCACTTTCACTTTCACCCTTACTCCCACTTTCACTTTCACTTTCACTTTCAATCTCACTCTCACTTTCACTCTCACTCTCACTCTGCCTCCAAACACCTTCCTCCTCCTCCTCCTCCTCTCGTACTTACTTGAAAGCCTCCTTGAGCTCATCCTCGTTGCCTATGTCCTTCAACTTCTTGCTCATCATCTGCAGAAACTCATTGAATTCGATGATCCCGTCGCCACACGTCTCCACCTCGCCCATCAACTTCCGCAGCTCCGTGTCTGTGGAAGGCGAGTCAAGGTGTGAGGAAGGGTGAAGAATAGGAGTGTGAGGAAGACAACATAAGTGAGTAGCAAAGAACTGTCAGAAAAAGGTGAGAAAGATGAAAAGTAGAATGTGATGAAAAGAGGGTAAGGAAGTTAAGAAGGTGGTTGGGGATGAAAGGGTGAGAGAGAGAGGGTGATAAGAGAGTGTGATAGGGAAAGAAAGTAAGGCCGAAGAATGAGTAAGGAGGCTGGCGATAAAAGGGCGAGTCAGGATGAGTAAAGAGGGTTAGATGATATAACAAGTGCATTATTATTTTATTTACCGTAAGAGAAGACCGATCATGGGACTACGCAATAAAGACAGACAACAATACACTCCACATGCTTCCACAGAGAAAACACAAGAGGGTAAAGAACAACAAACTGAGAGAAGCCAAATGAGTCTCGACTACTCCCATCTTGAAATAATTTACGTCGAAGAAAGGAGGAAACCCAGTAAAAATATGAGTGAAGGAACTGAATATTGATATGGAGAAAAGGTGAGTGCATATAGTAAGAGAATGTTGAGCGAGGGTGGTACGAGTGATTAATTAAAGGAGGAGGAGGAGGAAGAATGAGAGGAAAGCAAAAAGGAAAGAAGAGAGGATGAATATGAAGGGAGAGGGAGATACGAGAGATGAAAGGTTGAGTAAACATAATGAAAGTGAGTGAGAAAGGTGAAAGTATTAAGATTGAGAGGAAATAAAAGGAGGAAGGAAGAAAGGAAGGAAAAAAGGAAGGAAGGAAGGAAGAAGAAAGAAAGAAAGAAAGAAAGAAAGGAAGGGAGGGTGAAGATAATAGATACATAAGATAATACAGAAATAGTGAGTATGGAGAATGAGAAGAGAGAAAGACGAAGCAAGATGAGTGAGTGTAATGAGAATGAAAGATAAGGTTTAGTGAGAGGAGAGAGAGTAAAGGAAGAGAGGGAAGGAAGGGAAGGAAGGAAGGAAGAGTGAGAGATAATAAAATAATGAGTTTGCAAAATGAGAAGAGAGAAAGAGGAGGTAGGTTGAGTGAGGGTAACTAGACTGAAATATACGGTTTTGTGAGAGGAATGCGAGTAAATGATGGGAGGGAAGAAATGAGGGAAGGGAGGGATGGAAGGGTGAGAGATAATAAAATAATGAGTTTGCAAAATGAGAAGAGAGAAAGAGGAGGTAGGTTGAGTGAGGGTAACTAGACTGAAATATACAGTTTTGTGAGAGGAATGCGAGTAAATGATGGGAGGGAAGAAATGAAGGATGGGATCGAGGGATGGAAGGGTGAGTGAGAGATAATGAAATAATGAGTTTGCAAAATGAGAAGAGAGAAAGAGGAGGTAGGTTGAGTGAGGGTAACTAGACTGAAATATACGGTTTTGTGAGAAGAATGCGAGTAAAGGATGGGAGGGAAGAAAGGAAGGAAGGGAGGGATGGAAGGGTGAGTGAGAGATAATAAAATAATGAGTTTGCAAAATGAGAAGAGAGAAAGAGGAGGTAGGTTGAGTGAGGGTAACTAGACTGAAATATACGGTTTTGTGAGAGGAATGCGAGTAAATGATGGGAGGGAAGAAATGAAGGAAGGGATCGAGGGATGGAAGGGTGAGTGAGAGATAATAAAATAATGAGTTTGCAAAATGAGAAGAGAGAAAGAGGAGGTAGGTTGAGTGAGGGTAACTAGACTGAAATATACGGTTTAGTGAAAGGAATGCGAGTAAAGGATGGGAGGGAGGGAGGGAAGGAAGGGAGGGATGGAAGGGTGAGTGAGGGAGACAAGCAGGGGCGGGAAGGAAACACGACGTGGACTTAAGAGGCAGCATTAGTGAGGTAGAGGCAGGGAAGAAGGCAAAAAGGAAACATAAATAACAAGTATATGTGTCGTGTGCATGTGCGTGTGTGTGTGTGTGTGTGTGTGTGTGTGTGTGTGTGAAACAGAGAAAAAGAAAGAAGCAAACTAAAACAATAAAAGATAAAAAAAAGGACTAAAGAGGTCGGAAAAAAATACATAAATGAACTAAAATCACAAGAAAAAGGAAAAGGAGGAGGAGGAGGAGGAGGAGGAGGAGGAAGAGGATGAAAACAGTGAAAATAACAAAAGCAAGCAAGCACTTCAAGAACGAGAAAGCTAAGGAAGACGAAGAAAACGGAGAAATACATGAAGCGAAAACAAGAATAAAGAACGGAAAGGGCGAGGAGGAATAAGACAACAGATGACAAGTGAATACGATTACAAATAATAAAAGCGCCGAAGAAGAAGAAAAAAATAAGAGTAAAGGAAGAGAGGGAAGGAAGGGAAGGAAGGAAGGAAGGAAGGGTAAGTGAGAGATAATAAAATAATGAGAAGAAGTATAGAACCAACCAACCAACCAACAAACACACACAAGACTACCACTACGACTAAGGACGAGGCCACATACCCGAAGGTCGCTGGCCAAGGGAACGCATCACGACGCCAAGCTCGGCCGTGTTGATCATGCCGTCCTCGTCCTTGTCAAAGAGCATGAAGGCTTCCTTGAACTCCGCCACCAGGTCGTCCGTCAGCCCGTACTCAACCTGAAGAACAGGGAACACGTGAGAATATTTATAGGGACGGAAATAAAGATACGAGACAACACCATGAAGGGGATAAGAGGAGAAAAGGTAGTCAGCAGATGCAAAGACACATAGAAGTTGAAGAAATGAAGAGAACAGGCAAAAATGGATGAGTAGTCAGATACGGTGATAAAAAAGGAAGCAAAGAGATATTACAGCAGGGAGAAGAAATAGATGGAGACAGAAAGGCATGTGCGGAGAGAAAACAAAAGGTCAAATGAAGAGGAGCATGGAGAAGATAATGATGGGGTAGAGGGAGGGTCTGAAACTGTGATAATAAAAGAAGCAGGATATACTAATACGGAGAAGGAATGATGGGAGACAGAAAGGGGTGTGCGGAGAAAAAAAGTCAGAGGAAGTGGAGGATGAAGAAGATAAAGAGGGGGTAAAAGGAAAGGGACGGAAGAAGAGGAAGAAGAGGAACTAGACACCTTACGTAACACCTTTGGAACCGAGTCATCTATTTCTGTTCCGGATGGTTTTCAATATTTTAAAACGGCTGGCTTCTGGTAGTGATTGTTAAGGGCAAAGGAGACTTATTACCTATTGACCGACTACTATTCTTGTACGGGAGATGCAGATATAAATAGATAGATAGATAGATAGATAGATAGATAGATAGATAGATAGATAGAGAGAGAGAGAGAGAGAGAGAGAGAGAGAGAGAGAGAGAGAGAGAGAGAGAGAGAGAGAGAGAGAGAGAGAGAGAGAGAGAGAGAGAGAGAGAGAGAGAGAGAGAGAGAGAGAGAGAGAGAGAGAGAGAGAGAGAGAGAGAGTGTCATACGTGCTTTATTAGTGAAAGTCAAGGTAAAAGGAACAAACTATAAGGAAAGAAAAAAGAAAGTATTTATGAAGGGAACTTGCAAGGTAAGAAAAGGCATGCAAGTTCCTAATGAATTGCATCTGGTCATTCTCTCTCTCTCTCTCTCTCTCTCTCTCTCTCTCTCTCCCCTTTATTATATTTCTCTATCCCTTTCCATGTTTTTCTTCTCGCTCTCCTTTTCATACACTTTTCTTTATTCGTCCCTTTTTTTATATTTTTTTATGCTGTCTCCTCTTCTTTTCTCTTCTCTCTCTTCTTTCCTCCATTCATTTTTTTTTTATTTATCTCTTTTCCCTTTTTGTTACCTGATGTTGCATTCTCGTTTTGCCTTTCCCTTCCTTCCTTTCCTCCTTTCTCAAAACACATTTACCTTTTCCCCCTTTTTTTCCTTTTGTTTTCTACTTTTCCTTTCCTTATTTCTCTCTTTTCCTTTCTGCTTCATTCTCTCGCACTTCTTTTTTCCCCCTTCTCCCTTTCCCATCCTCCTCTCTCAACATGCACTAACTTTTTCCCCAATTTTCCTCTTTCTTGTCTACTTTTCCTTTTCTTATATCTATTTTTCTCTTTTTATATCCCTCTCTCGTATACTCTTTTTCCCTTTCCTTTCCTTCTCTTCCTCCTCTACCAAAACGCAATAACAATTCCTTTTCCCTTATCTTATTTCTCTCTTTCTTTGTTTTTGTTTTCCTCTTTCTCATTCCTCCTTTTTCCACCTTCCCTCTCTTCCTTTCCTCCTCTCAAAAAAAAAAAAAAAAAAAAAAAAATCCACGCCCACTAACCAGATCTATGGTGACAATCAGGTCGTACTGCTGGTGCTTGAGTCCTTTCTTGCCCTTCTTGCCGCCCTTCCCCTGGACCTTGGACGGCGCCTGCTTCACCTGGGTCTTCTGGGCCGAGGGCTTGGACACCTGCTTGTTGTTGTTCTTGGAGGGCGTTCCTCCCTTCTGCGCGGCGACACCTTTCCCCTGCTGACTCTTGGGTACTGCGTCGACGGAACCACTCTTGCTGCGGGCCTGCGGAGGAGAGAGAGGTTGTTAGTATGTGTGTGGAGGAGGAGCAAAGGAGGAGGAGGAGGCGGGAGATAGGGGCAGAGGTCAAAGGAAATAAAGGTGAGAGAATTTGAGGTAAAGAAAAGACATCTGTGAGGCATGGAGATGGTTAGTGGGTGCATGGAGGAAAAAAGGACGAGTAAGAAGGGGAGAGGTAGAGGCTAGAGATAAATAACGGTGTGACGGTTTGATGTAAAGAAAGAACGAACATCTGTGAGGAATAGAAAAGACTGTGTGAAGGACGAGGAAAGAAAGGAAGGAGGAGGGGGAAGAGGAAGAGGAGAGGGAGGGACAGAGGTCAAGAGGAACGAATGTGAGAGAGTTTGAGGTTCAGTTATCTTTTATAGAAGCACTTAGCGGTCTCTTTTCGTTTCTGTTTGTTCTGTTTTTGCCACTGAGCTGTTTCCTTTACTATAAAAAAGAAGGAACATGTGGGAGGAAGGTAGAGCAAGGTCGAGGGGTAAACGGATACACGGAGAGAACGAAGGAGAAAGGAAAGCATATGAGGGAAGGAGGAAAGCATTCAATGAGTACAGCAACCATGGAGTGAAGGGAGAGGCACGGAGAAAACGGAAAGGACGGGGAGGGGCAGGGGGTGACGGGAAATGAGGGTAAGAGGGTGTGAGAAGCAAAGAAGGGTCAGAGGGTTTGAGAGGTAAAAAATTGAGAAACATCTGAGAGGAATGGAGAGCAGGGCAGATAAATAAATAGAGATATGGAGATAACGAAAGAGGAGAGCATATGAGGAAAAGAGAGGAGCATGGAAGGGATAAAGAGGCAAGGAGAGAGCGGATAAGAAAACATTTAAAGGAGAGAAGGGGAAAGGGGGAAAGAGTAAGGCTGGTTGGCACTGATCCTTTGACCCCTCTTTCGGCCACCTCTTTTGATTCTTTACAGGACCAGCGAGTAGCGGGCTTTTTTTTTTTTATTATTGTTTCCTTTTTTTGTGCCCTTGAACTGTCTCCTTCGTTGTAAAAAAAATGAAGAAGAGAGTGTAATGTAATGAAGAAGCAAAGAATGAAGAATGCAATGAAAAATAATTATAACGGAGAAGCCGAGAATAGCACTAGAAGGGGGGGTGAGAAGAACGTTAGGGAGGACTGGAGGGAGGGAAATGGAGAAAGAAAGGGAGAAGGGAGGGAAAGATAAGGAAGGAGGGAATTTATGTAAGGAAGTGAGGGAAGAAAGGTGGAGAAGTTCAACACACCTTTACCTTTGTTCAGCGTTCACCTGTTGGTATACTTGTGCGTGCGTTCGTTAATTACTCAAAGGATACACGATGAAAATAAATAGTAAATGAATGTAAAGAATGAATAATAAACGCAAATAGTAAATGTATAAAAACGAATTAATTATACGCGAAGGGAACGAGAGTCGGAGAGGAGGAGGGAACGAAGAAAGGGTGAAGGAGGAGAGATGGAGACACGTAGGAAAGAGAGGAAAAGGGGAGAAAGAGAAGGATGGAGAGGTGAAGAAGAAGAGGAAAGGTAGAGAGAGAGAGACAAAAAAAAAAGGAGAACCGAAAGAGATGGAGAAAAGGAGGAAAGGAGAGGAAAGAGATAATATGGAGAAGACGAAAGAGGAGTAAAAAAAAATGTAAAGGAAGGTCAAGAGGGAGGAAAGCGAAAGAAAAGGTGGAGGAGTAAAGGGAAGAAGGGCGTGGGAGGGAGGAAAGAGAAGACTGGAGGAAGGAGGAAAGGAGTGGAGGGAGGAGGAACGGAGAAGTGGAGGGACCATGAAGCATAAAACAAGTGACTGTGGTTTCCGGGGGGAGCGAACTCTCTCTCTCTCTCTCTCTCTCTCTCTCTCTCTCTCTCTCTCTTATCATTTCAATTCTCCTTTGTGTCTCTGTTTTCTCCTTTTCATGTCTCTCCTCCTCCTTTCCGTCCTCTTTCTCTCTCCCCCTCCCTTCCTTTCTCTTATCTCTCCTTGATCTTTTCTTCCTCTGTTTTCTCTCTCTCCATTTTCGCTTTCCTTCTCTCCCCTCCTGTTCCGTCCTTTATTCTGAGTCGCTTTGTAATCTCCGTTTCCTATATTGTCTCAGTTTCTTTCCTTCTTTGTTTTCTCTATTGTTTATTTTCCTTGCTGCTTCTCTTTCTTCGCCTCCGCATCTTCTTTCTAATCCTCCTACTTTCCCTTCTTTTCTGTATCTTTTTCCATTTTTTACCTTATTATCGCTTTACTTCCTGCGCCTTTTCCTTATTCTCTCTCTCTCTCTCTCTCTCTCTCTTCTCATTCTTTGTATTCCTTCATGCTTCATCTTTCTAATCACGAGAAATAACAAGAAAATGCAATAAAAGAAAGGAAAGAGAGAGAGAGAGAGAGAGAGAGAGAGAGAGAGAGAGAGAGAGAGAGAGAGAGAGAGAGAGAGAGAGAGAGAGAGAGAGCAAAAGACAAATGGACAGAGAGGGAAAGAGAAATATTAGGGAGTGGAGAGAAAGATGGATAGAAGGGGGGAGAGAAGAACGTTAGGGAGAACTGGAGAGAGGGAAGTGGAGAAAGAAAGGGAGAAGGGAGGGAAAAGATAAAAGAGGGAATATATGTAAGGAAGTGAGGGAAGAAAAGAGGAAAGGGAGGGAAGAAAGGTAGAGAAAATAGGGAGGAGAGAGAAGTAAAGAGAGGAAGGAAGGGAGGTAATATGGAATGAGGAAAGGAGGGTAGGGAAGGGAGTGAAGAGGAGGAGAGGAGGTATAGAAGGGAGGGATGGAAGGAGGAGCGGAGGAAGAGGAAGAGAGGGAAGGAAGGCAAGAGAGGAAGGAAGGGAGGTAATATGTAATGAGGAGAGGAGGGTAGGGAAGGGAGTGAAGAGGAGGAGAGGAGGTATAGAAGGGAGGGAAGGAAGGAGGAGTGTAGGGAAAGGAAGAGAGGGAAGGAAGGCAAGGTAGGCAGGGAGGATAGTAGGGAAGGAGGAGAGGGAAGGGAGAAGGGAAGGAAGGGAGAAAAGGGAGGGAAGAGTTGAGGGAACTGGGCCAAAACGACACGAATAATGAACAACCAAAATTTAGTTGAAGTCGAGTCCGTTTGTTTAATGATAGTGAAACAGCGAGCAGCGGAGCCGGTGGTTCATCTCTCTCTCTCTCTCTCTCTCTCTCTGTGTGTGTGTGTGTGTGTGTGTGTGTGTGTGTGGTAGTGCGCGCGCTGACTACGGAGAGAGAGAGAGAGAGAGAGAGAGAGAGAGAGAGAGAGAGAGAGAGAGAGAGAGAGAGAGAGAGAGAGAGAGAGAGAGAGAGAGAGAGAGAGAGAGAGAGAGAGAGAGAGAGAGAGAGAGAGAGAGAGAGAGAGAGTAAAACGAGAGGGAGGAGCAGGAACGAGGAAAATAAAAACATCCTGACAGGGACAAAACACGCCTTTTACACCTGTCAATGAGATACAGTTTTATTAAGGTCGAAGACGGAGAGGTGTTTTATGCAAATGATAATGACAACAACAACAATAAGACCACCACCACCACCAACAACAAAAACACCTACACCTAATAACAAAATAAAGAGTGACACCTTGATTTAAAGTGACCCAGTTGCATTGTTTTGTGTTATGTGTTGTTACCTTCGTCGTTCCCTTAATTAAAGTGTTGCTCAGGTAGGCAGGTAAGTGCTGAGAGAGAGACGCAATTAAAGGAGGGAAGAAAAAGGGGAAGAAAGGGAAGGTGTGGATTTTCAAAACGTTAGAACAGGCAATATATAGTCCGGGAAGGGGAGAGAGGGAGAGGAGGGGAAAGAGGGAGAGGAGGGAAGAGAGGGAGAGAGGAAGGTAGAGAGTAACGGAGAGGAGGAAGGGAGCAGGTGACCGGAGAAAAGAGAATATGTACACAAGGAGAACAGACACACACTAGGCAATGTACACACACACACACACACACACACACACACACACACACACACAGGAACACAAAAAGATAAAGAGAAAAATACAAACAGGATACATATAGTCGAAAGAGAAAGAGGTGAAGGAAGAGAGGAAAGAGGAGGAGGAGGAGGAGGAGGAGGAGGAGGAGGAGGAGGAGGAGGCGAGGCAGCAGACTGTCAAAAAGTTAAATGGAGGGGAATAGCGCGGAGGTAATTCACTTAAAGAAGGTAAGGGCAGGTGAGGCAGTGCAGCGGGCTTTTTTTAGCGTTTTTTTTTTTTTTACATCTACTTTTTGTTGCCCTTGAGTTGCTCTCTGTGCTGTAAAAATTAAAAAGGAAAGGGTAAAATATAAAACGAACAGAGAAAAAAAGTGATGATAACGATGGTGACGATGAGGAAGGTGAAGGCAACAAAAAGAATAAAAAAAGGAAAAGGGTAATTAGAGAAGTGGATATGGTGACGGTAATATTAATAAAGTTGTGGAGAACAAATAAAAAAAGAGAAAAAGGTCAGGAAAAAGGGAATGAAAAAAATGGAAGCGAGAAAAAAAATATGAAAATGGAAAAAAATGTGGAAGAAATGAAGAGAATAACAACAATAATAATAACAATAACAGTGAAGATGTTGATTTTGTTGATGGAAATGAAAACCAAGGGAAAAAGTAATGGCAAAAAACAGTGACGGAAGAAAACTCATAAATAAAAAAAATAATAAATTGAAATCACAACAACAACAACAACAACAAAAACAGATGTACGAGGAATGAAAACCCTGACACTCACGCAAAAGTAATACTGATAAAAAAAAAAAAAACCCAGTTTAGGAAGAGGAGGAGGAGTTGGAGGAGGAGGAGGAGGAGGAGGATACAACAATCAGAACTAATGGATCACGAAACATTTGGAGACAAGAGAACAGGACACGAACACGAGAGAGAGAGAGAGAGAGAGAGAGAGAGAGAGAGAGAGAGAGAGAGAGAGAGAGAGAGAGAGAGAGAGAGAGAGAGAGAGAGAGAGAGAGAGAGAGAGAGAGAGAGAGAGAGAGAGAGAGAGAGAGAGAGAGAGAGAGAGAGAGAGAGAGAGAGAGAGAGAGAGAGAGAGAGAGAGAGAGAGAGAAAGAGAGAGAGAGAGAGAGAGAGAGAGAGAGAGAGAGAGAGAGAGAGAGAGAGAGAGAGAGAGAGAGAGAGAGAGAGAGAGAGAGAGAGAGAGAGAGAGAGAGTAGAGGGGGAAGAGTGATTATTGTTTAGGGGAGAAGAAAGCGGGGGAGAGGGGGAAAAGGGAGGGAGGGAGAGAGAAGAGAGATAGTAAGAGAGTGAGAGAGAGAAAGGGAGGGGGAGGAGAGGGAAAGATAGTGCTATGACAGAGAACCTTTCTGAAGTTTGAACGGGAGGGAAAGATAGATGGAAGGAGGGAGGGAGGGAGGGATGGGAGGGAAGGAGAGAGAGGGAGGGAAAGATGGAAGAGAGGGAGAAACAGAGGAAAAGAGGAATGAGTGAAGCAGAGGAAAAGAAAAGTTGGAAGAAAGGAATGTTGCGAGAGAAGGAAGGAAGGAAGAAAGGGAGGAAGTAAGGAAGGAAGTAAGTAAGAAGGGAAGGAAGGAAGAAGGGAGGGATAAAAGAAGAAAATAATAGAGAAGGAAGGAAAGTTTAATGAAAGAGAGAAGGGAAGGAAGTAGGGAAAGGTGAAAAAAGGAGCAGAGGAGGAAGTAGTAGAGGGAAGGGAAGGAAGGAAGGAAGGAGGAGGGAGGGAGGGAAGAAAATGTTATATCGTACTTGAATTCGAGGCAAACGATTTTTCCTCCATCATAAAAGCTTGACCTTGAAAAATTGGACCCGTCTCATTTCTTTATTTTTCTTTAACTTATTACTTTATCTTACTTTTACTTAATTATTTGTTTATTTTATCTTCATTTATTTATTTTACCTTTGTTTGTTTATTTTACTTTCCTCATTTCTTTGTTAATCTTTACTTATGTTTCTTTTACCTTTCATTTATTTCTTTATTTATTTTTACTTGATTATTTTACATTTACTCACTTGTCTGTTTATTTTACCTTCATTCATTCATTTGTTTTTATTTAACCTTCACTTTTTTATTTGGTTATGTTTATTAATTTTATCTTTAGCTCATTTTCTCCGTCATTTTACTCTTATCTATTTACTTATTTATTCATTCGTTTGTCTATTAATCTATTTACTTCAGTTTTGGGGGCGAGGTGGAGGAGGCGAAGGGAGGGAGAGAAGATCAAAAGGCAAAGGAATCCACATTATTTTTTGTATTCCAGTAAACATTAAAAAAAAGACGAAAAATGGGAAATCAAGGGCACTTACTTTCAACCCTCTCCCCTCCTCCTCCTCTTTTTTACACTTTGAATTTATCTTATCAAAATGTAGTTTACGGGAGGTTGAGGTTATATATATTTTTCTTTCATTCCATTTCATATTCATATCTTCTCTTTATTCACGAGCTGCGGAAATCAACAAACTCAGATTTATGCGAAAAGAGGGAGGAAGGGAGAGAGGAAAAACGAGGGAGAGAGAGAGGAGAAACGAGGGGAGACAGGGGGAGGAGGAGAAGGGGGAGAGGGAAAGAGAAAGTGAGAGAGAGGCTGTTATTGAAGTGGAGGAGGAAAAAGAAGAGGGTAGAGAGAGGAGGAGTGAGAGGAGGGAAAGGCAAGGGAAGGAAAAAATAGGAAAAAAAGCTGTGTTATTAAACTGAGAGGAAAGAAAGGGAAAGATAAAGTGAGAGAAGAGGAACAAAAAGAAATGAATGGTGAGAGAGAAGGGAAGAGAAGAGATTGTTGAGAGGAATAAAGGAAGGGAAGAAAGGAGGATAAAAGGCAATGGTATGATAGACGAGAGAGAGAGAGAGAGAGAGAGAGAGAGAGAGAGAGAGAGAGAGAGAGAGAGAGAGAGAGAGAGAGAGAGAGAGAGAGAGAGAGAGAGAGAGAGAGAGAGAGAGA
This sequence comes from Eriocheir sinensis, assembly GCF_024679095.1. Classification (NCBI taxonomy): domain Eukaryota; kingdom Metazoa; phylum Arthropoda; class Malacostraca; order Decapoda; family Varunidae; genus Eriocheir; species Eriocheir sinensis. The sequence goes on along the minus strand of NC_066513.1, from coordinate 22,147,275 downwards.
GATAGAGAGAGAGAGAGAGAGAGAGAGAGAGAGAGAGAGAGAGAGAGAGAGAGAGAGAGAGAGAGAGAGAGAGAATTGGAATTGGGACTAAATGATTTTTGGGATTTTATTGAGATGGTTGTGAATTTTGATCTAAACTTTTATTCATCTATAAATAAATAAAAAAAAAATAATGCTTGGCCTGGCGTGTCGGTGGAAAAATTGCAATGGAAAATCCCGCACTTGTCTGTCAGTCAGGTAATTGAAAAAAAAAAAAAAGGAAAAATTGAATGCCTCTCTCTCTCTCTCTCTAATTCATTCATTCTTTCTAGCTTTTTTCTTTCTTTCTCTTCTTTTTTCTTTCGTTCATTCATTTATACTCTCTTTCTTTATTCCTTTTTTCTTTCTTTCTCTCTTTTTCTCTTTCTTTCCTTCGCTTTGATTTACTTCATTCATTCAATTTTTCTTTCTTTTTCTTTTTTTCTTTTACTCTCTCTCTCTCTCTCTCTCTCTCTCTCTCTCTCCACCCCCCCATGCACATATTTCTTCCTCCCGCGTCACCTCACCTCATAAACGCTAATTGGAGGTGCTTTAATAACCAGCCGCGGCGTCGCACTCGTGTACTGCCGCATAATCACCCCCATTACGTGAATCATTACTCGATAATTGCCTGGTCCCGACGCAACTTTGTGGGCGTAATTCTATGTAACTCTGTATGTAAGTGTATAGTTTTCTGTACTTCTGTGTGTGTGTGCGTGTGTATTTAGTTTTGTATAGCGCTGTCTGTGTACGTGTGTGTGTGGTTTTGTGTACTTGTGTGTGTGTGTGTGTGTGTGTGTGTGTGTGTGTGTGTGTGTGTGTGTGTGTGTGTGTGTGATTTTGTGTAGCTCTGTGTTGGTATAATTATTTGTGTATGTGTAAAAGTCAGACGTTTAAGCAGCAAGTCAGCAAATCAGCCTCGTACGTCAGCAGCTCAGTAAGTCAGCTCACAGAAGATTCCCCATACGTACTCTTGATCGCTTCCAGTCCCTCTGAGTCAGCAGGTTCAGTCAGCCAAGGAAGTCAGCAAGTTTGTCAGCACTCTTTACACCTTGCAACTCTTTCACGTCGCCCCCGTAAGTTAGCAAGTTAAGTCAGCGCGCGAGTCAGCAAGCCAGGAAGTCAGGCTACACAAGACTCTGACCATTTTTCTTCCTCGCAGGCAAAGACATCACGACGCAGAGAAACAAACAAGGGACAAAGAACACGACAATTAAACAAAGAGCCTCTGTCTAGACACACCAACAGGAGGAGACGAAGGAGGAGGAGGAGGAGGAGGGGGAGGAGGAGGAGGAGGAGGAGGTGGAAGTGGAGGAGGAGGAGGTGGAGGAGGAAGAGGAGGAGGAAGAAAAGGTGTAGGAGGAAAAGATGTAAAAAAAAGGAGGAGAAGGAGGAGGAGGAGGAGGAGGACGAGGAGGAGGAGGAAGAAGAAAAGGTGTAGGAGGAAAAGAAGTAAAAAAAAGGAGGAGAGGAGGAGGAGGAGGAGGAGGACGAGGAGGAGGAGGAGGAGGAGGAAGAAAAGGTGTAGGAGGAAAAGAAGTAAAAAAAAGGAGGAGAAGGAGGAGGAGGAGGAGGAGGAGGAGGAGGAGGAGGAGGAGAGGAATGACTGAATACTTCCTTCTATGTGTTTTAAGGCCACACCGGAGGAAAGGAGGAAAGAAGGGAAGAAAAGAGGGAAGGAAGGAAAGAGGGAAAGAAGGAACGAGAGATAGAGATAAACGGAAGATAGGAAGGGATAGGTGGACAGGTAGGAGTGAAGAGAAAAGGTAAATCATAGTGAAAAATGAATAAAATGAGGAAACGAATAAGAATGAAAAAAAGAAAAGGAAGAAGGATATGTGAGAAATGGGAATCGGAAAGAGTAACTGCGGGAAGGAAAAAGAGAAAACATAAAGATTAGATGAAGCAGATTAAAGGATAACACGAAAAGGATGGAAGAGAGAGGATAGTGAAAAGGAAAAGGATAGATGAAAAGGGAAAAAGAACAGGGAAAGGGTGAAAGAGAAAGCAGAGAAAGTAGAAAAAATGAAAGGAGAAAAGGGAAAAGATAGTGACGACAGGGAAAAGGGGACATTACAAAGAGTTCAAGAGAGAGAAGATACGAAAATAGGAAAAGTACAGATGGTAAAGGAAAGGAGAAAGAAGAAAGTCTAGATAACACAGGGAAAAAGAGAAATAGGAAAAGGCAAAAGAGAGAGGTACGAGAAATAGGAAAAGTGGCAACGTTATGGAAAAGGAAAAACAAGAGAGGAATATGTTACAGGGGAAAGGATAGAATATATAAGATACGAGGAAGGGAAAATATATATACGGCAGGAAAAGGCAGAGGAGAGGAGGTACGAGAAAAGGAAAAAAACTGCCGACTTCTGGAAAAGGAAAAACAAGAAAGGAATATGACACAGGGGAAAGGGTAGAATAAATAAGAAACAAGATAGGGAAAAGATATATACGGCAAGGAAAAGCGGAAAGAAGAAAAGGTAGTGTAGACAGGGGAAGGAGACAATCAGAAAGCGTAGAAGAGAGGAAAGAAATCATGGACCAAAAGAAAGGGATGGATTTGGAGTAGAAAAGAAGACGCATGGGACAGAACACACAAGGAAAAGGGTAGATGAGGCAGATAAAAGGATAACAGAAAAAGGGTGGAAAAGAGAGAGGAGTGGAAAGGGAAAGGATTGATGAAGTAGGAGAAAGTAGAAGAGGAAAAAAGGGAAAGCTGGAGGTATATAGAGCATAGAAAAGATGGACACAGATAAAAGAGAGGAGGGGAAAAGGTACAAATGGTAAAGAAAAGGGGAAAAGAAAAGAGAGAAAAGGAAACGATAAACGAGGACAATATAAGGTACGGACGTTAAGGGAAAGGAGAAAGAGGAGAGGATAGGAGACCGGAGACAAGGGAGAGGAAAGAGGGAAGAGGGAAGGGGGGCGGTAAGGTACTGGCGGGGGCACACTTCCGTGATACAAAGTTGCTAAGCTGAAAAGTTACATTGTAATGAGGAAGTTCCGTAATTATATGAAGAGACGCCCACGAATTGAGCATTATACTCTCTCTCTCTCTCTCTCTCTCTCTCTCTCTCTCTCTCTCTCTCTCTCTCTCCTATTCCTATTTCTCCATTTCCGTCTTTTCAATCTTATTTTCATGTTTCTTCTCCTTCCTGTTTTCCTATTTTCCTCTCTTTACATTTTATTAGTTCCCAGTCTTCTTCTCTTTTCCCTTTTTTCCGCGTTCCTTTTGTTTTCTCTTTTTTTCACCCCTCGTTTTTGTTGTTTTTTGGGCGGCCATTCTCACCATTATTGTCACGCCATTAAAGTTTTATCATTCCTCTCGCGTCTCCCATTTTATACGGGCCATTACGCAGCGTCAGCGAATATATAAGGTTTGGTGTCTTATTGCGATCGAATGTCCCCTTAATTTTTTTTTCCTCTCTCCTTTATCCCTAATCACCACCACCACCACCACCACCACCATCGCCATCACCTTCCCTATCACAACGAAGGAGATTAGGAGGAAGGGGAGGAGGAGAGGGAGGAGGAGGAGCAGGAGATTGTAGAGAAGAGAGGATAGGAATCATGGTCCAAAAGAAAGAAAGGGATGGATTTGGAGTAGAAAAGAAGACGCACGGGACATAATACACAAGGAAAAGGGTAGATGAGGCAGAGAAAAGGATAACAGAGAAAGGGTGGAAAAGAGAGAGGAGTGGAAAGGGAAAGGATTGATACAGTAGGAAAAAGTAGAATAGGGAAAAAGGGAAAGGAGGAGGAGAATAGACAAGGAGAAGGGTAGATGAGGCAGAGAAAAGGATAACAGAGAAAGGGTGGAAAAGAGAGAGGAGTGGAAAGGGAAAGGATTGATACAGTAGGAAAAAGTAGAATAGGGAAAAAGGGAAAGGAGGAGGATGGAGCATAGAAAAGATGGACGCAGATAAAAGAGAGGAGAAGCGAGGGAGAACACGAATAGGGATGAGACAAGAGTTAAGAGGAAGAAGATGAAAGGGGAGGTGAGAGGTATGGAAGAATTGAGAAGAGGAAGAGTAGGAGGGCTATCTGATATGAAGAGGGAAGATTGGTTGGAGAGAAAAAAATGGAGGGAAAGGTATGAGAGAGGGAGGAATGGAAGAATTGGGAAGAGGAGGAGGAGGAGGATGGGAGCTTGAAATGAAGGAATTGTGTATGAAAGAAAAAGAAGAGGAAGGAAAGGAAGGAAAGAGGAGGGGAAGTATAGATGGAGAGGAGGGAAATGGGGTGGTATGGGGAAATTAGATGAAAGAAAGGGGGTAGAAGACGGAGGAGAGAGAGGAAAGGGAGAGGAGAGAAAAAAGAAGAGGAGAAACAGAGAGGATAAAAAGGAAGGGGAAAAGATAGAGGAGAGAAAAGGAAACTAATAGGGAAGAAAAAAGGGGGAAGGGGAAGGATGGGGGAAGGAAAGGATGTCTGTAGGAGAGAGAGGAAGGGAAAGTAAAGATAGAGAGAAAGGGAAATAAAAGGAGAGAGAAGGAAAACAGAGAGGAGAGAAAAGACAAAGGAACGAGGGAAGAGGAGAAGAATAGGGAGTGGGTGGGAAGGAAAAGAATGGGGGAAGAATAGGGTGTCTGTAGGAGAGAGGAGATAAGTAAAGATGGAGAGAGAGGAAAATATTTGAGGAGAGAGAAGGAAAATAGGGAGTAGAGAGGAAAAGGAGAGGAAGGAGAAAAATAAAATAATAGGGAGGAGAGAGGAGAAAACCTATGGAAGAAAGGAAAGGAAAAGGAGAGAGAAGAGGAGAATAATGGGGAGGAGAGAGGAAAAAACAGGTGATAGAAAGAAAATGGAAAGTATAGAGGAGAAAGAAAACAATAGAGGACTAGACTAGAGGGAGAAGGGCAAGGGTGGGTAATGAATAGGATGTCTGCAGGAGGATAGAAAAGAAAGGAGGGAAAAAGAGAGAAAAGAGAAGAGGATAAGAATATGGAGGAAAAAAGAAAGAGGGGCAGGATGGGATGATGATGGGTAATGAATAGGGTGTCTGTAGGAGGATAGAAAATAAAGGAAAAGGAGAGATGAGAGAAGAGAAGAAAAATATGGAGGAAAAAAAGAAAGAGGGGCATGATTGGGGCATGATAGAGTGTGCGTAGGAGGTTCATGCTGGTAATAAGGTGATGAGACACACGCAATCGCGTTGAGGGGTTAAGTGGGGCTACAGCACGGACGGAGGGGATTGAGTGGCGCTGATAGGGAGTCTAATCCTTTACTGACACGATTAAGGGGATTGAAGAGGATAAGTGTTCGGCCCAGGGCTAATTGGGGTCATAATGAAGCCTGACCTTAACGTGTGATGTTTAAGTGCTTTTATGACCTTTAGTGACACGATAAAAAGGATTGTAGAGGATAAGAGGTGGTTCGAAGGCTTAAGTAAGGTTATAATAGGACTAGATCTTATTGTGTGGAGTTGAATTGCTTCTGTGGCCTTTTGTGATGAGTCTAAACGGTTGAAAGGGTGTTGGGTAGTGCTTGTGAGCGGTGGAAGGGATTGGAGACGAGAAAATTTAATGTGGTGTTGGAAAGTGGTTCGTGGTGGGATTTTAAGTACCTAGACTAAAAGGATTAAATGGCGTGAGGATGGGAAGGGAATGCGGATTATTGCGAAAGGGATTGAGGAGGAGAGATGTGGTGTTGTAATGTGCCCTGTGAGCGACTAATTGGACTGAAGGGATTACGGGATGTTAAGAAGCTAAATATGGCGTTGAATCGGTGTATATGTCTTTATGATCTGTGACAGGATATATGTGGTTGAAAAGGATGGATATGGTGTTGGAAGGTGTTCTGTGGTGTGATTAACTGAAGGGATTATGTGGTGTTAAGAAGGTAAATATGACGTTGAATTAGTGTTTATAATCCGTGGCAGGATATAAGTGGTTGAAGAGGATGGATATGGTGTTGGAAGGTGTTCTGTGGTGTGATTAACTGAAGGGATTATGTGGTGTTAAGAAGGTAAATATGACGTTGAATTAGTGTTTATAATCCGTGGCAGGATATAAGTGGTTGAAGAGGATGGATATGGTGTTGGAAGGTGTTCTGTGGTGTGATTAACTGGACTGAAGGGATTATATGGTGTTGAGAAGCTAAATATGACGTTGAATTGGAGTTTATGAGCCAATGTGACAGGATGAAGGGGGTTGAAAAAGACGAATGCGATGTTGGAAGATTCCTTGTAACGGAGAATTGTGATATGAAGCTAAGGAGAAGAAAACAAAGAAGACGAAGAATTTCTCATTAAAAACTGAGGGAGCGAGCGAGCGGCCGGCTGTAAAAATACGTTGAGGGTGGGAACTTTCTCTCTCTCTCTCTCTCTCTCAAGCAAAACTTCATCACCCAAAAGTAAAAAAATAATAATTCAATAACACAAAGAAGGAGAATATTACGAGTTTGAGGTGATTTTTCTTTGAGCTTTTTAATAGAATCAAGTCGAGGTGTTTACTGACATAACTGGTGACCTAAAAAAGAGAAGAAAACATGATAAAAGTTCCAGGTGATGGTGTGTGTGTGTGTGTGTGTGTGTGTGTGTGTGTGTGTGTGTGTGTGCGCAGATGGTGGAGAAATAAAAATATATGGATAGTGTGTGCGCGGGTGGTGGTGGTGGTAGTGGTGGTGGTAGTGGTGATTGTAGTGGTGGCGGTATGGGTGGTGGTGGTGGTGGTGGAGTGGCGTTGCGTGACATGTGGGCAGTAAAGCTATTCGAAGGTGGTGCTGTGGTGATGACTTTGCAGTGGTGGTGGAGGTGGTGGTGATGGAAATGGTGCCAATGAAAGTGGTAGTGGTGGTTGGGAGGGGGGGGGGTGTTGGTGATGGGAAAGCCTTACAGCCCATCAATTCTTACCCCATTCCCCATTCCACCCTTTCTCCCTTATCACGCTATTCCTTCTCTTCCTTTTCCATCCCTTTCATCTTCTTCCCTTCCTCATTCTCTTCCTTCTCTCCTACTCATTTTCCCCCTTTCTTTCCCTCCCATTTTCCATTTCTTTGAACTCTTACACCCATCTTCCCTCCTACTTCTCTTCTCTTCTATAATCCTTTTTGTTTCTCCTATTATTACTCTTCTCCTATCATCTCTTTCTTTCCTTTCCTATTAATCTTCCTTTATCACTGCCCCTCCTTCTATCCTACATTTCCTCCTTATTCTCTTCTTCCTTCTTCCCCACCCTCCTTCCCACACAAATTCTCCTTCCCTCTCCTATCCCTTTCCCACTTCCGTTTCCTTTTTTTCGGAGCAATGGCCTGCCAGTCGGGGAAGAATATAAATGGAGAGAAGAGAGATGCACTGCGGCGGTCTGGTCTCATTCTTCTTCTCTGTTACCTTATTCTCGTTCATCACGTGTGCAATTCCTTTTCATTTCCATTTTATACACACCGCGGAAAACAGACGAGGGGAAAATTGGACTGTAAAAGGAACGACAGAAAGATGAAACTACTGAAAATATGAATGGAAATGGTATGGAAAGGTATAACAGATGAAAAGAAAATATATAGAGCGAAGTTAGAATAGTTTTGGAAATCAGATTCGGTGTTTTTTTGTGTTCATATTTTATTACTTTTTTTTACGGGTTGAGGACGAACTCGATGTCAGCAGAAATCATGAAATTACACACTCAAGTTGATTGCACACACACACGCGCACACACACACACACACACACACACACACACACACACACACACACACACACACACCAGGTAACTAAATTTCGGGATGAAACAATGAGTCACTGACAACAGGTGACTCCAGGTAGGTTAATGACCCTGAGTTTGTGGCACCTAACACGCCCACGCCCCCCCCCCCCCCCCTTCTCTCTCTCTCTCTCTCGCTTTTTCTTTTTTTCTCTTTCTATCTATCTTTCTTTCTTTCTTTCTAACGTGTGTGTGTGTGTGTGTGTGTGTGTGTGTTTCCAGAGAAGGACACATACATATGCGTTTTTACAAGCATACATAAAACAAGAAAAGTAAGACAAGTAACCAGGGACGCCGCACCGAGAAACAATTGTGTTGCTTTATGGCGGATAATAAAGAGCAGTAAAGACTCGCTCAGCATATGAACGGAAACCAAACGTGTGTATAGCATGAAACACATAAAACACACGAACAACGACCCATACTTATGTCGTTCATCAGTCTTTTGAATATTATCTTTTCATAATGTTTCTTCATATGAGGGTTCACTGTAACGGCTATGTACGTTGGTTTTATGATGGTTAAAGGTAATAGAAAAACAATTATTGGATATCTTCATGAAGCTACATATCAGTCTCTTCAACTAACTACCCAGCTTAATCACTGCCTCCTTGTCTACCTATACATATAAGTCACTTGTATCTAACCAATGAAAAAAAAATATATAACGAGTGAATTTGGTGTATCAAACAAAGAGGTGTTTAATAAAGGGGAGCTTCAGAAGTGAGTCTAATTAAATGGTATATAAAACACATATTGTTTAACGAAGGTATTTAATGAAAAAGTGCTTAAAGAGGGGTGTTTCAGGAAGAGTAATTTACTGTGTAGGGCTGATCAACGAAGATTATTAAATGAAAGGATGTTGAAGGAAGGGGTCTGAAAAAGAATATTTGGGTTTGGGAGTCACTGGTTCTTTAAGACTGGGTGCTTAAGGAAGAAAAGATACAAGAAGACGCCTGTTAACTGAAGATAACAGTAATGGAATGGGACGAGGGGAGAGGTTCGATTAAGAGAACTCAACACTCAGTCCGCGTGTGACGTAAACTTTTGTTGGACTCGTGCTGCGTCACTCTCCGTCCGCTTGACTCTTATGTAACCGACTCCTCCAGAACGATGCCACCTGCCTCTGTCTGCCTATCGATCACACTCACCACCTTCTTGTTGACACACCTACCTACAAACCTTGCCAACTCCCTACCTCTCTACCTACCTACTGTACTACCTCTCACCTACCCACCTACCTACCTACACGTTCAGCTACTTACTAACCTATCTATCTACCCCCCCTACTCACTGCTTACCTCTCTATCTACTTACCTACCCACCTATCAACCTAGTCACCTATCTACCTGCTCACTAACTTGCCTATCTAGTTACCTATCAACCTGTTTGTCTTTACCCACCTTACTGCTTACCTCTCATCTACTTACCTACCTACCTATCAACCTAGTCACCTATCTACCTGCTCACTAACTTGCCTATCTAGTTACCTATCAACCTGTTTGTCTCTACCTACCTTACTCACTGGCTTCCTGTTTACCTACCTACGTGACTAACTACCTGCATATTTAGCTACACCTTATTTATTGAGATATTGGTGTTCATCAATAGAGAATAAAATTATTGCGTATATATGTGCATCTGCATCCTTAACTTTCAAACTATGTCTTCATTTGCTTGTCGTTCTGTCTGTCTCCCTTTCCCATTATTTTTTCAGTCTATCCTATTATCTATCGACCTACTTGTGTTTTTGTATCGATTCAAAACGTACCTTGTATCGGAAAGGGAAAGACAAGAGGGGTTACAAACAAAGAGTATGGTGATATGAGAATGTATGGAGGTGTATACAGGTAAATGCGTGTAGGGAGAGATGGTGAAGAGTAAGTGTAGCAAAGGGAAGGGGCGGAGCAGTAAGAACAGAACGAAAAAAAGGGCAGGAAAGGATAAAAAAAGATGATATAGGTAGAAAAGTAAGGAACAAAGGAATAGAACGAAAAAAGAGATGCGCGAGCTTGAAATATAGAGAGAAAGAAAGGTTGAAGAGGTGTGATAAAAGGTAGAAAGAGAGGAAGCAGAAGAAAATGTACGAAAAACAAGGTGTGTCAGTTCGAAATGTAGAGAGAAAGACAGGTAGATAAAAAGGGAGAAAGGGAAAGTGTTGATAAAGAACGAGAAGAAAACGTGTGTGTGTGTGGGAAGGGAAAATAAATATGTGGGAGGGGAATAGAATTAGGGAGTAGGGAGCGGGGAAAGAAACGGTAGCGTGTTAAGGCCAACATGCGTATAATTTTTCGCTGTCAAATCACGTCCAGTCTCCCAACACCTGGCCACACCTAGGCACACCCCACCTGCCCACCACACCTTTACCTGGGGCTGACCTCGATCACCTAAATACACGTGGGAATACCAAACCACATCTACCGACACCTTGCCACACCGCACCTACCATACCTTTGCCTGTGTCTGACCTAACCACTAATGCACCTGGTCATACCTATTCTCACCGTACCTTTATAACTGTTTTAACTACCGATACCTTGCTACTTCACACCTAACATACCTTTACCTGTCTGACTTCAATCCCTCTACTACACCTGGCCACACCTTACACACCTTAGAACGTCATACCTAACCACACCTTCCGACACCTTGCTCCTTCACAGCTACCATACCTTTACCTGTGCCAGACTTCAATCACTCTACTATACCTGTCCACACCTGTCTACACCTTACTACGTCATATCTGTTTCACCTACCGACACTTTGCCACGTCACACCTATCATGCTTTTGCCTGTGTCTGACTTAATCATTCTAATACACCTGGCCACACCTATCCAGAAGCCAAGCCTATTTTACCTACATTTGTCTAACGTCACTCGCCCTCAATGCACCTGGCCACACCCAACCACATCTGCACCTGACCTCAATTAGTTCAATGCACCACGTCTTCACACACCTTGCCACACCTCCACCAGTGCTTGGCCTCGATTCATCTCATATACCTGGCCACACCTGCTTGCATGGACGTAAACCTTACCTGCCAAACGACACAACAACACACAACTATCTTACCTCACCGGCCACACCCAGACAGGCACACGTGACCACCCCTGCATATCTAATAAAGGCCAACGACCACATCTTACCGGTCACATCTTGTTCTACATCTTTCTGCGCTCAAGAACATATCTCCCAGGCCTCCACCTTTTGCCTCTTTGCTTATGTATTTCGCTTCTGAGCCCACCTGCCTTCTCCTACGACATAACTGTATAAATATTTCCTCATAGGTATCCAGAAAAAGAAACATGACATCCAACCTTCCTATTTTTATCTTGTTTTACGTAAGATAAAAGAGGAGGAGAGAGAGAAAAAGAGGGAGAAGAAGGGGATTGGTTGGAAGGCGCTAGATTTTTCTTTGCCTGACTCAATGATCTGGAGACTAACAAAACGAGAGGAGAAAATGAACTTCTAAACATAGCAACACTTCTAAGACACACACACACACACACACACACACATACACAGGTGCGACCCAGGTCCAGCCAGCGAGCACCGGAAACGTCGACTCACCTGACATTTTCGTGAGGATGCATAATTAAGCGGGAGTGAGCCCGTGGTATTTGGGTGGCCTTGTCTGCCTCCTAAAAACTCCTTCCTTCCTTCCTCCCTTACCCCTTCCCTCTTTCCTCCATACACACTCACACATCTTTTCTTCCTTCCTTCTTAAAAACACATTAAGTAAAAAGTCTTGTTCTTTCCTTCCTTCCTCAACCTTTCCCTCCTGTCTTCCTTTCATCCTCAACCTCTCCCATCTTCCTTCACTGCACATCTTTTCTTTCTTTCATCATACACACAGTTAACTATTCACACTCTTTCTATACTTTCTTCCTTCCTCACCCTTTCTCTCCTTCCTCCATATGCATTAAAAAAATACACATCTCTCCTTCCTTCCTTCCTCATCCTTTCCCTCCTTCCTTCACATACACTCGGACAATGCGCATCTTTCCTTCATTCCTTCATCCGTACACTTCTATTCCCAGTCATTCCTTCCTCCCTTCCTCATCTTTTCCCTCATTTCTCCATATATATCCTTCCTTCCTTCCTTCCTCATCCTTTCCCTCCTTCCTTCATATACACTCGGACAATGCACATCTTCCCTTCATTCCTTCATCCATACACTTCTATTCCCACTTCCATTCCTTCCCTCCTCATCTTTTCCCTCATTTCTCCATGCACATCTCTCCTTCCTTCCTTCCCCATCCTTTCCCTCCTTCCTTCACATGCACTCGGACAATGCACATCTTTCCTTCATTCCTTCATCCATACACTTCTATTCCCACTTCCATTCCTTCCCTCCTCATCTTTTCCCTCATTTCTCCATACACATCTTTCCTTCCTCTTGACACATCTCTCCTTCCTCCATTCACACATACACTTACTATTCACACTCTTCCTTTCCTTTCTCCATAAATTATTCTGCATTACACATCCTTTCTTCCTTCCTCTCCGTTTCCCTCTTTCCTCCACACACTCATACAACACGTATTTTTTTTTCTCCCCTCCCTCACCTTTCCCTCCTTCTCTCATACATAATTAACACAAGCCCGACTCCACACTCCCTCCTTCTTTCCTTCCTCCATATACAGCTATACCATACGTGGCCCAACCTTCCTTCATATCCACCCATATTTTATACACATTCCACTCCATTATACACACGCGAGTGGTGGCTATCTTGCATAAACTGAACGATTTTGTCTTCTTTTTTTTGTTTGGGGAAAGAAGACGAGGATGTGAAAGTAAGAAGTGAGAGAAAGAGATAGTCATTCAATCCCTCAACAGTTTTTTCTTCTATTCATTGTCCATTTCTATTGCTTTTACCGGAGTTTTTCCAAAGAGTTGATGAGCTTGAAATGTTAACTTGGGGATACGATACACAGATTGCCTCATTTCTTTTTCTTGTATTTGTCCTGAGTCTGAAAAAAATTGTGAATTTCTCTCTCTCTCTCTCATGTGTAATTGGGGACTAGCTATCAATCCGTTTTTTATATATATTAAAGAAAGACAGACAGACAGACAGGCAGGCAGACAGAGTGAGGAAAGCCTAACAGTCTTCCTCGCTCTTAGTAGCTCAGCGGGGGCGATAATAGCAGGACCAACATGACTTTATGCACAACCTATAAACTGACATTAAAGCAGCTCAAGCATTTCGGCTCAACCTTTACACATTACCTCTCTCTCTCTATCATCATCATTACCTTTATGTTTCTTTTGCCGTCTATCTCGTTTGGGACTTGATTTTTTTCTGTGATTTTTTTTCCAGTCTGGAAATAAAGAACCTCTCTCTCTCTCTCTCTCTCTCTCTCTCTCTCTCTCTCTCTCTCTCTCTCTCTTATTGGCTTTGAAACAGTGGATAAATTTACTCTTCTTAATTATCCACCTGTAAATCATCTTCAAATCCACGCGCTGCAGATGATACCGCTCACCTTCGTTCACCTGCCTTTTTACCTGGATACTTTTGCTGCTACAGGTGGGCGAAGGCTTATGAAAGTGCATTACGTCTGTTATCCCCTAATATGCTTACTTGAACTTGACGGACGAGTTTTGTTTAACTGTATTTGAAAGTTGGAGGAATTTTGCCTACGACTTTTTAACAGTATATGAAAAGTGGAGATATTTTGCCCACGACTTTCATAGACTAATGTTTGTAAAAAGTTATATGAATTTTAATGGAAGATGAGGTAAAGGATGCATATGTTGGACGGAAAATATTATAAGTGTATGAATATTACTCAAAGATTTATGGGGATAGAGAATATTACGCGAAACTAAAGACATGATAGTAAGGAACATAATATTACATTCAAACAGCTTCACCTTATGTAAACAACAACAACAACATGGAGCACTTAGAGTAGTCCCCTTGAATAACTACGTCTCATAACCAACAATTGCGGGCATTAAGGCTATTTATGTACCTCACGAGTGCACAAAAATAACCGAGGAAAGAAAAATAGATAACCTCTTCAAATAAAAACAAACAAAAAAAAACGCTCCTAAAAATGAGAAAAATATCCCCTGCAAATAAGCACATTCCATAACCAGTAATTGCAGCCATTACAGCGATCATTAACCCTCACGAGTGCACTGAAAAAAGAAAATAAAAGAAAACTAAAAAAAAAATATAAATCCTCTCACCGTAATCCTCCTTGAAACATCACAGGCAATCACCCACAATCGTGCCCTTCAGACCGTTACTAACGCCCATTGCCCCGCCCCCTCATTACCTGTACTCGGACTCATCAACCTGCTCATTAGCCATGCATCACCTGCCCATCGAGAGCTGAATCCGCCACGCCTAAGATTCTTAAACAGGTGAAGCATCGTGGAGGAGAGTCGGCGGCTGGAGAAATTGCGGAGACAGACAGACAGATAGATAGATAGACAGATAGATAGATAGAGAGAGAGAGAGAGAGAGAGAGAGAGAGAGAGAGAGAGAGAGAGAGAGAGAGAGAGAGAGAGAGAGAGAGAGAGAGAGAGAGAGAGAGAGAGAGAGAGAGAGAGAGAGAGAGAGAGAGAGAGAGAGAGAAAACAAAAAACAAGATCTCTGATGATGACGTGAAAGGAAAATTAATCCTGTTTGGGACGAGACTGAAAGGATGAGATGAATGAAAATAGAAGCGAAGAAGAAAGAGCAGGACAACATGCTAATAATAAATATCTGGAGGTGAATGAAAATGTGACGTCAGGTGTAGGAGGTGGTCTCAGGTGATCTGCAGGCTTGTGGGTGTGTTTAATGGCCTTCGTGCAACTCACCTTACACACATAATGATATAATGTGTGTTCTTTATTGGTTTAATGTATGTAGTTCGAAGAGAGAGGAATTAATCGTTGTTTTGTTTCTCAAGGACCGATCAGAATACGTTAAAAAGATACTAATTAGCAGCACAGGTAGGCAATTAGCTTCCATTCTAGGTAAGGAGATTCGCCGCTTGTTGTATCTTCTATTTTTTTCTCTCTCTTTTTGCTTTCGATCCTCCAATAGTGCTCTCCTTCCTTTTTTCTGCCGTTTCCTTTTTCTTTCTGCCTATCTTCTTTCTCCCTTCACCTCCCTTCTCCCCTCCGTCTCCTTTCTCTTTCTGCCTATCTTCTTTCCTCCACCTCCCTTCTCTTCCTTACCCTTTTCCCTCCGTCTTTCTTTCATTCTTCCTCCCACTGTTCCCTCTCTTTTCATTTCTCTTTCTCAACTCCCTATTACTCCTCTCCCTCTTCTATGCCTTCTATTTTTCTCCCATCGTCCCCTTCCTCTTTCTCCCCTTTCCACCTCTCACCCTATTTTCTCTTCTCCCTCCTCTATACCTTCTTCCCCTTTCCTATCGTCACCTCCTTCCTTTCGCCCTTCCCCTCACTTCCCTTTACTTTTTTTTTTCTCCAACTCTCCATTTCTCCTCTCCTTCTACTATGCCTTCTTTCTCTCTCCCTTCTTCCCTTCCTTCCTTTCTCCCTTTCCTCTTCCCTCCATCCGTCCCTACCCACTACTCTCTGCCCCCCATTTCTTCTCTCCTCTCTATGTCTTCTTCCTTCCTTGCTCCCCTTCTTCCTCCCTCCATCCGCCCCCCCACCTGCCTGCCTACCTGCCTACCTGTCTGCCTGCCTCACACACTCGCCAGGTAATGAGAGAGGCCGTGCTAAAGCTGAGGTGGCTGCAGGTTACGCGTGCTTGACTCACCTGCCTCGACTCACCTGTATACGAGGGAGGGAAGGACGGAAGGGAAGAAAGAGGGATAAAAAAGAAATGAGGGGTGGGTGTGAAGGAGACGAGAAGTGAAGGAAAGGAGATAACTTGGAAGAAGAGAATGAGGGAGGAAAAGAGGCACGAGGAGAAGAATGGGAGGAAAACAAGCATGAAGAACGGAAAAAGTTAAACAAGAAAGGAAAGAAGGAAGGAGGAAAGGAGATAAGAAGGGAGATGAGAAAAAAAGTGGAAATTAAGGAACGAGGGAGGAAAGGAGGCATGGAAGGAGGGAAGTAAGAAGTGACAGAATGAAAAAGAAAGTGGAAAGCAAAGAGAAGAGAGGGAAAAGATAAGGGTGAGAAATACGGTTTGTTAGAAAAAGGAAAGATAAATAAATAAATAGAAGAAAGTAAAGGCAGACAAGAGAAACGATGGAAAGAATATAAACGGAAGGAAAATGGATAGAAAATGAATGGCAAGGAAACAAACAGAAAATGGGAGCAAACGTAACGCGAGGGCCAACTTTTACAGAACGATATTTTTTTTACCATTGTCTTAAAAAACGTCAGAAAAAAAAAAATCACTCCGCTGTTCGCCTATCTGCATGCCTCCCACGTCTCTCTCGGAGGCCACTTTCGCAAATGACTTTTATACGTATGTAATTTCCCCTTAGTGTTTGTTGGCCCTATTTTTATCTCCCCGGCCGAAGTGTTATCCCTCCCTCGGCCCTCTTCCCTCTCTCCCTCCCTCCCCACGCTGTTTTCCCTCCATCCCTCCCCAAACGACACTCAATCTTTTCTCCCTATGCACGTTCTTCTATTCTTGCTTTCTCTAGTCTGTCTTCCCCTAATCATCTCTTTTTTTCTCATCTTCACATATTTCTGATTTTTTCTCTATCTCCTACTCCTCTCTCTCTCTCTCTCTCTCTCTCTCTCTCTCTCTCTCTCTTACCTTTTTGCAGTTTTCTTCCTGTCTTCTCCATCTCCCTCCATTTCTACCTTCCCCCAACCATGCTCATTATATTCACTCCATGTTCTTCCATTCCCTACTTTTCCCCAGTTTATTCCCCTTCCCATCTTCCTCCAGCTCCTTCCTCTTCCCCACCCCCGTATCCTTCACTTCCTTAACTTTTCTCCATTAACGACATTCAAATCTTTCTTTCCAATACAGATTATTCTATTCCTACTTTTTCCAACCTATTTTTCCCTGTTCCTTTTTTTCCCTCTTACCTTTTCGTAGTCTACCTTCCTATCTTACTCAGTTCCCTCTCTCCCTTCCTTCCACAACGCATAACCCACTGTATTCACTCCATGTTCTTACACCTCCCACTCTTCCTCAGTTTATTCCCCTTTCAATCTTCTCCGAGCCCCTTCCTCTTCCTTCCTCCTTCATCCCCTTCTGAGGTACTGGGACAGGGCGGAAGTGTTAGAGAGAGAGAGCGAGAGAGCCGCTGTGCTGTTATGCGATGCTAAGTAGCTTGAGCGCTCATCAAGGGGATTACTGAATGATTAGGCGGAAGCGGGGAGTGCGGGCTTGAGTAAGTGGGTGTTCAGGGATGTGCGGAGGTAATAAGAGGGAGGATTGAAGAGATTTGTTGTTTGTGGGAATTTTGTAACGTGTAAAGTATGCATAAGGGAAGGGAGAGAAGGTGAGCATTTACTGATACTGAAAAAACTTAATAAAAAAGTTAAACCAGAGAGAGATGAATGATTTGAAGTAAGGTTATTGAAACAGGAGTTGAGTGCCTGATACTTTGAAAACAAGAGTAGAAAAAAGAAAACGAGGAGGAAAAATCAAATGCGAGTGAAAAACTGATGGTGAGGAGAGAGTGAGTACAAGAGAAGCAGGAGAGCCTCGACACAATGATAGTGAGTGCCTGAGTGTTAAAAGATGCTGCATGAGAGGAGACAGTGAATGTGTGATGGTGAAAAGGAGTAGAGGTGAGAGAGCTGTGACGAAATAAAGGCGAGTGACAGTTTAATTTGTGGCAAGTCAATCAGGAACACCGGAGGAAGAATTTAAATGAGTTTGACTGTTATATGATTATGATTACGCGTGAGAGCAGGTAGTGAAGGTGTGAGTAATAGTGACAAGGACAGGGGAGCAGAAGAGAGCCGTGACGAAATAATTGCAATTGACAGTTTAATTTGTGACAAGTAGAGCGAGCTTCAGGGGAGATCTTAAGTTTAAGGTAATTTTTAGAGTATACGTGTAAAATAGTTATGCATACGAGGAGGAGAGGTGTGAACAGGAGCAGGAGTACGAGGGAACCTTAATACCATAATGGCGAGTGAAACTGTTCCGGTCCAGCGAGTCGCTCTGCAAGTTGTAGTAATTGCTTCCAAGTGCCTCGAGGGGCGACTCTGAACTTGAAGGGAAGGGGGTTCAGACGGCACGGAGTTGAGGGGACGGGGGTTTAAATTGCACGGAGTTGAGGGGATGGGGGTTCAGATGGCACGGAGTTAAGGGGAAGGGGGTTTAAATTGCACGGAGTTGAGGGGATGGGGGTTCAGATGGCACGGAGTTAAGGGAAGGGGTTTAAATTGCACGGAGTTGAGGGATGGGGGTTCAGATGGCACGGAGTTGAAGGGAAGGGGGTTTAAATTGCACGGAGTTGAGGGGATGGGGGTTCAGATGGCACGGAGTTGAAGGGAAGGGGGTTTAAATTGCACGGAGTTGAGGGGATGGGGGTTCAGATGGCACGGAGTTGAAGGGAAGGGGGTTTAAATTGCACGGAGTTGAGGGGAAGGGGGTTTAAATTGCACGGAGTTGAGGGGATGGGGGTTTATATTGCACGGAGTTGAGGGAAGGGGTTTACATGGCACGGAGTTGAGGGGAAGGGGGTTTAAATTGCACGGAGTTGAGGGGAAGGGGGTTTAAATTGCACGGAGTTGAGGGGAAGGGGGTTCAGATGGCACGGAGTTGAGGGGAAGGGGGGTCAAATTGCAAGTAGTTGAGGTTGAGGGATGGGGTTTAAATTGCCCGGAGTTGAGGGGCAGGGGGTTGATATTGCACGGAGTTGAGGGGAAGGGGGTTCAGATGGCACGGAGTTGAGGGGAAGGGGGTTCAGATGGCACGGAGTTGAGGGGAAGGGGGTTCAGATGGCACGGAGTTGAGGGGAAGGGGGTTTAAATTGCACGGAGTTGAAGGAAGTTTAAATTGCACGGAGTTGAGGGGAAGGGGGTTTAAATTGCACGGAGTTGAGGGGATGGGGGTTCAGATGGCACGGAGTTGAGGGGAAGGGGGTTTAAATTGCACGAAGTTGAGGGGACTGGGGTTTAAATTGCACGGAGTTGAGGGAAGGGGTTTAAATTGCACGGAGTTGAGGGAAGGGGTTTAAATTGCACGGAGTTGAGGGAAGGGGTTTAAATTGCACGGAGTTGAGGGAAGGGGTTTAAATTGCACGGAGTTGAAGGGAAGGGGGTTTAAATTGCACGGAGTTGAGGGGATGGGGGTTCAGATGGCACGGAGTTGAAGGGAAGGGGGTTAAGATTGCACGGCGTTCAGGGGACGGGGGTTTAAATTGCACGGAGTTGAGGGGAAGGGGGTTTAAATTGCACGGAGTTGAGGGGAAGGGGGTTTAAATTGCACGGAGTTGAGGGGAAGGGGGTTCAGATGGCACGGAGTTGAGGGGAAGGGGGTTTAAATTGCACGGAGTTGAGGGGAAGGGGGTTTAAATTGCACGGAGTTGAGGGATGGGGTTTAAATGCACGGAGTTGAGGGGATGGGGGTTTAAATTGCACGGAGTTGAGGGGAAGGGGGTTTAAATTGCACGGAGTTGAGGGGAAGGGGGTTTAAATTGCACGGAGTTGAGGGGAAGGGGGTTTAAATTGCACGGAGTTGAGGGGATGGGGGTTTAAATTGCACGGAGTTGAGGGGAAGGGGGTTTAAATTGCACGGAGTTGAGGGGAAGGGGGTTTAAATTGCACGGAGTTGAGGGGAAGGGGGTTTAAATTGCACGGAGTTGAGGGGAAGGGGGTTTAAATTGCACGAAGTTGAGGGGAAGGGGGTTTAA
This sequence comes from Eriocheir sinensis, assembly GCF_024679095.1. Classification (NCBI taxonomy): domain Eukaryota; kingdom Metazoa; phylum Arthropoda; class Malacostraca; order Decapoda; family Varunidae; genus Eriocheir; species Eriocheir sinensis. The sequence goes on along the minus strand of NC_066513.1, from coordinate 22,127,809 downwards.
ATTGCACGGAGTTGAGGGGAAGGGGGTTCAGATGGCACGGAGTTGAGGGGAAGGGGGTTTAAATTGCACGGAGTTGAGGGGACGGGGGTTTAAATTGCACGGAGTTGAGGGATGGGGTTTAAATTGCACGGAGTTGAGGGATGGGGTTCAGATGGCACGAGTTGAGGGAAGGGGTATTAATTTGCACGGAGTTGAGGGGAAGGGGGTTTAAATTGCACGGAGTTGAGGGGATGGGGGTTTAAATTGCACGAAGTTGAGGGGAAGGGGGTTTAAATTGCACGAAGTTGAGGGGAAGGGGGTTTAAATTGCACGGAGTTGAGGGGAAGGGGGTTTAAATTGCACGAAGTTGAGGGGAAGGGGGTTTAAATTGCACGGAGTTGAGGGGAAGGGGGTTTAAATTGCACGAAGTTGAGGGGAAGGGGGTTTAAATTGCACGAAGTTGAGGGGAAGGGGGTTTAAATTGCACGGAGTTGAGGGGATGGGGGTTCAGATTGCACTGGGAGTCGGGTGTCGGTCAAAGGATTTATGGTTATTCAGACAGCGTTCATTCTTACTCTTTCGAACCTATCTTCCCGCACTCCTTACTCTCTTTCCTTCACGTTCTCTATTCTTTATCTTCTCTAACTCCCTCTCTTTCTACCTTACCCAACCTATAGGCACTGGTATGGTATGTAGGTGACCTGAGACTGTAAATACGTTTGTAAGTTTATATATGTATGGCCCTGATGTAGTGTGCTGGTTTGTAGATATTGTGTATGTAGAGATGTGTGGAATGTATAGGGCTTTACTTTATGAATAAACCCAACAGACAGGCTAAAGAAAAAAAAGGAAAAAGAAAAGCTGTAGAAAAAAGAACCACCCCTTAATACCTCTCCTCAACAGAAAGGCTAAAGAAAAACGAAAAGGAATAACCATGGATGAAGAAAAGGGATAAAAAGAAGAGCCACTAGCTAGATATGGTAAATCATCAGCCAAAGAAACAGGCCAAAAAAAAGTGTCAAAAAGTTCAGGTCTCTTAGAAGTTTAAAAGCTTTGTCAGGCGCTGTTCGAAGCTTCAGTCAAGGGCTCACGGGGTATCACGGGGTTCAAAGACACGCCTCAATGCCAAGTTCCTCCCCCTTGAGCCGTTCCCTTTAGTCCCCGCTGATAAATACATGACACCCAGACAAGCGGCGGGGCACCTCAATTGATTTTCGTCTCTTGACATTAAAGCTGAGAGTCATGTTTCCCAGCGGGGGTTGAGGTGACCTGACCCGCCGCGCGCCTGACCTGACTGATATGGTGTTGGTGCTGCCTCGCGCTGGTGCCTGCCTCTTTAGCTGACCTGCCTCCTCCTGGGTTCCTCCCCTCTCTCTCTTGTTACCTTCCTCCTTTACTTCCTCTTCTGCTCCTTCTTTCCTTCCCTTGTTTTCTCCCTCCCTCTCTTCTATTATCTCTCTTCTGTTAACTCCGTCTTGTTTCCTCCCTTCCTCCACCTCTTCCCCCCCCACTCCTTCCCTCCCTCCTCTGTTCCCTTCCTCCCTCTCTCTCTCTTGTGATCTCTCCATCCCCTCCTCCCTCCTACGTTTCCTCTCTCCCTCTTCCGTGTTCCCCCCATCCCTCCCTCCCTTTCCTTCTTCCCTCCCTTCTAATCCTCCGCCACTGCCGCCGCCGTGCCTCTTGTCGCGTCTATCACACTTGCTCTCCTCCTCCTCCTCCTCCTCCTCCTCCAGACCAACACTTCACGGAATCATGCAGTGTTCGGGCAAGGTCTCCGCCGCATGCAGGGACGCAACACACGCAAAGCTCGCTGCCAATCCGCGCCTCATAAACATTCGTCTCCCCGCCTCCTCAACGCTTCCCCGGGTACGAGGTGGCGGTGTTTGCTTCTCGAGATGGGTTGTTTGCTTTTTCGCGTCTCTGGTTATTTATGAGTGCGTTTTGCTCTTCCCGATCCCCATTATTAGAGTAGGAGGAGTGATGGTGGTGGTAGTGGTGGTGGTAGTAGTAGTAGTAGTAGTAGTAGTAGTAGTAGTAGTAATAATAGTAGTAGTAGTAGTAGTAGTAATAATAATAATAATAATAATAATAATAGTAGTAGTAGTAGTAGTAGTAGTAGTAGTAAAAATAATAATAATAACCCAAAAAATAAATGCTTGTATGCTGGTTATAATTGTATTTGGGAGAAGTCATTGCTTTTGCGTTTTTTTGTTGTTGCTGCTTTGCCTTTGACTAACTACTCTGCTGAATAAAATATTTAGATTTCCGGCTTAATAGTTTACGTCTAGCATAGTTTTGGCGGAGCGGTGGAATCATAACAATCGGATTAGGCGAGAACAGTGAGCCACGAAAGTAAATGCAACCCTAAAATGTAAATTAAATAAAAGTAAACAAATATAAATCATACGCCAGCCACAATTATCAGAGCACGTTCTATTTATTTTTCGCTCATTCCGTATTACATCCCCCGTATGGTTGGGTTTATATTCGGTGCAAAGTTTTTAATCCCGGGCAGGAAATTGCGGCCCTGATGAACCCGGGTAAAAAATCACGTGCCAGGCTGAATAAATCTTCCAATCTTCCGTAGTCTTGCCTCGTCACAGTCAATTATAAACTTGGCGCGAGAAGGTGCATAGCTGGGGCTGACGGGTTATATGTATTAATCTTCGCCGTCCGCCCCGTTGTTAGTGAATTACAAACTTTGCAGGAGAAAGGTGTGGAGTGAGGGGGATTAGGAGGGGGGGTGAGGGGGAGAGAGATTAGGGGAGGTGAAAGGAGGTAAGGAGGTTAGCAGGTGAAGGGGAGGAGGGAAAGGAAAGGGGGTGAGACAAAGAAAGCTAAGGAGAGGAAAGGAGGAGAGCAAGAGGTGTAATGGAAAATAAGGAGGGGAAGGAGGAAGGAAAGGGGGTGAGACTAAGGAAGGAGGGGCGGTAAGGAAAAGTTAAAGGTGAAATGGATGAAAGGGAAGAGGTGAAGGGGGAGAAAAAGGAATGAGAAACTAGGAGGGGTGAGGAGAGGTAAGGAGAGCTAGAGGGGGAAGGGGAGGGGGGTAAGGAGGAAGGATAGAGAGGGGGAGAGTCTGGTGTCCAAGATAAGGTTTGCTGGAAAGAAGTGAAGTGAGGGTAAAAATCTGGGTCTGCAAAAGGTGCGCATGTGAGAAGGAGAAGGAGGGTGAGGGAGGGGAAGAGGGAGAGCTGGAACTGAAAGAAGTGCGCACGTGGACATGCTTAAGGGGCAGGGGAGGTGAAGAGAAGTAGGTCTGGAAGAGGTGCAAAGTGGCGTGGGCGAGGAGGGGAGAGGAAGGTGAAGGGGAGAACCAGTTTTGCAGGAGAAGGGAGACCAAGGATTGAAAGAAGTGTGCATGAGAAGGAAAACAAGGGGCAGGAGGGGTGGAGAAGTAGGTTAGGAAGAGGTACTAAGTGGCGTGAGCAAGGAAAAGGGAGGGTGAAGGGCAGAGCAAGTACTGAAGGTGTGTTGAGATGCAGTGAGAGTGAGGGAGTATGTGAAGGGGTGTGAGGGAGGTGGGGTTGAAGACGGGGTTCCAGGTTTTCGTCCGGTTTCCTCAGGTGTGCAGGCAGGCAAGTAATTCTTGATAACACGTCACGGCACTTCCATTAACACCTGGCGCCGCTGAAACACCTGTGGCTAATGAGCGGGTCTGCAGTCACCGCTTTGCACACGTTGAGTCAATACCTGGACGCCTTTCCCTTCGGTGGAGCTCAAAGACTAATAAGTGAAGCAGGTGGCACAGATAGCAGGAAGGGACAGGTGTGCGGGACAGGTAAGAACGAAATTAGTAGGCGGGAGGTGCGGATAAGTAGACGCAGGCAAAGAAAGTAAGAGTAACAGGTGTAAAAGGAATACGTAGACAAAAGGTGCAAAGGAAGTGGCATGAAGAGGGAAAGGTAAAGGTTAATTAGGACTAGACAGGTGAACGGAATGAGGAATGGAACACGTTGAAGGAAGACACAAACAAATGAACGGAGGGAGGGACAGGTAACAAGCTAATAAGACGGGAGAGATGGATGGGTGAAGAGGGCAAGTGCAGAGGGAATACATGAACAGAACAGGTATATTTGAGACATGTAAAGATAAAAAAGGTAAAAATAATAGGGACAGAAGGAGAAGGTGAAAAGACAGGTGTGAGTGGATTAATTACTGAAAAAAAACATTAGAAGGGACGTGTTAAGAGAGAGACACAGGTTTATTAGGATTGGAAAGGTAGATAGGAAGGTAAGGTAGGGTATGGAGGGAGGAAAGGTATACAGGAGGTAAACAAGGACTGGACAGGTAAGCAACGAAGGTAAAGGGGGAGACGAGGGGACATTATGAGGGAGAAGATGAAGATTAGTGAGAATTAACCAGGTGATGGAGGCAAAGGTAAAGGTGTTGAGGGTGGAGAGATTGGAGGGTGGAAAAGGTGAGGGGTAAAGGCTGGCGATAATGGGGAAGGAAGTGAGGAGAGACAGACGAGGGAGAGACAGGCAAAGGTGGTGATGGAGGCAGGGTCATACTTTGAGCTAGACTTGTATTACCTGCGTGCGTATAATTAGCGTAATTACTGCAGGTGGGGGCACATCAACTACCTGTCTGCTTCGTGAGTATTAGGATCATTAGCTGGAGTGGAACTGGGCTCTCCTCCTATATCACTTTGCCACTCCTCTTTCTTTCCTCAACATTTCCTTTTTTCTCTTTTCACGCTCTCCCCTCCTTGGTGGTTGGCGACAGTCAGGTAAGGTGCGTGGACAGTGTTTTTTTGTAGCAGGGACTGGAGGTTTTCTTTTTATTACTTTCCATCTTCCCGTAGTATTTTCCTTCCACTTTCAATTCTCCCTCTTCTTTCCTCTTTCTCTCCCTCAACCATCTCTTCCACTTTCAACCTTAGCCCTTCATTCATATTCCTCTTTTTCAATCACCTCTTCCACTTTTAACCCTCCCTTTCTTTCTTCTTCTTTCCCTCAACCACTTCTTCCACTTTCAACACTACTTCTTATTTCTTCTCCTTTTCCCTCAGCCCTCTCGTCCTTGTCCTTGTCCTTGTCCTCCTCCTCCTCCTCCTCCTCCTCCTCCTCCTCCTCCTCCTCCTCCTCCTCCTCCAACCAGTGCGTGCCAGGAGTGAAGTGGGGAGAGCAGTCACGACCCTGGCAGATGACTTACAACTACTTCATCGAGATTACCTGCCCCGTGCACCTGGCTGGGGGCTGTCCACCTGGGAACACCTCGGCCTGGGAGGGGCGCCAGGTAACATAGTGGTACACCTGAGCCATAACCAGATTACTGCGGCGAAAGTGAGTTACAAAAATAAGTGAGATAGAAAAAAGGAAGATAGACAAGAGACAGACAGACAGACAGAAAGATTGACACACACACACACACACACACACACACACACACACACACACACACACACACGCCGCTCATGCTGTTATTCTATTACACTGTCACTGCGGTTATTTTTTGTTGGTGATTGTGTTTGGTTGTTTTTGCGTGTTTGTTTGTTTCCTTTCGTGTTTGTGTGTGTGTGTGTGTGTGTGTGTGTGTGTGTGTGTGTGTGTGTGTGTGTGTGTGTGTGTGTGTGTGTGTGTGTGTGTGTGTGTGTGTGTGTGTGTGTGTGTGTGTGTGTGTGAATAGGCAGTATCACATTTGCCATTGTTTTGGGCTAAATGATTATATTTAATTGGAAACGGCACAGTACCTTCTATGTGTCAATAAGCTAACTAACTATGTGTGAGAGTGTGTGTGTGTGTGTGTGTGTGTGTGTGTGTGTGTGTGTGTGTGTGTGTGTGTGTGTACGGGTGTGTATCTGGCCTCATGGTATCTGGCAATAACCCGCCATGCATGCAATTCATATGTTGATTTTATTAACATTAAAGGTGCCGTCATGATTACAAATATATCAAACGCATTCTGCCTAAACGAGCCCACGCCTACCCTCTCTCTCTCTCTCTCTCTCTCTCTCTCTCTCTCTCTCTCTCTCTCTCTCTCTCTCTCTCTCTCTCTCTCTCTATCTCTTTTACACACATATACACACACAAAGCTGTTTCACTCCCCGTCCCTTTCCGTCAATCAGGGCACAACAGACCCATTTCGCATTACACACCGGTCCAGGAGCGACGGAAGGGAAAAAAGGAAATAACAGCACAAACAGAGAAATTCATTGCTCGATAAACAAGCGCCTCCCTCCCTCGCCCCGCTACTGAATAAGCGTGTAAATAGGAGGGAACTAGAGGCCCGGCGGCTGTTTGCTCGTGTATTTAGAGGCGAAGGAAAAGTGTTTCTTAGTCCCTAAAAATGCTGATTGCTGTTCCGCGGTCGACTTGAAGGAAAAAAAAATACTGTACTCTGCTCTTCTTGAATTCATTGGTTTAAGAGAAGAGAGGAGATGGGAAGATATACTGATAGATAGATAGATAGATGGATGGATGGATAGATTAAGAGAAGAGAGGAGATGGGAAGATATACTGATAGATAGATAGATGGATGGATGGAAAGATTTAAAAGAAGAGAAAAGATGGGAAGATGTACTGATAGATAGATAGATAGATAGATAGATAGATGGACGGATGGATGGATGGATAGACAGATGGATAGTTAGAAAGAGAGAAAGAGGTTGTGGTCGTCAGTTGCAGGTAAAGAGAGAGAAAAGAAACATACGAAAAACTAGAAGTAATAAAATAATAACTACGTGAAAAGAAACTAGACAAATAAAATGGAAAAGGCGAAACAGAAGAGGTAAGAAAAAGAAAAAAAAAGATAGCAGGGCATGAAAAAATGTAATGAATGTTTGAAGGATAAATATTAAAAAAAAGATTAAAAATGAACGAGTAAAGAGAGTAATATGGGATTAATTTTACGCCATGCAGCATTATGAAATTGAGGAGACAAAACACAAAAAGGGACAAAAAGGGAAGAAGCAAAAAAGGTGATACAAAACGTGAAAAAAAAAATACTTACAAGATCGAACGAAGGGAAAAGAAAAAAAAAAGGACAAAAAGGGAAAAAAGGAAAAAAAAAGTAAAGTGGATAAAAAATGGGGAAAGAACAAAATACGCAAAAGATCGAATAAAGGCAAAAAAAATAAAAATAAATAAATAAAAAAAATAAAAAAAAAAAAAAAAATAAATAAAAAAAGGGAAAAGGGAGAGAAAATAAAAAAAAGGAAAAGGAGGAAAAAGAACATCAAGGGAATAAAAAGGGGCGAGGAATAGGTGAGTCCTGACGTCCTTTTGTTGTATTCATCGGTGACCTGCGCGGAGCCGAGCCCGTCTCCTCAGGTCAAACAGGTGAGGTCAAAGGTTACAACGCTTCCCCCTCACCGCTGACACCACCACCACCACCACCAGAAACAACAACAATAACAGCAACAACACTATACTTCCCTCCACTCCTCATACCACCACCACCACTATCATCACCACCAAAACGAGACTTCCCTCCAGTGCTTATATCATCACCACTAACTACACTAGCATCATCACCATCACCACTACCACCCTCACGATCATCACCACTACCACCCTCACGATCATCACCACTACCACCCTCACGATCATCACCAGTACCACCCTCACGATCATCACCACTATACAATACGTTCACACATTGCTCATACCGCCCCTAATCACCACCACCAGCAACAACCATTACACTTACAGTATTGCCAACAACAGTAGCAAGACAAACGAGACCACGACACCGAATGCAGCTAACATCACCACAATCACCCCAGCCATTCCCCATCGTAACTGCCATCTCTGCTACCATTACCATGAGAGAGAGAGAGAGAGAGAGAGAGAGAGAGAGAGAGAGAGAGAGAGAGAGAGAGAGAGAGAGAGAGAGAGAGAGAGAGAGAGAGAGAGAGAAAGCCTCCTCTCCTACGTGGAAATACGAACGAAAAATACATCCAATATATTTTTTTCGTATGTCAAAACGTGAACCATTTATTAAAATTCATCGGAAGCCAGATTACGTTCGGGATATTTTGCAGGCAGAGTAATAATAATAATAATAATAATAATAATAATAATAATAATAATAATAATAATAATAATAATAATGATAGTGATAACAGTAATTGCAACGATAATTCATTTTTGAGCGACTAATTTAATTCCTCTAAAGTTGCAGGAACGAAAGAAAACGCAGACATAATACATCACCTTAATATAATTTCTTAACAGGTAAATTAGGCCACGCTCAGGTAAATCTTCTAAAAAGGGTTCCAGGTAGCTTGCAGTGTGGCCCTCCCCCTCTCCTCCTCCTTCGTCTCTTGCTTGCCTCCTCCTCCTCCTCCTCCTCTTGCTCGCCTTCTCCTTCCTCCCTATGCTCGCTTTCAGAATTTTTTCCCCTTAACTCGCTTCGTTCATTCAGAGGCCAATTTAAGAGACCAAGTTGTGACCCGCCTAAATTTCGTTTGACCTTGACCTTTCCCTACCTTGACCTGCCTCACCTGCCTCATTATTGCATACAGCTGAACTCTCCTCTTCTTTCTCCTGACTTATACACCTTATTTTCTGTATTGTAAATAGATGAAGAAAGAAAATGTATGGAAAGTAGTCACGGTTTTCATTTCTATAAGATGATTGTTTAGGTTGCATTAGTGATTTTGTAAAAGGGAAATAAAGGAAAGTCTCTCTCTCTCTCTCTCTCTCTCTCTCTCTCTCTCTCTCTCTCTCTCTCTCTAATCAGTGCATGTGCGTGTGTTTATTGTGATGTGATTTAAAAACAAAACTTTTATCCTTATTTATTTATTTTTTGGCTTGGTAACAGCTTCCCCTTACAATTCTTCCCCCTTATCCCCGTTCCCCTTTCTGGTTAGAAATAAAAAGAGGAACAGGGAAGAAATGTGCATAGAACTGAGAGATATAAGTTCATGTTCCTTTTCCTTCCTATTCTTCATCAACATGTTCTAGGTGTCTCTCTTTCGTGGTCTTTAAATTTATCTTGTTTTCCTTTACTTTTTAGTCTAACAGTTCTCTTCCCTAAAGGGTTAAGGAATAAAAAAAAAACGAAAAGGGGAAAAGGAGACTGAGTTACAAGTGATATTCCCTTTCCTTCCTTTTCTTCATCAGTATGTTTTAATGTCTTTTTTTCGTGTTCTTAAACTTAATCTTCTCTCCCTTTATTTTTGTACGAACAGTTTTTCCCTTCAGGGCTAAGCAATATAAAGAGAAAGGGAACAATGAGAGTCTTCAAAGTGATATTCCTCTCTTCCTTTTAGTTAGTCATATAGTTAATTAGTTAAAGAGATGGTCAAATATTTAGTTATATGGATATTTATTTATTTATTTTTATTTAGTTTGGTTGATTTTATTTTTATTTTATTGTTTGGTTTATTTTATTTTATTTTATTTTGTTTGTTTTATTATGTTTTATTTTTTCTATTATTTCTTTTTCTTTTCTTTCTTTTGTTTTCATATAATTTTCTTGATACCACACTCACACACACACCCCCACACTCACACCCAACCCACACAAACACAGAAAATGTAGTAGGAGAAACAGAGCGTAAAAAAAAGAAGTAAAAAATATCAGCACGCAAACAATATATAAAACTGAACGAACAAAAGAGAAGAATTAAGCGCCTCGTAAACGGTGCAGATTTATCATAGCCAGCCGGATAAACTGAAAGGGCTCTTAGTCTCGCCTCCAAGCACGCCACGTTGACACAAGACCAATGACGCTTTAACACGCACCTGTGGGAGATTTTTCGCGCCTCCCGACACGCAGCGCAGAGGGTTTTGGCGGGAATTGAAAGCCTTGACGGCGGACACAAAATAGATGAAGGAGAAAGAGAAAAATATATGGACAGGGTATAAATAATGATGATATTGATGTTTGCAGAGAGGTGAGTAAAAAAAAATATAGTCTCTCTCTCTGAATGATATATATATATAATGATAATAATCTCAGAGAAGCAAACGAGAGATTATAGATTGAAGGTTCTCTTGCACTCTTCTTTTCAAATCTCTTCCACTGCACTTTTTCATTCCTTCTCCAATTCTTATAACGATACAGCATGAACGAATAGGAATAAGTGGTAGGAGGAGTTAATGGAGGAAGAGGAAGAAGAGGAGATGAAGGAAAAAGGAAATGGAGAGGCAGGAAAAGGGGGAATCTATTAGAAAATCTCTCTCTCTCTCTCTCTCTCTCTCTCTCTCTCTCTCTCTCTCTCTCTCTCTCTCGGCAACACTCGTAAGCACAACAGGGAGACGCAGAGAAGGATAAAAGAAGGTTGATAAGGTTACGAGGAGGCGAGGAACTACAGGCTCAGTGGGTGACGACTCTTGACTCACAACACCTGGAGAACACCTGGCAAACACCTCATCAGCGTTACTCTCACTTGAGGCTCAGACACTCACCTGGAATGAGAGAAAAAGGGAATTAGATTACAGGATTCTTTTTTATTATGTTTGTATTGGTGTTTATTTATCTGCTTGGTATTTGTGTGTTGGTTTTTGTTCACTCTAAAGTCACGTGTCTGTATATATTAAAAAAAAAAAGAGGTAGTGGGAGATGCAGAGAAAGATTGACAGGCTATTAGGGGCCTGCGCACACACACACACACACACACACACACACACACACTAGTAAAAAAAAATTCCCGTCTCCCTCAATCTATTCGTAAATGTTCATGTCTCCCCATCAATCATTCTTCACGTTTCCCTCATTTTCTGCTTCTTTGTTACCTGGGAAATTACCTGAATAATTACGCTCCGTGGTAATGACGCAATGCCTGGATGCGATAAAGTTCTTAATGAGCCGAGGCGAGTTGATTTATTTCTTTATCTTGCTTTGGAAGGACTCAATCCGTGTTTGGAATATGGGAAAGGTGTGTGTGTGTGTGTGTGTGTGTGTGTGTGTGTGTGTGTGTGTGTGTGTGTGTGTGTGTGTGTGTCAGAGTTCACCCCCGGGATAAGCAAACACACACACACACACACACACACATACGCACCTACACACATGGTCAGGAACTTTTTTTTTACATCAACGAGAAAAAGAAAAATAAGAAAAAAGGAGACTAATCAGACACAGGAGAAACAGGTGAGGGATGGTGGATCTCTCTCTCTCTCTCTCTCTCTCTCTCTCTCTCTCTCTCTCTCTCTGCGTACTGGCGGGGACGGAACGCCAATAAAACGGAAGCATTACTGAAGATGAACGGTGATTGGTTCATTGGTGGAGGCGGCGCGGGCTGTGATTGGCTGATTGGCTGAATGGGCGATTAAAGGGGAACGAGAGAGCGAGAGGGAGAGTGATGCGGTACACCTGGATTGGTAATATCGGGAACTGATTGATTAAGTTATTCTTGAACGGGTGTGACAGGTGCAGGTGGTTGTGGTGGTAATGGTGATGATGGTGGTGATGATGGTGGTGATGGTGGTGGTGATGATACTAGTGATATAGACGGTGTAGGAGGTAGTAGAAGTTTCAACATACACGTGAATCAATTAATAAACTTCAGACAATGGAACAGGTAAACTTAGCAGGTATAAGACTAAACAGAGAAACAAACAGAAAAAAAACACACACATGGAATTTTATTATTCACTCTGACAACTGAAGGAAAAAAAGAAAGAAGTGAGGGAAAAATTATGCCAGTGAAGAGTGAGTGCGTGCGTGTGTGTGTGTGTGTGTGGAGGGAGGGGGAGGTGGGAAAGGGGAGACGTGGGGAAAGTTGTGGTGATGTTGGGTAATTTTCCTTGTCCCGGGCGAGTGAGTGACATATGGAGTGTGAGGGTGATGAGGCGTGTCCAGGTGATGAGGGGAAGGGGCAGGGTGTAGGGGGGCCAGGTTTGCACGACTCATTAAGGATGGGCAGGTGTGATGGCAGGTGATCAGAGCTGCATCATGTTGTGGATACGAAGGGAAGGAAAGGAAAGGGAAGGTGATTTGGGAAGCTTAGAAAGGAAAGTGAGAAGGGAAGTAATGGGGTAGGAAGGTGAGAAGGGAAGGGATAGGAAAGGAAAGAGAAAGTGAGAAGGGAAGGGAAGGAAAGGGAAGGGAAGGTGAGAAGGAGAGGAGAGGGAAGGGGAGGTGAGAAGGGAAGGAAAGAGAAGGGAAGGAGACATCGGGTAGGAAGAAGGAAAGGGATGGAAGAGGAAGAGAAGGAAAGGGATGGAAGAGGAAGAGAAGGAAAGGGACACAAAGGGAAGAGAGGTAAGAATATGGGAAGGAACAGAAAGGGAAAAGAAAGTAAAGAAAAGGAATGGAAAGAGAAGGAAATGAATGGAATAGGTAAAGAAGGCAAGGGACAGAAAAGGAAGAGGGCATGGAAAAGGAAAGGAAAAGAGGAAGGAAAGGGAGGGACGAAATTAAAAAAAAGAGAAATGAGACAAAATGATGAGGGAACAAGCAAAGAGGAAAATAAGAAATAAGGGAATAAGTAGGGATTGATGGCGGGGAAAATAGGTAAAGGAAAGAAAATGAAGGGATGGGAAGGTACAGAAATGAAAGGGAACGAAAGGGAATGTTGGAAGTCTTTCTGCTACTATCCCTTACCCTGCAACTCTTACTAATATTCCTACTCCCACTTCTACTGTTACTACTGCTACTACTACTACTACTACTACTACTACTACTACTACTACTACTACGGCTACTACTGCCATAAAAAACGAGCGAACAAACAGGAAAAAACCTTCAGCCTCGTTCCCATTAACTCTCTTTCCCTCGCAAAAGAAAAAAAAAATCAAGGCGAAAAAAGAGAATTCACAGCAAAACAAATTGAAAAAGGCGAGAGAGAGAGAGAGAGAGAGAGAGAGAGAGAGAAGATGAAAAGTTCGTGAGAGACGTGAAAGCTGTCCGTCCCTTCCCTTCTCTCTCTCTCTCTCTCTCTCCTTCATTTTACGAGTCCTTCCCTCCGCTTATTGGATCCATAAGTGCCGCTTCCCTCTATGGCTCTGTCCGGCTCCCTTCCCTCCGTGGCTTCCCTTAACCGTCTCGGGCTCTTTCTTTCCCTTCTCTTTGTGCCTCTTTGTCTTCCAGTACGGGGGTGAATGTGTCTGTCTGTGGTACTGTATGTTTTTTTTTCTGCTTATTGACGGTGTATGTGTCTATATGGGTCTTTTTTGGGGGTATATGGTGACTCAGTTTGTGTGTATGTGTGTGTGTGTGTGTGTATGGCTCTTGTTTTGCGCGGCTTTGTGTGTGTGGGTTTTTATGACTGTTTCTGTCGTGTGTGTCGTTAAGTGAATCTGTGTATTAGGAGGATGTCTGTTGTTTAGTGTATGTACGCCCTAGTGTGGACCTGTTTTTTGTCGTCTTTGTTACGTAATGTCTCCTTTATGCTGGCGTCTGGTTCTGTGTTCCATTTTGGGTCTGTCTTCTTGTCCTCTTTACTGTGAAGTGATTCTGTAATATTGTTCTCTGCTTCCTCAGTTTGCTCTGTTTTTTTTTTCGTCTGTATCGTGTAATGTCGCTGTTGTATCGATTTTTATTTTTTTGTTGCCTCGAGTCTGTTGTTTTCTTTGTCTTCTGTTGTGAAATAGCTCTAACGTTTTCTTCTGCTTCATTAGTTTGTCAGGCCGGTCACTTTTAATCTAGGTTTTTCAAGTTATGTAACGTCTCGAGCTCTCTGCGCTATCTATCTGATTCTTCAGCAACTCTGGCGTGTCATCATAACAAGGTCTCGAAAATAAGATGTGTTTATATGGGTGAAAACTTTAACTCCTTTCAATTTCTTCCCATAAATCCCATAACTTCTGCGTTTAGTTCCCGTCTTTTACCTTTCTCATTCGTCCTTTCTACCCTTTTTCTTTCTTCCTTTCTCTTTTCTGCCCTTCCATCCTAAGTCTCCTTTCTACTTCAACTTCCTTTCCTTCCTTTCCTTTTCCTTGTTTTGCGTTGCTTTTTTTGACTTTCCATAACTTGGTTTCATTTAGGATTCCCTTTCTTTACTTTGCCTTCACTCCCCCTTTCATTTCCTTTTCTTGCTTTCTCTTCCCTAGCCCTTTCCCTCTCTTGATTTGCTGCCCCTGTCCCTTTCTTTTTCATTCATTGCTTTTACTTCCCTGCCCCTTTCCTTCCCTTTCCTTTCCTTTCCTTTCCTTTTCTTTTCTCTCCTTCCTTTCCTTCCATTGCTTTGCCTTCCCTACCCCTTCGTTTTCCATTTTTAACTCTGCCTTCCCTTCTCCTTTCATTTATTTTCCTCTCCTTTCCCTGGTTGACCTTTCCTGCCCCTTTCCTTTCCTTGCGTTGCCTTCCCTGCCGCCCCTTGCATTTCCTGTCCGTTCTTCCCACGCTCCTCTTCACCCTCCTGGTCGAGTCTAAGTCTCTGTGGCGCCGCTAATGACTCGTGAAGGGAATGAGTCTCGCTCTCCTCTGCGTCATCAAGGCGGAGGACCATGGCTGAGGACTACTTGGGTTTGTTCAAATTAACATGGAAAATATGCTCCGCCCACTTCCACATTAAGTGTATATTATTAGCCTGTTTACAAGCTAGTCATCCCCACTCTAACATAATATATACTGTATTAAATAAATTTCGTATATTATTAGTTAGTGTATATTATTGGTTTATTTGCAAGTTAGTATCAGGACACCTCTCCCGAAATTGACCTCTCTTTCGGCCACTCCTCTGCACTCTTTTTAGGAGCAGTAAGTAGCGGGCTTTTTTTTCCATTATTATTTTCTTTTTTTATGCCCTTGAACTATCTCCTTTGCTGTAAAAAAAAAAGAAGTTATCCATCACCTTATAACACTATACTATGTTTGTATCAGCCAAGTATTACAGCCAGTATCCTCAAACGCTTTCGGCTCTCACATCAAATATTTTCAAAGGCCGAGAAGTAGATTAATCGGGTTCTCATAAGCCTTTTTTTTTTAACATTCGTGGTACAGACACATTATCAAACTATAACTAGGCTGACAAAACTATCCTTGAAAACATCAGTATCCACTACGATAGTCTTGCTCCCTTTCTTCATTGGTTTTTCTTCACACAAGCAACATGTCCCTTATACTCTATTCAAATCGCATGCAAAACGAGCCCCACTTAGCATTCTGTGTATGCTTATTAAATCTGCAAATGCGGGTGGTTGAGGTCTAGGAGAAAGATGAAGAAGTAAAGAAGGCGAAGTAATGACCGCTTGCTGGTGAGGTCACGGAGCAAAGTAAAACTATTTGATGTTATGGAAGGAAACGAAAACTGTTGGTAAGGAAAATGAGAAAGGAAACTGTTTGTAAGATTCATGTTGGGAGAAGAGCAAAGTTAAGTGAAACTGTTGACAGGATTAGGCTGGGGAGGCAAAATGTGGGTTGCTGAAGAAAATTGTTGGCCTGTATGAAAGAAGTTACTGCAGATGAAGGGAAATAGGGAAAGAAAATAGTTGCTGTTACCTAAAGAAATGTATACAAGCAACACCCCCCAAAAACTACACAATGGGATACCTTAAAAATATAAAATAATTGAAAAACAAAAATAATACAGAATTTTGTGTGGAAAAAAATCGCTGGAGAAAAAAAAGGAAAAAAGGAAATTGATGGTAATGTTTATGATGCCTAAAGAGGAGATAAGAAACTCCTAACGAGGAAAAGATTAATTGTTGGTGAAAGAGGAAAACTGTTGCTAATGATGGTATGGGTCAGGAGGAGGAGGAGGAGGAGGAAGGGGAGGAGGGGATGGAGGGAGAGGGAGAGGAGTTAAGAAAAGGAGGAATAAAGAAGAGGAGGAGGAAGAAGAAGAGGAGGAGGAAGAGGGGAGGGGGAAGAGGGACAAGAGTATATATATTATTTCCTGGAGGGCATAACTTCTTATATCACGCAATATTGCATTTTTTAAGGTTTGAGAGGCCATCATAATATATTGAACACTGTAAATGAAGGTATGACTTTAAATTTTTGGTGACTATGTTAGGAAAAAAATAAATACAACGACACCAATAATAGTAACACCAAAAATACTACTAATAATAATGATAATGGTAACACGTTAGGAATTATACGTGCGAAGTGAAATTAAACAGCAACAACAACCTGCCAGACCTGAGACTAATGAGAAAAACACAGGCGCCCCGTGAGTCACCTGTAATCAGTCACGGGACACACCTGGGCGCCTCGCATCAGTCAAGTGGGATTTGGGGATCAATCGGAATTGCTTAAGTTTCACGACAACTTTTGAGGCGATCAGTTCCGCCCTCATCTTATATTTTTTTTTTTACTTTGTTGACTTCAGAGAGATGGATAGATAGATAGATAGATAGATAGAGCGGGGGGATGAGTGTGTGTGTGTGTGTGTGTGTGTGTGTGTGTGTGTGTGTGTGTGTGTGTGTGTGTGTGTGTTTGTGTGTGTGAGTGTGTGTAGGTGTGTATGTCAGACTGCGTGAAAGAAAAGAAAACAGAAACCTAAAGAAAGTCACACATCACCCTCTCACGACACTCCATTCTGCAGGATTCTGGGAAGTAACTCATAAACAACCTTTTTTTCTCTTCTTATTTCCTCGCCTCGCCTCCTTCCACGATCATGACACCAGCTAACAGTTCCGGGATGAGAGTGACGCATATTTGGGGAAGGGAAGGGTGGGGAGAGGGTATAGAGAAGTGGGAAAGGAGGGGAATGAAGGGGAAGAGGAGGGGAAAGCGAGGAAAGGAGGAGGGGAAAGGGAGGGGAAGAGGAGAATAAGAGAAAATGGAGAGATGGAAAGGGAAGATGGAGGTAAGGTAAAGTGATGTGAGAAATGGGAGGAAGGAAGGAAAGAAGCGAAGGGAAGAAGAGGGGAAAGGGAGGGGAAGATGAGGATAAGGGAGAATGGAGAGATGAAAAGAGGGAAGGTGGAAGTAGGAGAGGAAGAAATGAGGGAGGAAAAAAAAGAGTAATAACGGGTAAAGATGGCGGGAGGAAATACAGAGGACTTAGGAGAGATAATATATGAAAGATTTTTGAGGGTGAGGGAAGGGAGAGGAAGGAGAAGGAGAGGATGTAGTGGGAAATGAGGGGAGAGGAAGGGGAAGTGGAGGGAAGTAAGGAAAAAAGTATGAGATAATAGAGTCTAGATGAAAGGGATAAGGAATATGGAAAGAAGAAAGGAGGGAAGGTGACGGGAAAAAATGAAGGAATGGGGGAGGAAAAATAAAGGGCTTAGAGGAGAGGATATAAGCAGACAAAGAAGGAAGGTAAGATGGAGGGAAGAAGAAAACAAAAGGAAGGTGGAGAAAGCAAATGAAGGAAAGAAAGGAGGAAGAAGGGAAGGTAAGACAAGAGAGAAAGAGAAGATAGGAGGAAATATAGAGGTAAAAATGGAGGGAAGAAGGGAGGAATGAATGAAAGGAATTAAAAGGTGGGGTGGAGAGAGTTAGAGATAGATAGATAAATAGAAAGATGGACAGATACAGATAGGTGAGAGAAGGATGAAAGAATAATAAAGTAAAAATGAAGGGAAGGAGATAGAAAACAAGGGAGATAAATGAAGGGGCGGGCGTGGAGGAGGGAAAGGTACTAAAGGGAACCCATTAACTTTGTGTCATAGTTATAATGGGTTTGGACTGTGGAAACAAACATTGATAACATTTTTTTTCACGATAAACATTGTGTGTGTGTGTGTGTGTGTGTGTGTGTGTGTGTGTGTGTGTAAGATAGATAAATATATAGATAGAGAGAGAGAGAGAGAGAGAGAGAGAGAGAGAGAGAGAGAGAGAGAGAGAGAGAGAGAGAGAGAGAGAGAGAGAGAGAGAGAGAGAGAGAGAGAGAGAGAGAGTAATAAATAAGAGACAGGTATATATATAGTCAACAGGAAGGACAGGTGAGAGCAACATAATTCGATTTAATTAACAATCATACCTGAGGAACAGTGTGGCCCTTCCTCTCCTCCAATTCCTTTCCCTCCTTTTCCTCTCCTAAACCCGAAATTAAATTGTGGCTTCCTCCTTCCTTCCTCCCTCCGTTCAACTTTGCTCTCCTCCTTCCTCCTCTTCACTCACCCCGTTTCCTCCTTAAATCAGCGCGCGGTTTACTCTCCCTTCCTTCCTCCTACCATTCTATCTTCCTTATCTCTCTATTCACCTCCTTGCTCTAACTTTCACTTGACACACCTGCAACTCACGCCTGTGCTTAAAGTCTCCATAGTCACGCCTCCTCGTTGACTGATAGATAGACAGATACAGAGAAAGAGATAGAAAGAAAGAGAGGATGAATATAAACATTGGGTACGACGTGAGAATGAGATGAGGATTGAGATAAAGAAGACGGATGAGAGGGTGAGAGAAAGATGCTGACAGAGAGAAAGAGAGAGGAACAGAAATACAGTGAGGGAGTGAGAGGAGCAATGAAAACCTACCTCCTCCCTTACTCACTCACTTACTCAGAGGGGACAGAATGAAATGTTGAGACGATCATCGCGTTAACTGCATCATGTCCAATACATTCCATGATGAAGAAAGCTTATTTATGTATCTTAGTCTTTCCTTTTTCTCGTGGGGGTTGGCGGGAGTCGTATAGCTTTTCAAGATCCTTCTGCGTCTTACTCGTATTTTTTCCCCTCTACGCTTGTAACTGATGAAGGAAAATAATCCGTTACATTAAAGTGATAATAATACTCGTAGCGATAATGTTATGACGTTTCAAATGCAGATTCATTACCCAAAGAAACTGAACGACAAAAAGTAGTAAAAGGGGATACCGATAAAAGAATGTTTCAGTTTATAACAGAAACACGAATTAATATAAGGTGGGTAGAAGGCCGGAAAATTTATTATTGTTTTGCCACCTTCCATTTCCATTGTGTTAGTAGCTTAATGCGGACGTTTTTAATATCATTCGCTGTGTCCTTGGTCCGTCTCCTTTACCCTGAACAAGCGGCGCGGGTGTGATGCAATGCAGCGAGGGCGGAGGATTTGCTGTAGGTGGCACAGGTCCGCATGTTACCCGGCGGCGTGCGGTGATGGGGCCGAGGCACGCCATGATTACCCTGATGGCCCCGACACACGCCACGCCGCGAGAGGCTGCGAGGCGACAAGACTGTGACGGTGCGAGGGGCATCGAAGGAGAGTTTTATTGCTCCTTTGTGTTGAATGGATTAATCGCTCGATGCTCCTGTGCGAAGAATAGGGGTAATTAAATGTTTCAAGGTGGCAGTGAATGAGCGTGTTTGAATGTTTGTTATTTATGCTGAATCACGCAACATTTTACTGTTAGTTTACATAGACGAAATAGATATATCACGGTTTATTGTTGTTAAATAATAAAATCGGTGTGTAAAGTTCCCTTATATATATATAAAAAAAAGGTGTTTTCATACATTTTTTCTTTGTTGAAATATTTAAATGTTTAATGTTACTTTACGCAAAAAGGCGGTGATTAACGCTTCTTTTCGTGTGATATAATAACATAATTTCCTAACACGGCAAGATGTCATTATAGCGTTTGTGTTTGGTCCCGCCTTTTTAGTGTTTCTGTTTTTGTCACGCCTTATTACTGACTTATCTTTGACAAAACTCATAATTGCTTGATATTCCTCTTTTATCGCCTCGTATTATCGTTCATTGTTCCGTTTGTTTTATGTTCAATCGTTTAATTGCGGCCAATCCGGCGTTATGACGAAACTCGTGATTAATCTCATTGCGGCGGATCAATGGGTATTAAGGGGGACATTGTCAGGCATTTTTTTATTATTTATGGCAATGTTTCGTGTGTGGCTTGTTATTGTGGCGAATGTGATGATTATGGTGATGACAATAGTGTGGAAAAGGGTGATGATGATGATGAGGAGGATGAGGATGAGGATGATGAGGATGATGATGATGATGATGATGATGATGATGATGAGGAGGAGGAGGAGGAGGAGGAGGATATTGATGAGGATGAGGAGGAGAACGACGACTACGAGGACGAAGAGATGGAGGAGGAGGAAGAGGAATAGGGGAAGGAGGAGGAGAAGAAGGAGGAAGAGGAATAGGGGAAAGAGGAGGAGGAGGAAGAGGAATAGGGGAAGGAAGAAGAAGAGGAGGAGGAGGAGGAGGAGGAGGAGGAGGAGGAGGAGGAGGAGGAGGAGGAATAGGGGAAGGAGGAGAAGGAGGAGGAGGAGGAGGAGGAAAAGGAGGAGAGAGAGATAGATGTTTTTTTTGTTTTGTTTCTCCATTCCCTCGTGTCAAGTTTTCATTTTCCTGGTGTTCATCAAACTTTTATAACACACATTTGTCTCTCTTTTTTTTTCAATCCTCTGCTTCTCTTTTTATCTCCAGAATTTCTCATTTTCGTTTTCTTCCCAGTAATCTTTCGTCCGCACTGGTACCACCGTTATCTCGATGGGAAAGTCTCAATATTATCCCGTGTATTTATGTCTTAGCTTAAGTTTTCTTTTTTTCCTATTATTTCACGTGATTGTATGTTGGTTCGTGTCCACCATCATGCCAGCGTGTGTTTCTTCTCTCACGCTATTTTACTTATCTCTGTCTTCCATTTATATCATTATTATGTATCCGTTTATTACCTCACGTCGCATCTTTTCCTTTGTAATCACGAGAATACGAAGAAAAAATAACAACTCACGATAAGAGGAATAAACATTAGTTGCTGGTAAAAGAATCGGTAATTTTCCGCAACGCTTGCTTGGTAACAACATAACCAACCTCCACTACCTAGTAATCTTCGGGAAGATATTACATACAAAAACGCAAGCTACCTAACTTTCCTTTCTACCAAGTTACAGTGTTGTTGATCAAGTTATTAACGCTATTACGGATAATGTGGTTTAATTAGTGGGAATTTTAAAGTCTTCCATAAAGGAGAGGATCGTGTGACCTTGAGACACGGGCCTCACGCGACAGGTAAGCAGTGGCCGAGGATGCTAATTAACAGGTAGTGGCCAGGTGTTTCTTCCTGCCTTTCCTCTCATCTGTACTTTTATCGCTGTTTTCGTAGTAAATAATTTTTTTTTCATTCTCATCTACATATTTTTGTGTTTCTTTATTGATATTCCCAGTTGGTTACCTTGCTTTTGCTACTATTGACTATGTTTGAGGATATAAACAAACGAATAGGGTGTGCCTATAATCTACCTCTACGTGAAGAGATCTGGAGACGATTTGAAAACCATGAATTCTGTGAAGGTTTGCTACCGGGAGATTTTGTAGGTGATCGTGAAAACTCAACAAATTCCTCTGGGTTTAAACATTTACCTTGACCTTTTAACAATAAAGTAGACCAATAATCCCCGCCCCGCACACACAAATTGAAGTGTAAAAAAAATGTCATCTAGTAAAAGCATTTTCACATGAAGGGAATAAAAATAATGGTCCTGCAACAAGACATTCCTGACCATGGAGTTACGACGCACTAATCCCTTACTGCGCTCCGGAACAAATCGCTCGTTTCTTATCCGATAAACTCAAGCGAAGCAGAAAAAAAGCAACGAAAAGCAAGATATGCGATGCACCAAGTAATGCTTCTACATCTTTCCTTAATTCCCCTCGCATGCAGTTCTCCTTCCTTGGCATCCATCACTGCTTTTACTCCTGCAATTACACTTTTTATCTTGACATTTTCTTCGACTTATGTACAAGGCGGACGTTGCTGCAGCCAAAATGAATGCTACGAACGAGTGCAATGCGGGTGGGAGGGAGGATCATGCTGGTGGAGAGGAGGGGGAGAGGAGACAGAGGAGGGAGAAGAATGCAGACGGTAAAGGGCAAAGGTGAGTGGGGAGGCGATGGGAGAAAAACTGGCAGAGGCAACGAGAAGGAAGGGAAGAATGCGGGTTGGTAAGAGTAAAGGTGGATGTCATAGTGATGGGAAAACGAGGTAAAGGAGATGGATATGGAAGGGAAAGAAGGTAAGGAAGGTAAGGTGATAGGTAGATGTGGTAATAATGGGATAACTCGTGAGGAAAGAAGGATGGGGAAGTGAAAGAACGTGAGGAAGGTAAGAAGAACAAAACGAATGCAAAATAGTGGATGTTTACGAAAGAGGAGTAAAAAAAATGAAGGAATATGAAAGGTGATTGGTAGATGTGGTAATAATGGGGAAAACTAGTGAGGAAAGAAGGACGGGGAAGTAAAAGAATGTGAGGAAGGTAGGGGGAAAGTGGATGTGGTATTGACGTATAAAACTCGTGAGGAAAGAAGGATGAAAGAGTGAAAGAATGCCAGAAAAAAAGGGGAAGGTCTATGTGGTATTGATGGATATAACTCGTGAGGGAAGGATAAGGAAGGTAAGGGAGGGGAAGAGGAAGGTAGAGATTTGGGGGAAAGGTGAGTTTGATAGTAATGGGAATAGTTTTGTTTTTTCTTGGGCAAAGTTCGGGGGAAAAAACTCTACGGGTCTTCATTTCCACGTTTGGTTATCGGTCAAGACGCTGACTGACGCAGAACGAGAGGAAAAACAAAAAAACAAATAAACATAAAAGGAACTCGAAAACTGGCAGTAGTATATTAACTTTCAATGGCTTTCAACCTTTTCCATGAACATTGAGGTAAGTAACGAATTCTCTCTCTCTCTCTCTCTCTCTCTCTCTCTTCATAATCAATTGAGAGACCAAGGAAATAAAGCGATAGTAGATGGGTAACTCTTTATCCTGTCCCCTCTCCCCTCTTCCTCAATTTGTGATCTCCCTGTTCTCTCTCTCTCTTCTACTTTCTTATTCCTTGACCTTTCTTTGCTCTTGCTTCCCTCCTTTCTCTTTGGTTTCTTCTCCCTCACCTCGTCCTTCTCTCCTGTTTCCTTTCTTTTCCTTTTTACTTGCTTTATTTCTTTTCTCTAGCTCTAATTCTTCTTTTTAATTCTTTACCTCTCATTTACATTTATTTCCTTCCCTCTTTTCTTTATTTAATTGCTTTTATTTTTTCAAACTGCCTACCTTCCCTTTTTTTCTCTATCCTTTCTTCTCTATTTTTTTCCTCCCATACTTTGACTGTTTCATTTTCTTGCATCTTTCCTTCCTTTTTCCTCTATCCATTCTTCTTTATTTTCCTTCCATTACTTGTTTTTTCTCACTCCCTTCCTTTCCTTTCTTCCTCTCTTCCTTATTCTCTGTTTTTTCTACCCATACCTTCTGATTATTTCTTATTTTCTTGCTCTTTTTTCTACTGTTCTTTTTTCTTCCCTTAAATGGTGGTTATTAGTTTCTTCTCATCCCCTTCTCTCCCTTTCTTCCACTATCCCTTCGTTTCCTTTGTTTCCTTGTCTCTCCTTCCCTCCCTTCCCCTCTTCCTTCCCCCCTTCAGCACTTGGCAGCCGTAAGTACAGAGGGGAATCCTTCAGGTCACGCCTCGTTCCCCTCACTAATCGTCGCATCCAATGATCCTTGAAGCCTTTGTCCAAGAGTTAAAACCAGAAGGGACGGCGATCCGCTCTCCTTAAATTCCTACCTTGACGATCGTATTTTCATTTCAAGAAGTTGGCGGATGATTTTTTTTAGTTTGTGGTTTCTTTGAAGTTAGTCTATGATGGTTGTTTTCTTATCTTTTTTTTCTTCTTCATTTTAATAGGTGTGGTTTCTCTCCTTCTAAATAGGTATACATAGTGTTCTTTCCTTTTAAATGCGTTCGTGGTGGTTTTCTTTTCGCTTGCTCTTCCTGTTACATTTCGCTGCGTTGTGGTTCTTTTGGGGATGTTTTCAATATTTCTTAAGCGCTGGTCCGCAATGACTTTTCCTTTCTTTTCCTTTTTAAACAGATGCGTAGTGGTGTTTCATTCATTTGCTTTTCTTGTTGCGACCCATTTCATTGTGCTGCCTTTTCTATTTCAAGTTTACGAAAAGTTTTAAGTTCTTTCCGCTGCGTTTGTGTCCTGCTGGCATGAGACGGCGAGGGAAATGAAACGGCTGAAGAGAACCAGTAATGTTTGATGAAGACCTTGGCTGCACTGAGACTTGCGTTATTCCTACTCAGAGCGTACTGCATTCTACAAGGAGGCCTAGAGGGCATGGCGGCTGCAATATATATACGTTTAATCAGAAAGTAAACAGGTAGCTCCGAAGAACCAGGCGAATGGAGTAAAATGCGAGCCTCAGAATTTATGCTTTTTACGAGACGAACAAGAAAAGACAGCCTGGTAGCGATTTTAAGATTTTTTTTTACAACAAAGGAGACAGCCCAAGGGCACAAAAAAGGGAAATAATAATAAAAAAGCCCGCTACTCGCTGCTCCTAAAAAGAATCCAAAGAGGTGGCCGAAACAAGGGGTCAATTTCAGGAGGAGAGGTGTCCTGATACTTTTGCCCTTCTTTATACTAACATATCTTTTTATCGGTTCGTTCTCACTTTACATACGAGGTTAAGGTGAACGGAGTATAGGAGCGGGTGAGGTCTTAAGGAACGGCGAGGAAAGTAAGGGCGAGTAAATAACGTCTGTCTTGCTAAGGATTCTAACTCCCTCTCCCTTTCTTGTGTCACCTGTTATCGTTTCCCAGGTTCGTCCTCGTCTTCCTCGTGTCTCATCCATCTTCCTCACTCTCGGATCTGCATTCAGGACGTCGGCAGCGCCTTCGCCTTCGCTTTCCGCCTTTCCTTCCATTTGCAAGAAGGCGCCGCGGGAGGTACTTAAAAGCACTTCGCCTCGATCATCAACTAAAGCCTTTCTTCATACATTCACAGACAACCATGACCACCATTACCATCACCACCACCACCTCCATCAACGCACCCTGACTCCATTAACCTGTGTCTCTGTCTCGCTGACGTGGTGGGTATGTGGCGATATTTTAATGGTGCTAAGTGAAGGCCAAACACATTACCTTTATGGCGAGGAAGAAACGACTATTGAGGATGTGTAGATACGGAAAACAGATAGCCATAAAGACGGAGGAATCCACACGTTCATTATTTTCCGCGTGAGAAAGATGCAGCAAACGATAGGGAAGTTGTACAAAGATAAAATGATAAACACAGACACGCAATTAGAGAGGAATGTACACAGACACACACACACACACACAAGATATACAGGCACCTGATATCGGACAGCCATGCACACACACACACACACACACACACACACACACACACACACACACACACACACACACTGTCAGCCTCCCACCGAGCCATCCAAACACGGGCCAGCGAAGAGGTACACACGGGGTCCAGCTTATGCCTTGTCCTCTCTTCCTTCGTGTTTACAAGGGACAGGAGGCAACTTGTGACGGGCTGGCTGGCTGGCTGGCTGGCTGAATGGTTGGATGGCTGGGTGGCTGGCTGGCTGGATGGCTGGGTGGGTAGTTGGTAGGCTGGACGGGTGAGTGGCTGACTGGTAGGGTGGTTGGCTGACTCGGTGGGTGGCTGGTTGGTAGTCTGGCTGGCTGACTGACTCGACTTGTTTGCTGACTGACTGGCTGGCTGGTTCGCAGGTTGGTTGGATGGTTAGTTGGTATGCTGGGTGGCTGGTTGGCTGGTTGGTTGGTTGGTTGGTTAGTTGGGTGAGTGGGTGGGTGAGTGACTGGCTGGTTGATAGGGTATCTGCCAGTCTGGGTGGCTGGCTGGTTGGTTGGTTGGGTGGGTGGGTGAGTGGTAGGGTATCTGTCGGTCTGGCTGGTTGGTTGGGTGGATGGGTGGGTAAGTGACTGACTGGCTGGTTGGTAGGGTGGCTGGCTGGCAGGTTGGCGGGTCGCACAGATCGATGTAAAGTTGATATCTTCTTCGTTAGGCGATTCGAGCGAGTTTCTGCCGCTTGTGGTGGTGGTGGTGGTGGTGGCGGTGGTGCCTCGCCTCCATACACATACGCGTTTCAGGTCGGCTTTGCACTTAATACTAATTGCTTATCGTTATAGGTTTATAAAATTAATGATGAATTAAAACGTACCGCTTTTGTATTTATTTGATTGTCGAGAAGATATGGACATGTTTTGATTCGTTTTCATATATTTTGATTATTCGTACTTTTATCCGATGTCGTATAAGATGTAAAGGAAGGTGAGATGAGAAAAATGAGATCAGAAAAGTGAAGAAGGGAGGTGAGGAAGGAAAAGCAAGAGAAGAAGGTTAGGCGAAATGAGGGAGATAAGAGAGAAGGGAAGAAGGAATGGTGAATGAGAGAGATATTCGACTAAAAAATAAAGAAAACAAACTGATGAACAAAATAATAATCAAACGCACTAAGACTTTCCATTTTTCACGTTTTTTTCCCCGGAAGCTTAAATAGAATACTCTACTAAATAAGAAAAGGAAAACCGATGAAGAAGTACAAAATAATTAATAAGTGTACGGGAGGCGGCACGAACAGGGGCGAGACACACCGACACAGCCCTCCCCCTCCCCTCCCTTCTTGTGTACCTAAGGACTATGAAAAGTCACCTGTGCAACGCGGCCCGACGCCTCACCTGCCGAGACGCGCAACACAAAGGCCAGGTGCATCTCTCTCTCTCTCTCTCTCTCTCTCTCTCTCTCTCTCTCTCTCTCTCTCTCTCTCTCTCTCTCTCTCTCTCTCTCTCCTTCTCACCTCTTCACTTTTCTAATCTCATTTTTCTCACCTCACCTTCCTTTACATCTTCCCCCACCACAATCTTTTACACTTTCCCTCCCTTCCCCCTTCCCTTCGCTTCCCCTCCCCTTCCCTTCCACTCCTCACCCCTCCCTTCCCTTCACCTCCCATCACCTCATCTTCCCTCAGAGCATCACACAAAACTGCAGAAGTCCTGTAATCATCATCAAGGTCAAGGTAAACTTTCCCTTGCCAAAACTTTGCATTCACACTGTTTTCTAGTATCATTCCAGTTTTAAATCGGTCCGCTATGGAGATAAACGACGTGGATTAAAAGAGCTTTGTGTTCCTTTTTTATTGTTGGCTACACATATACAGACACAGACAACAGAGCCAGAGAGACTGACAGGTGGGCAGACACGGGGAAACAAACATAAAACATAGACATATTATCTTTACGCAAACAGAGAAACAGGCAGACAGGCAGATAGATATGTAGTCAGGCGCACAGGAACAGACATACACAGCAAAATAACCTTCACACAAAGACATAGACACAAGGCAAAGTCACAAAAACAGACAAAAATACTCATTAACAGATGGACAGAACGTATGTACACAGATGCAGATAGAGAGATAGACAGGTAAAAGCAGATAAGGAAAAGATAGATACACATACATACATTGAAACAGACAGGTGGACAGACCCAGTGGCAGAGGAAAACATACAAAAACATACATAGAAAAAGAATAATAAGGATCTATAAAAGGACATAAAGAAAAGTTGCATAAACATATATAGACAAACAAGCAGACACACACAGAGGCAGAGAGAAAAAAAAAACATACACAGTTAATGACAAATGCAGGTAAAAACAGACTCATAAATGTTACATAATCATACATACAGACAGACAGGCAGACAGACGGGCGGACAGAGAGACAAAGGCAGAGGAAAACATATAAAAAGTGGGCTGAGAGAGGCGGCGTCTGGAGGGCCGCGCGAGGGATGGGAGGCTTGGGACGAAATCTCTCGAGTAATAGTTTGTCGGACATCAGGGACATAATGACGGCCGTGACGGGACTTAGAGACAAGACACTCCCTCCCTCCTCCCTCCTCTCTTTTTCCTCTCCTCTTTACCTCTCTTTCCTCTCTTACCAGACAACATATTTATTTTTTTCCCTACCTTCTCTCTTTACCCTTTCCCTCTATGCTTCCCTACCTCTCTCTACCCTCTTTCCTTCTGTGTTTCCTCTCTCCTTCCCCACCTCTTTTCCTTCTACGAAATTCACGCCTCCCTGTCCCTCTTTCCTCTTCTCTCATTTTCTTCTGAGAGATAAGATATTCCTCTCATTCTCTTCTTTTTCAACCTCATATATTTTCTCCTTCCTATTCTCCTTTCTAGGATATTCCTGTTCACCTTTCCCTTCCTCCTATTTTATTTCCTTTTAAGAGGCAAGATGTTCCTCTTCTTCTCTTCTTTTCCTCACTGCCTAGTTTCTTTTCTCTTTACTTCTTTATTTTTTCTCTTCTTGCTACGACATTTCACCTTTCCTTTCATTTTCTCCTTCCTCCTTTCTCCTGCCTACCTCTTCTCTTTGATTTTCCTCTCTTTCCTTCCCTAATTCCTTTCCTTTCTATCTCTTTCCCTCTTCGTTATTACATACCTCATTTATTTTTCCCCCTGCTCTCCCTCCTCCCTTCGTCTCTCTCTCTCTCTCTCTCTCTCTCTCTCTCTCTCTCTCTCCGCTTCTCCCTCCCTTCCTCTTCTTCCTTCTCTCCGGCTTTATCCGTGTTTTTCTCTCTTCCTGCCGCCTGGTCACTCCTTTTGTCTCTCTCTCTCTCTTCAGTTTTTTTTTCTTAATCATCACCTTATTCGTCGTCGTCCTCCTCCTCCTCCTCCTCTGTCTATCTCGTGTTCTTGTTCCTTGCACGCTTCTCCTTTCTTTCTTTTCTCTTTTATTGCTTTTTCTTTGCTTTCTTTCGTGTCTCTCGTAATTTTTTCGCTGATTTTGTGGACATGGAAAAAAATGTAGAAAAAAAATCAACTTCATAAAAACACTACTATAGAGGATGATATTTTGCCTGTAAATAATAACATGAAAAAACAGATTCGACCTTACCTCAAATCTGCGCTCAGGAAGAAAATACAATTACAGATTTAGAAACGGAATCTCAGGTGTGTGGGAGGGATGGAGTATTCGTATTCGAATACATTCGAATACCGTATTTGGGTGGATTCGTATTCGTATGCGAATAATTATTGGCAGAAATCAAAGAATGCACATTCGTATTCGAATACGAGTGCAAGGGAAAAAAAAGTATTCGTATTCTGCGAATAATCTTACGAGTACTTCAAAATTTATCATCAGAAATAACAGCCGTTGATCCTTATAATTCCAGCCTCCTGGGCGGACGTTTAATCGTCGTGTATAGTACAGGTTCGCAGACCGTGGCAGCGCGCGTCACTTTACTGTTCCATAACTTTAGAAGTGCTATACACAGTTACGCCAACAAGATATTTTTTAATTAAAAGTATTCACGAATGTCATGAATATTTTCAAGAAGTATTCGTATTTGTATACGAATTAAAACCATTTCAGTGTATTATAACTGGAATTCGTATTCGTATTCGAATATACAACTCTTGTATTCGCTCCATCCTGGCGTGTGGCAAAAAAAAAAAAAGGTTGGAGAGAGAGAGAGAGAGAGAGAGAGAGAGAGAGAGAGAGAGAGAGAGAGAGAGAGAGAGAGAGAGAGAGAGAGAGAGAGAGAGAAAGGCCATTCGTAAAGTTTTCGTTCAGTTGTTTCTCGAATATTTACCTAACTTTGCAAGTACTTGTTGTGCTTGTTTGTTTTCCAGGCCGGGCCGCGAACCTAACGGGAGGGCGGCTTTAAATCACAGCTGCTGAATGGACCTCCTCTCCTGCCCCCCCTTCTCCACCTCCTTCCCCTCGTATCCCATATCTCAGTAATAATAGTGATAATGATGATGGTGGTAATGACAGTAATGATGACAAAAATACTAAAGGTCGTGTTAACTATAATATAATGCTTTGAATATTGCTATTATTTTTTCGACTACTATTACTGTTGCTGCTGATACGACTGATATTACTACTACTGCTGCTACTACTACTACTATTACTACTACTACTGCTACTACTACTACTGCTACTACTACTACTACTTTTATTATTACAAGCACCTCTAATTTATATAAACCGTAATAACACTTCATAGCCTTGAGAAAAATGACACACACAAACACAAATGTACAGACTAAAAGATGACTACACCTGCAAAAACACAACCCCGTAAAAAATGCCAAAAATAAAAAGCAAAACCACCGCCACCTCAACCCTTTTTTTTCCCCTCAGCAACAAAATTCCACAACAGCACATCTCTGGTTTCTTCTTAGTCACTCTCCCCTTCAACTCCGCCCTTCAACTTCCCTTCAACTTCCCTCCCCTTCCCTCCACCTTTCCAGCCCCATCCCCGCCCCGCCCCTCCCAGCCACTTGACACACACACTTACTTCTCTTTCGGCCTTAAGAGCCTCTCGGCGCCTCTGCATCTCCGAGCGAGCCCGAGAGTGGCGCATGAAGTTCCCGAGAACGCCTGCCATCTTGCCTGGGACGTGGTGGGCTTGCTGTTCTTATGGCTGATGATGATGATGGTGATGGTGGTTATGCGATTGTTTCTTGGGATTTAACGGGATCACAAATTATCTTTCTTTATTTCTCTTCTCGCATATGTATTAAGTGATCGTCTGAGTTTATATTTTCTTGGGTGTTAATGTTTTCTGTTGGCGTGTTACGGGTTTGCAAGATGTTCTTTTCCTTAGTTTTCTATAGTAATTTCTTCACTATCTTCCGAACCGCGATGTGATATGGATAACGAGGAGGTATGTTTGCGATGTGACGAGTCTTAGCTTCATCAAGTCTGTTACGGTGACGTGCGACGCTGATATGTTGGCTGGCGTGACGTGGCGGCGGAGAAAGGTGAGGTAAGGTGCTCAAAGACTCACGGGAAAGTTTGGCTGGGGCTTAAGATTATGTTGCGGTTGTTTTCAAAGTTGATTTTTCCTTTGTTTTTTTGTGCTGTTCTTATTTCTACTTCTCTTGTTTTCTTCGTTTTATTTTTTTCGTTGATACGTTGCGAAGGTGTTAAGGCGGAGGGTCAGGTAAACTTATGTCACTTGTACGAACTTTTTTCTTTTATGTCTCTTCTTCGCGTGATTTATTATTTTTTTTCACTCCTTTCAAATATCTTGGTTCGTTTTGATATTTCCTTTACACTCTTCAATGTCTTTTTTTTTGTCAGTCAGGTCTGTCAGTACATCTCTCTCTCTCTCTCTCTCTCTCTCTCTCTCTCCTAAGCGGTCAAGGCAGTTTCTTGAAGGCGTGTGCGTAACATTAGCGTGTACGTGTCGTGTCGTGTAGGTCTGTATGTGCACCTAACAATAACAAGTACACACACATGAACACGCAAACACGCACACACATACACACACACTGACACCCTTGTACTGGTCCTGTTGTACTCGTCGTCCCCGCCACACCGTCGCTTCCAGAGGCACTTTTGTTATTGCTATGAGCTAATGATAACAACAATTGTGTTTCGGTCCTGGAAAAAAATATATGCATGAAAAAGTTGCTAAAATACATACACATATGAAAGCAGGCACGCGCGTAACCTTTTCACCTTATCTTTTTCATCTTCCTCCTCATTAATCTTTTTAATTAAATACGATATGTGTGATGGAATATATACCTGCTCTGTTTGCTCACCTGTACGTTTACTGAGCACAAATTTTGCAGTGTGTTCGTGCTTTTTCATGATAAGATCTATGACCCCCCTCCCCCCCCCCCCCAAAAAAAAAACGAATGGCAACCAGGATTTAAAAGAGGCAAGGTATAAATAAAAAGAACAAGTAACGCTAACAGAAAAACAAAGGTAGCATCAAATATACGTAAGTAAAGAAAAGACTAAAAATACCAACTGTCTCTTTTTTCTACATGTTTTGATGAAAAAAAGAGAACATATGTAGACAAACTGATTAAGAAACTACCTATAAATAAAAAAAAATCAGGTGAAAGTAATAAGAAAAAAAGGAAAGGCATGTTGATTAATTTCTCTTTTTATTCTGGGTGGATGCATAGTGGTGACCTGACTAACAGGTACTGGTGGTGTTGACGGTAATGATGATAACAGGAAAGGTAATGTGATGATAATGGTGTTGATGACGGCAGTGTTGATGACGGCTTCCCTTTTCCTCCGTTTGTTCTCAGTTTACATCGAACGTAACATTATGAACCATTTCCAAGGGAACGATGTTTGCTCGGACGGTGCAAATAAAAACTAATTGTACGTATTATGAAGGGAAAAACAATAATCATGAGCGCTTGGAACACACACACACACACACACACACACACACACACACACACACACACACAGAATATGCACGCTGTAAAGGAGGAAGTCGCCTTCACGCCAAAAGCCTCCCTAAAATATGAGGTTAAGTGAGGTTCATCCTTAAAGTTGAGAGAGAGAGAGAGAGAGAGAGAGAGAGAGAGAGAGAGAGAGAGAGAGAGAGAGAGAGAGAGAGAGAGAGAGAGAGAGAGAGAGAGAGAGAGAGAGAGAGATTTATGCAGGGTGATTTTTCTCTTTTATTGTTGGTTTTTGTTATTTTTATGTGAATTTTAATGTTAGTTTATATATCTATTGTTTTATTATTATTATTATTATTATTATTATTATTATTATTATTATTATTATTATTATTACCACCATTGATTTTATTGCTAAATGGCGTTTTTTTTTTCTTTTGTTTATTCCTATTCCTTTGATATTTACTTGCATATTTTTATTTACCTTTTCTTCAACATTTTACTTTTATTTCGCTCAAAGAGATTTTCAAATAGTTTTCATTACATGAATAAATATTTTTCTCTAAGTCTCTTACATCTTCTTTTATGGCCTCCGCCAAGCCGTTTCTTTTTCCACTTGACGATATGTTTTTTCATGGTGTGCTCATTCGCGTCTTTGCTCTGCCCTCAGTGAAAAAAAATATTACCCTTACATATTATATTTGCATGCAGCGACTAATATAATTTTACTGCTTGCCCCTTTCCTCTTTATTTTATTACACATTTGCCATTTATATTCCCAACGCTCTCTCTCTCTCTCTCTCTCTCTCTCTCTCTCTCTCTCTCTCTCTCTCTCTTCGTGAATCTCTTTAGTCAGCAGGGAGGATAAATTATCTCTTTATCTCTCCTCTTCTCTCCACCCCCACTACTTACTCCCCTCGACTGATCTCTCCCTCCCTCCCTCCCTCCCTGCTCCTGCCCCCTGTCTCCCTCCCTCCCTCCCTCCCTCCCCGCCGCTTAACACCTCTCCCGGGCCTCCTAAGCTCCTTGTCCTTGTCCAATATCCAAAGTGTCGTGTCATATCGCATCAACATTCATCTTATAACAAGGGAGACCAAGAATGTGGAGAAAATGAAGGCTGTTATCATTCTTCTTAGTTGTGGTAGTATATAGATGCAATTAAGAGGAGGTGGAAGAGGACGAGGAGGAGGAAGGGGTTGAAAAAGAAAAAAAAGAGGAAGTATAATAATAACAATAATAATAATAATAATAATAATAATAATAATAATAATAATAAGTACTAATACTATTAATAATACAATATTAATACAATAATAATAATGATAATAACAATAATAATAATAATAATAATAATAATAATAATAATAATAATAATAATAATAATAATAATAATAATAATAATGAAAACGTACAATGACGCATATAAAGCTTGCAATAGAAAACAACAACAAAACAAAGAGCAAAAAATAAAAACAGGAAAAAACACGAAGAGGAGAAAGAAAAAGACGATGATGCAGAAGATAAAAACAGCAGATTAAACAGAAGAATAACAAAAAGAGGTAAAGGAACACAAATAAAAGAAAGAAAACAATATTATAACTATTGGATGCATTTTCTAGGATGTCACGAAAATAAAACAAAATGAAACAATAGTAACAATAGGTATGATATTGAATGAAAGTGTTGAGGTATATTGCATTCAATTGTCTATTGCGTTCAAAGTTTGTGGTGGATGTAACGCGATTTTGACTGTGTTTATATTTTTCATCTTTAAGCTTTCCTTTTTTAAGAGGATTTAATTTTTCCTTTTTCCATTTCTTTTTTGTCTGCTTCGTATGGCAACGCTCTTTCAAGGTCAGCTTTCGTTTTGCCATTTAGAGACAAACCATTAACAGTTCTGGCTGTCTTTTTCAGTATTTGCCCGTCTGTCTGTCTGTCTGTCTGTTTGTCTGAATCTGTCTGTCTATCTGTTTCTCTCTCTTCGCCTTCATTTGCTGCCTATTCAGTCATCCACCAAGCTAATTAACTACCTGCCTACGGACCTAACTACCTACTTACTTACCTACTTACCAACCCCGCCCCCCAACACACACACACACACACACACACACACACACACACACACACACACACACACACACATATATACACGCACACCACCCCTCCCCCCCACCTACACACACTACAGAAGGAAGTAACCAAATTAACGGTAGGTGCAGTGACGGAGGAGGTGTTGGTGGTGGTGGTGGTGGTAGTGGGGGTGTTGGTGGTGGTGGTGGTGCTAGTGGAGGTTGTGGTGGTGGTGGTGGTGGTGGTAGTGGAGGTGGTGGTAGTGGTGGTGGTGGTGTCTTCCGGACCGAAACATATTAACGAAAAGTGGAAGGAAAACTCAGTAATGTCCTTCCCTAACGCCTATTGATGAGCCTTCGCGCGGGGAACAGAGAAAAGAGACGTGGCTGGCATCGTTAATTAGGGCCAGGAATAGCAGTGTGTGTGTGTGTGTGTGTGTGTGTGTGTGTGTGTGTGTGAGAGAGAGAGAGAGAGAGAGAGAGAGAGAGAGAGAGAGAGAGAGAGAGAGAGAGAGAGAGAGAGAGAGAGAGAGAGAGAGAGAGAGAGAGAGAGAGAGAGAGAGAGAGAGAGAGAGAGAGGGGGGGGTGAGGGGGCAGAGGGTATACCATTTCACCATCTCATATTCATTTTCCTCTTCCTCTCTCTCGCTCTCCTTCTCTTCCTCCTCCTCCTCCTCCTCCTCCTCCTCCTCCTCCTCCTCCTCCTCCTCCTCCTCCTCCTCCTTCTCCTCCTCCTCCTCCTCCTCCTCCTCCTCCTCCTCCTCCTCCTCCTCCTCCTCCTCCTCCGCCTCCTTTTCCTCCTCCTCCTACTCCTCCTGCTCTTCCTCCTCACTTAACGATATGTACCTGGGAATTAATGAGCACAGATCACAGGTGATTATTCGCGCCCAGGGACTAAGAGAGACAAAAGGCGACAAGGATAAACGTGGCCCTCTTTTCTGCCGCTTTAAAACATCGACTTAAAAAAAGGAAGCGTCGATCCTCTGTATATTTCAGGGTCTAGTTTGGGTGTGAGCGCGAGATCATGAGAGAAAATGAAATGAGAAGCTAAAAAATAAAATAAAAATAATACTCACACTAATACTAATATAAATACAAATAGTAATAATAATAATAATAATAATAATAATAATAATAATAATAATAATAATAATAATAATAATAATAATAATAATAATAATAATAATAATAATAATAATAATAATAATAATATAACGATAATGAAGATATTAATATATTACGTAGGCAGTAACATAATGAAATATAGCGCATACGTTTTGCATTGGACACAAATTAAATTAAAAGACAAAAGGCAATTAAAATGAAATATAGCAACGAAAGGTAAATTAATAAACGAAAAAAAAAGTTTTGGACGCCACGTGGACGCGATTTTTTTTTTTCATCCCTCCGTCTGTTTTTCTGTCTGTCAGTCATTCTGTCTGACTGTCTGTCTGTCTGCCTGTTTCCTTCTCTCTCTCTCTCTCTCTCTCTCTCTCTCTCTCTCTCTCTCTCTCTCTCTCTCTCTATATATATATCACGTTTTGGTTAACTGATGCAGATTTTTCCGATATTTCTCTTATGGTTGATGCTCATGAATTTCCGGAAATTTTCATGAGGGGGTCTTAAGGGAGGGGTGCAGAGATGAGGGGGGACAGGCGCGAGGGGGTGCAGGAATGAGTTTGGGAGGAACTTTGGGGTGCAGAGATGAAGGGGGAGGGTTTAGGAGTGCAAAGATGTGGGGAGGAGGTTCTCAGCCTAGGGGTCAGGGGGAATTTATGGTGGTCAGGGATGGAGTGGGGGAAAGAGGAGAGAGGAGGGAGTAGGAAAGAGGACACAAGAGTTTCGATTCGGCCTCTTGAAGACAAAGGAGTCCGCTTGCCGCCTCCTCTTGCAAGATTTTGAAGTGTTTTTTGCGCTTATGATGTTGTATTCTTTTCTCTCTCTTTGTGTTCCTGTTTTTTTGTGTATTCAAAGCAGATGGATAGATAGATAAATAAAGATAGATAGATGGATAAATAGATAGAGATAAAAACAAAACAAAAGATATGTAGTAGTGAAAATAAGAAAGTAAGTTTATTGCCAGGCATGTGGGAGGACAGGTGGGCAGGTAGGGTAACAGGCAGGCAGTCAGGAGGAGAGAGAAATACTATAATAAAAATAAACGAAGGAAGGCACGAGGAAAAGGGAACGGGAACGAGAGAAAGGTGGGAGGAGAGAGGAGGCGAGAGATATCAGAGAGTGCAGGAAATGAAATATATAGAGAAAGATAGGGAGAGAAGAGGGAGAGAAATGAAAGCCAGAGAAAAGAAGGAAGGATGGAAGGGAGGAAGAAGCGAGAGAAATCAGAAATAGCAGGAACTGGAGTGGATGGAGAAAAGGAAGAAACGGAAATAGATAAAATAGACTGGAAGAGAGGAATGGATGAAAAAGACGAGAGGAATATAGAATCGAAAACAAAGACAGGCAAGGGATGTAATGCCTAGAGAAAATGATAGAAAAGTGAAATAAAAGAAACGGAGAGAGAGAGGTGGAATTGAGAGACAGGAGAGACAAACCGACAGGAATCAGACAGGCAGGAGACAGAATGAATAGAGAAAAATAAAGGTAAAGAGAAAATAAAAAGGAGGGACGAAGATAAAAGATGAATGAAATAAAAACAAATAGCGATGGAACAGGTAAGGAAAAGGAATAAGAGGAGAAAGAGAAAAGGGTGACACAACTAAAATGGAAGAGGGAAGAATGAGAAAAGGTGAGAGAGAGAGAGGCTGAATACAGGTGATAAAAGGATAAAAGACAAACCAGAAAAAAATAGCGATGCAACAGGCGAAGAAAGAGAGGAAGAGGAGGAGGGAAATAGAAGGAGGATGATACGAAATTAGAGGGAAAAAAAAGAGAAAAAGTGAGAAAGAGAAATAGATGCTGAATGAGTACAGGTGATAAAAGGATACAAGATGAGCCAGAACCCCCCCCCCCCCTCCCCCGCGATGGAACAGGCGAAGAAAGAGAAGAGGAGAAGGAGGGAAAAAGGAGGATGATACGAAATTAAAGAGGGAAAAAAAGAGAAAAAGTGAGAAAGAGAGAGAGGCTGAGTACAGAAGATAAAATATGAATCAGAAAAAAATAGCAAATGAAAGACGTGAAGAAAAGGAGGAAGAGGAGGAGACAGAAAGAAAAACGAGTGAAAAAGTGAGGAAGAAAAAGAGAGGCTGAGTACAAGTGATGCTTCAACCTGAAAACGTTATCGGATAGGAAACAGAAAAATAAAAAAAAAGTTAAATAAAAATAAAAATGAAACGGGTGTCGTATTGCAGCAAGCCGATATCTGTTACATTCCACGTCTGTCTGTTCGTCGGTGTGTGATGAACAGAAAAAAAAAGTCTCTTGGTGGATTGGGAACAGGGAGTGAAGGGAGTGAACGGGAGTGAAAGGAAGGAACGAACAGGAGGGAGTGAATGTAAGGGATTAGAGGGAGTATACATAGGAAAATGAAGAGAGTTAACAGGACGGAGTAGAAGGAATAGATGGAACTTGTAGAAAGAACGGAAGGGAGTAAGATGCAAGGGAGTGGAGGGAGTGAATATGAGATAGAGAAGGGAGTGAATAGGACTAACAATAGGGCATAACTGGGAGTGGATGAAACTAAGGAGGAAGGATCGAAGGGAGTGAGTTAGGGAGGGAATGGAGGAGAGAGAGAGAGAGAGAGAGAGAGAGAGAGAGAGAGAGAGAGAGAGAGAGAGAGAGAGAGAGAGAGAGAGAGAGAGAGAGAGAGAGAGAGAGAGAGAGAGAGAGAGAGAGAGAGAGAGAGAGAGAGAGAGAGAGCAGGAGAGAGAGCAGAGAGCAAGAGAGAGAACAGGGAGGGAGAGAGAGAACAGGGAGGGAGAACGGAAAGGAGGGAAAGAACGGGAGGGTGGGAAAGAACGGGAAGGAGGAAGAGAACGAGAAGAAGGAAGAGAACGGGAGGGAGGGAAAAGGGAGGGAGAGAGGGAGATTACAAGGGAGGGACATAGGGAGGGAGAGCATCACTATTAACTTTCACTTAACGCTAATTCTGGATGAGATAATTAGGTGGATAAGAAGTAATTAAGAGCGCGTGAGAAAATGAATTAATTATGCGAATCTGGAAGTCATTAGCATTAGCATATTTTTTTTCTCACCGTTACGATCTGCTTTCCTTTCTTTCCCATTTCTTTACACAGGTACAACAAACGCACCTGCGCAGTCCTAATTAGGGAAATATCTCAACATAAAAATGGCTACACAGATTCATTTATTCCCAAAGACATTATTTTTTTTTACTTCACAAAATTCCTTCAAAATCAGTGAAAAAAAAATATTATCCAGCATTGAATATTCAGCTAAATCCACCGTCATTACCTTGCTCATGTTCAAGAACCCAACAAACTACAGGAAAGACGCAAGGTAAGATTAGTTAGCTTATTGAGGGAAATCTGAAGGCGGAAAAGAAGATTAAAAAAGCAAAGGAGAGATGGAGGGAATAGAGGAAGGTTTGTAGGACGTAAAGAAAAGAAGGAGGAAAAGAAACGCAGATTTTTTTTATCAATAGGAGGGAGATAAAAACAGGAAAAAGGAAAAAGGGAGATAAGGGTTGGAGGGAATGCGGAAACAAAGGCAAGTAAATGAAAAGTGATGGGAGAACGCCGTAGATTTTCAAAGGCAAACACGGAGAGGATACAGAGAGAGAGAGAGAGAGAGAGAGAGAGAGAGAGAGAGAGAGAGAGAGAGAGAGAGAGAGAGAGAGAGAGAGAGAGAGAGAGAGAGAGAGAGAGAGTAAAGAGGAGGATGGTAGGGATAGAAGGAAACGAGAAACAGGAGTAGGAGGGAGGGAGGAGGGGACAGAGGAAGGGAGAAGAGTGTAGATTTTCAAATGTATGGACGGAAGGGATGAAAAAAAAATAGAGCGGATGGAGAGAAGAGAGGCAAGCAGAGAGACGATGATAGGGATGGAGGGATAAAGAAAGAGAGAGAGAGAGGAAGGATGCAAAGGAACGGATGGAGAGGAAAGAGGGGGACAAACTAGAAAAAAAGGATGGAAGAGATGGAAGAGAACGAGAAGGTTGAGTTGGAGGGAGGCAGGAGGGAACAGGGGAAGGGAGAAGAACGGAGATTTTCAAAGGTAAACACAGAAGGGATGCAAAGAAAGAACGACTTGACAGGAGAGAGGGAGACAAAGTAAAGTGAAGAAAGGAATGGAAGAAAGCGAGAAAGTTGAGTTGGAGGGAGGCAGGAGGGAACAGGGGAAGGGAGAAGAACGGAGATTTTCAAAAGTAAAGACGGAAGGGATGCAAAGAAAGAACGACTTGAGAGGAGAGAGGGAGACAAAGTAAAGTTAAGGATGATAGGAATGGCAGAAAGCGAGAAAGTTGAGTTGGAGGGAGGCATGAGGGAACAGGGGAAGGGAGAAGAAGGGAGATTTTCAAAGGTAAAGACGGAAGGGATGCAAAGAAAGAACGACTTGACAGGAGAGAGGGAGACAAAGTAAAGTGAAGAAAGGAATGGAAGAAAGCGAGAAAGTGGAGTTGGAGGGAGGCAGGAGGGAACAGGGGAAGGGAGAAGAACGGAGATTTTCAAAGGTAAACACGGAAGGGATGCAAAGAAAGAACGACTTGACAGGAGAGAGGGAGACAAAGTAAAGGGAAGATAGGAATGGAAGAAAGCAAGAAAGTGGAGTCGGAGGGAGTCAAGAAAGGTCAGGGGAAGGGAGAAGAACGTAGATTTTCTCACAAACTCCGCAAAATCGCGCCAAAATTCACCATTACCTGGCCGCCACTAATGACACTGCCACTAAATAGAGACTCGGCTAATGGACCTGAGAGCTAATGGGACCAAGAATTCTCCTCTGCCCTCCCTCCCTTCCCTCCCTCGCCCTCATCCCATATTTCCCTTCCCCTCCCTTCCCCCTTCTTTCCTCCCTTCTGGTAGTCGTACGGGTCTCCAGAAATTAATATAAAGCAGAAAAGATCAAAACAAGTGCAGCATCTACAGCCTAGACGCAACGGAGACGTGGAGGGAAAATGTCAAGACAGTCAGGGCGGGAGGGTCAATGAGAGGTTGGGAGCGGAAGAGAGAACATTGAGAGTAAAAAAAGCGAATGAAGATGCGGTATATAAAAAAATGGAGAGCGCAATAATACTAATAAAAAGATGAAACATAAAATGGAGACGTTTGGGGAGACAGAGGTAAAAAAAAAAATATAGAAAAGACTGTATATGAAAGCCTTTTTCCCACCCACCCCCCACACAAAAAGAGAACGATATTGCAGTTTAAGGGGTTAGAAAACAATGCGGTACACTGAGAACAAACGGAGTTAATGAAGAGAAAACAAACGATCATGTCGGTTAGAGGAGACGGCGGGGAAGACCATGGGGATGAATGATTCATGAGTAAGGTGACGGAGAATGACTGAGTGGAATATGATGAGAAATTCTTTTGTGAGAAAAACATACACAAGAAGATGAGTGAAAGTAAATAAATCACAGATAAATGGAGAAGTTCGCTGAGTGAGTGCAGAGCGTTAAGTGAAGGCGTGATATGTTGTTACATGAATAAAAAATCATATAAAATAAATAAAACATTGAAAATACATCACACCA
Organism: Eriocheir sinensis; assembly: GCF_024679095.1. Taxonomy (NCBI): domain Eukaryota; kingdom Metazoa; phylum Arthropoda; class Malacostraca; order Decapoda; family Varunidae; genus Eriocheir; species Eriocheir sinensis. The sequence continues at coordinate 22,087,411 of NC_066513.1, read as the reverse complement.
TTACTTTCTTACACACAAAATAAATATCTAAAGGGAAAAAAAAGGAGAAATACATCAAACAAATACTTTCTTTCTCACAACATGGATGATGAAAATAATCAAATAAACTATAGAAATATATATAGACGGAAACCTAATCTGTTCTACCGGAACGAATAAATGACAATAAACGGGGAAGAGAAATTTAAGAAAAACAAAGCAGAACAAGAGTATAACTTTAAAAAAAAATAAAACAAAGAGGTAAACGCCAATTAAGGTAATGGTAAAACACCTTAACAAGCCCGGCGGCACGACAAACACCATTACTTAAACACACAAAACGGCAACAACAAAAACAAGAGCGCGGCACCAAATGAGTCTCCCTAATCCTGTTTTCTTTATGGACAAACACATTCCGTAAACTTTTTTTCTACATATTGTGAAAGTTTTTAATATTTGTTTTTGTACAAAATATACACAACAATGAAATGAATACAGAAAAAAACTTGCTCATTGGAGAAACAAATTTTAAGAGAAATTTTCTTTTATATCTTTACGTTCGTTTTCATCTCTAAATTAAGGCAAATGAACGGAATGAAGCAAAATTACTGCAAAATCAGGTGAGGTCTGAGAACATCCTCAGGAGAATCAGGTGATTGGCTCGGCAGGTGAGTCAGGGGGCGGCAGTTCACTTGAGATGTCACGTTGTTCAGGTAATTACGTCTACCAAGAGAGTTAGGGCAGGCGAGAAAGAATCACCAGCAACTATTCTTAGCTCTCTCGGGACACTGACATTTGAGACACGTGACCAAGGGGAGCAGAGTGAGAGTGAGGCGCATTTCACCTACAAAGTCACGTTCTGTAGGTAATTAGATGGTCCACCAGGCGCGTGAGGAGATGTAAATAAAGATGAAGCAACGATTCTTACGTTGACTTGAATATTGACATTTGAAGCACGTGACGAGACGGACCGGAGCAAGGAGCAGCGCCTCCTTCCGCTCCTCGTGACGCCTGGACACTGCTGCCTGCACCTGAACGCCCTGACCTCACCGTTCCGTCCTCACACAGCTGATGGCACCGTCACACACGAGGAATAAGACCTTACGAGGAGAAGGTTGTCGCTATATTATCCTGTCACGAAAGTCTTTGCCATAGGCTTTTGTCTGTAAAAAAGGCTGATTACTATCCCACGAGATCCTCTGAGACATTTATAGGACACGTCCTTGCCCTCTGAAAATGACGGCTATTCGCAAAAGGATGCTACGATAAAATCTTTGCTAAACAGTCTTGTGATGAACCAATCTTCTCTACACAATCGTGACACGCTATGAAGGGCCGATTACTTGCCCACGAGATCTTTGAAACACTTATAGGACATGTTCTTGCCCTCTGGAAACGAGTGCATCTTCGCCAAAGGATCCTACGACAATCCTACGATGAACGAATCTTCGGTACACAATCCTGGAACGCTGAGAAGGGCCGATTACTTGCCCACGAAATCCTTTGAGGCACTTGTAGGACACTTTCCCGCCCCCTAAGGACGCGGCCGGGCTGTCCTCGTGGTCGTGGGGCGCGGGGGAGGCGAGGGGGCGCGGGTATTACGGGGGCGTGAGTGTGTGGTCCACGTGAGGCGCGAGGAGCCGCCGCCGCCTGTGTGTGTGCTCGCGCCGCTACAGCACAGTGGAATGAGAGGCAAGGCACTCCTCTTCCTCCTCTTCCCTCCGGCCCTCTCTCGCTCCCCTCCTACACCCCCTCTCTCTTCCGCTTTCTCCCTCTACGGTCTCCTCCTTCCTCCGTCCATCGTACTCTACCCTCCTCCTTCCCCTCCCTCGGTCGGTCCCCTTTCCTGTTCCTCCTCTTTCGTTTGTCCCTCTCCTTATCTCCTCTCCTCCTCCTTCCCCTCCCTCGGTCTGTCCCCTTTCCTCCTCCTTCCTCCGTCCCTCTCTCTCCCGTCCTCTTACCCCTCCCTCGGTCTGATCCCCTTTCTCTTCCTCCTCTTCCCTCGGTCTCTCCCCTTTCTCTTCCTCTTCCTCCCTTTACCGTTTTCCTCTCCCTTCCTTCTCCTCCCTTGGTCTCTGTCTCCTTCCTCTTTTTCCTCCTCTTCCCTTCGACCCTCTCACCCTTCCCTCCCCTTCCCTCTCTCTCGGTCTCTCCTTCTTCTTCTTCCTCTTCCTCCCCTTACCAGCTCCTCCTCTTTCCTCCCTCCAGCATGCCACCACCTACCCGTCATGCGCTTCCTAAATCACCACCGCTATCTCCTCCTCCTCCTCGCCTCCATCTTCTCTTTCCCTCTGCTACACTCTCCTTCTCTCCCTCCTCCTCCCGTCTTCCTCCACCTCCTCCTTTCCTTCCCTTAACCACTTCCTTTCCAACCAACAAATTTAAACTCTTTCCTCTCTTCCAAATATAAAAATAAATGTTCACGAGACACTTGAACAGTTATTTGACGTATAAACCCTGAACACTTTAATTTCACTCCCCTTTATTTCTTAGTTACTTCCCTTCATTAATATCCTAAGCCATTCGTGTGTTTTGATTGCTTTCCACCTGTCATCTCTTTGGTGTGGCTAATACCTCACGCCGAAAAACCTGCCAACTAGGAACGGTGTGTTTTTTCAATTACCTGGACAAACACAAGCAGGTGAGTTTCATCTCCTCGTCCGGGGATGATAACCATAGTCAACTCTTTCATCTCCTTATGTCGATGGAGTGTTGTTTCCTCTCTCACACTCTCACACTCAAATCCTTTGCCTTCTTCCTTTATCTCGTTGTTTTCTTTGTCTAACCTTTCCCATCTTCATATTTTCTACTGATTGATTCCATTCTTTTCTTAACGTCTTCTTACTTCTCCATCTTCGTTTCCTCATTATCTTTTTCTTATCATCCTTTTCATTTTCATATCCGTACAAGCACCTTTTTTTTTGTTGCGCTCCTGTTCCTCGTGTTCATCTTGCTTTATTTCCTTTTTGTGTTCTCGCCTCCTCATCTTTATTCGTTTTCTTTTACTTCCTCCTCCTTCTCCTCCTCCTCTCCTCTTCTCTTCTCTTCTCTTCTCTTCTCTTCTCTTCTCTTCTCTCCTCTCCTGTTCTGTTCTGTTCTGTTCTCTCCTCTCCTCTCCTCTTCTCTTCTCTTTTCTTCTCTTCTCTTTTCCTTTCCTTTCCTTTCCTTTCTCCTCCTCCTCCTCAATTCGCAAATCACACTAATAAGGAGGAACAAATGTGTGTGTACTTAACGATAACTTCCTGGCTTTCTCATAAACTTGAATTGGACAAACACAAGATTGGAACCCGTCTCTCTCTCTCTCTCTCTCTCTCTCTCTCTCTCTCTCTCTCTCTCTCTCTCTCGTCCAGATTTAATCACCTTAAGCCCTACCTGACCTTTAAATACCAAGTCAAAGAGGATCAATAAACAGGTCAGAGAGTGTTCGATACCGAATATAAACACTTGACGTTCTTCTCCTCCTTCTCTTCCTTCTATCTCTCCCTTCTCTTTCCTCTTGTCTTCTCTTTTTATTCTCTTTTCTTCTTTTCTACTTTTCTTTTTATAAACGTCATTCTTTTCTTCATCTTTCCGCTTTTCATCTTTTTCTTTTTGTTTCTTCTTCGTCTCATCCTTTACTCTTCTTGATCTCTGGACAAACTCTCTTTCCTTAATCATCTGCTTTCCTCTATCTTTCCTTCTTCTTTATCTTCCCTTCTTCTCTTCTTGATCTCTCTACAAACGTTCTAATCTGCCTCATCTCTCCATCCCCTTCCTTTCTCTCTTTTCCTCTTTCACTTCCTATTCTTTTCTTGCGTTTATATCTTTTACACATTACGTATTCTTTATCTTCTCTGTTGTTCTTTTCCTCCACTTCTTATGTTTTATCTATTGCGCTTTTCTGAATTTGTCCTTTTTCCTCCACAAGGTAATAAAGGGAAAGGGTGAGGGAGGGATGGACGTATGAAGCAAAGGGATCATTGAGGGAGAAAGATAGGAAGAGAAGAAAACAAACAAACAACGAAGAGGATGGAAGGAGGGAGGCATGCAAGAAAGAACAGGGAATGAAGGAAAGAAGGATGGAATATGAGGATAGTAACCGGGAGGAATAAAGTAGAAGAGGAAAACAAAAAAGGAAATATAAGGAAGCAGAAGAAGAACAGGACAAAGGAAGGTATAAAAAGGAAGGAGATAAATTAATAAAAACAAGGACGCAAAAGGATACACAATGATAGTGGAAAGGGGAAGGGAAAAAAGGGATAGACAGAGAGGTAGGAAGGAGGGAAGAAGAGGAAGGGAGGGAGGGAGAGAGGAAGGGAGGCATGGGAGCAGATACAGGGAGGGAGACAGAGAAAGGGAAGACATGAGCGTAGAGAGGAAGGGAGAACATGGGAGCAGAGGTAGAGAGGAAGGGAGGACATGGGACCAGAGATAAAGGGAGGCAGAGAGGAAGGAAGGGAAGGAGGGACAGGGAGGGAGGACATGGGACCCCTGCCCGTCCCACCAACAATATTGACAGCCTCTGACACGGCCCGTATCACACGTGGTGTTCGGAGGTTGTATGAATATGGATTTAGACCTGTATATCCACCTGCCGACACGTACACACACACACACACACACACACACATACACACACACACACACACAAACACACACAAACTCAAAATAGAATTGCTCATCAGGACTGCTAAAGAGACACGAGAGGAAGGTCAAGGAATAGAAGGGTAAGGAGCAAGAAGAGGAAGAGAAGGAGGAGGGAGAGGAGGAGGAGAAGGATGAAGAGGAAAAGGAGGAGGTAAGTTAGGGGATAAAAAAAAGAGGCTACAAAGTACATCCTCAGGCCTCCTCTCTCCTCGTCTCTCTGTGTCATCACCTAAAGTATAAGAAATGAGGAAGACGCAGAAGCAACAAAGAGTATTAAGGACGAGATGCTGATAAAGAGGAGGCGCAAATGGCAACGATAAAGGAATAAAGAAAACGGGAGAACGAAAGGTATGACTCTGCAGTTTTGGCGAGACCGTAACTTTTTGGCGACAAGTGGAGAAAAGAAAAGTAGAAAATGAGTGAGTTTGCGAAAAGGAAGTTTGTCATAATTTTCATTGTGAGAGAGAGAGAGAGAGAGAGAGAGAGAGAGAGAGAGAGAGAGAGAGAGAGAGAGAGAGAGAGAGAGAGAGAGAGAGAGAAATGATAAAAGACATGAGGTTTGCAGAATGAGATTTGGCATAACTTTTGGCAGCCTCGTCACCGTTAGTCACTGCACCTTGGCACTCAATCACTGCTGGCACGCTGGGCACTGTATTCACCACCATCTACCCCTGGCCCCCCTTTGACCCCCTTTCACCATGTATAGCCAGCCAATGCAATCCTTCCTTCCTACAGTTGACACATCGCCATTATTTTTCATGGACAGAATGAAAAAAAAAAAAAAAATCGCGTATTCAAAATGTTCGCAGGCCATGAAAGAGTAAGCGGGTGAGAGAGGGAGAAAGAGAGAGAGGAGAAAGAGGAGGGAGGAGGAGATGGGTGGGATGGAGGGAGGAGGGAAATGGAGAGGAAGAAGAGAAAGAGAAACAGACAGCAAACAGATAATGGCAGTCTGAGAAAATCCCTCATTACACTTGAACTTACTTGAAGTGGGAGGAGGAGGAGACGGAGGAGGAGGAGGAGGAGACGGAGGAGGAGGAGGAGGAGGAGGAGGAGGAGGAAGGGGATAAAAGAAAGAAAGAACGAAAGATTCACATTTCCTTGTTTTAATTTCGGAAAATGATCATAAAAATCACTCGACCGCGATGCCGACACACACACACACACACACACACACACACACACACACACACACATTAAAGGACCCACCACGCCACCGCCCCTCTGATGGCTTTTAGGAAGTGAGGGAGGAGGAGGAGGAGGAGGAGGAGGAGGAGGAGGGGATGGGGAGGGGAAGGGTTGATTTGTGGCTCCAATACCTAATTTGTGGCTCAGTTTCCCTTTCTTATTCCTCTCCGGCGAGGGGAAAAAAGGGAAAATGAAATCCCAAGGGCGTCGCTTTCCTCACTCAGCGATTCGTGAGCCAAATCCCCTCGCGGCCAGGAGGGAGGAGGAGGAGGAGGAGGAGGAGGAGGAGGAGGAGGAGGAGGCGGAGGAGGAGGAGGCAGAGGACAATGCTATAAAAAGATAAAGGTGATCGCAAATGACATTAAAGTATTGGTAGATAATGATCGATAATGGCAGTAGTAGTAGTAGTAGTAGTAGTAGTAGTAGTAGTAGTAGAATGTGTAGTGTATGTAGTAAGTGTAGTGTGAAAGTTAGAAAAAAACCTCGATATATAACAAAAATACGTAAAAAAATGCCATCAGAATTGTCATTATTGGTGGCGTTAATGACATGGGGAGGAGGAGGAGGAGGAGGAAAAAGAAGAAAAGAAGGAGGCAAAGAAGTTGAGGTAAGAGAAAAAGTGAAAAGAAGATGAAGAACACGAACAAGAAGAAAGAAAAAAAGAAAAGAAAAATCACAGTTAGAGGACGATAAGTAAACACATAAAGGAAGAACGATGAAGAGGTGATAAATAGGAGAAAAAGGAATAGAAGGGAAGGAAAAGGAGGAGACAGAGGCGCGGCGTCCCCCGGGGTAACGCGTCTCAGGGGGGCGGACAGTGGCGTGCATTATGGCGGTGTCGGGACGGGCCGCCGCGGGGGACGCTTCTCTTTGTCCGGGGATCCTCATGCATATGGAACAGACAAAGGCAAAGGATATCCTGGTGACGATTAAGAAATAAAGAAAAAATGGACTTCGGAAGGTCATATCATGCTTAAAAATAAAAGAAAATGGACTTGTGAAGGTCATATCATGCTTAAAAATAAAAGAAAATGGACTTCGGAATGTGTGTTTATGTGTTTACTATCATGCTTAAAAATAAAAGAAAATGGATTTGTGAAGGTCATATCATGCTTAAAAATAAAAGAAAATGGATTTGTGAAGGTCATATCATGCTTAAAAATTAAAGAAAATGGACTTGTGAAGGTCATATCATGCTTAAAAATAAAAGAAAATGGACTTGAGAAGGTCATATCATGCTTAAGAAATAGATAGAATGGACTTGGGAAGGTCATATCATGCTTAAAAATATAAAACAATAATGGATTTGGGAAGGTCATATCATGCTTGAGAAATAGACAGAATGGATTTGGGAAGGTCATATTTTGCTTAAGAAATAGAAAGAATGGATTAAGGCAGGTCATGTCATGCGCGAAACTGATACAGATAGACAACCAAAGCAGCAGAGTGGCAACCCATGAACTGTCGAGGTTTTGTTGGACGGAGAGATGAAAATTAATTGAAGTATATTTACCAGAGTAGGATGAAGTATTCTAACATTGTGCAAAGCTGTAGGCCATTTGTTAGTTTTTGTTTGTTCTGAAAGTGGAGTGACAACAACAGATGATGACGATAATGATGATGGTGACGATAAATTAATAATAAATAATAAATTGACCTCTCTTTTTGGCCACTCCTTTGACCTCTATTCAGGAACATTAAGTAGCGGGCTTTTTTTTCATATATTTTTCTTTACGCCCTTGAACTGTCTCCTTAGCTGTAAAAAAAAAAAAAATAAATAAAAAATAAAAAAATAAAAAATAACAAAACCATACATCCTTAAGACAAATTCTGTAGGACCCACATACTCCCCCCCCCTCCCCCCCATTTCGTTCCCGTCACCCCTTTGCCCTCACTACGCCCTCCCAGACTACCATCTCCGTATATTTATCACACTGATTTTTCAAGGTTTCATTTTCCATCGTTGAGGCCTAACAGTTATCTCTCCAGGTGTGATCGCAGTCATTAATTTACCTGCCAGCACGGACAGGTGTATGGACGGCGGGATTTAACGTCGCCTGTCGGTCGTCGCGATATAAAAGCAGAGAAAAAATATGCAAGTGGAAGGTAAATATTGCACACCCGCTGTTTTGTACAATACAGACCAATAAAAACGATAGCAATAACGGCTGCATACCTGTTATTTGATTTTGGAAATACTTGAATAGAGCAATCAACACAATATTGCGTCCACGCCTCCCATTAAACCATTTCCATATGCAAACAAGAAGAAACGGAAAAGAAGAAAGGAAAAGCCACGTTCCAGTGATCGAAAAACTATATATAAAAAAATACACATAACCTTCCGTAAACAATACTTTTAATAAGCAGGCAGAAAAAAAGAAAAGCAGAGAGGAAAAAAAGGTGATTGTGCAGATTCGTCCCGCTCCACCGAGACAACCATTTGTGTCATCCTTTTATAGGTAAGGAACGAAGAACATGTCCCTTAAACTATTACATGAAGGCAGAAAGTTAAGGTTGAAAATATGTATCTAAGGAAGAGATTCGCCCCGTAACGTAGCATGGCGGAGAATGAGTAACCTATTTTCTCTATCGCCATTAAGTTGGTACACAGAAAAGTACCTTCACCCGGGTAGGGACAAGAAAGAGGAGAGGAAAGGAAGATAAAAAAGGATAGAACGCAATATTACCTTCCTTTATCCCGCTCCCGGCCCTCCGCTACTACAAAGAATCACAAAAGTACTACTAAGCGCCCCGCCCTTGCCCCGTGCCCGCCGCCGCCCAGGGGTAAACACATCCCTTAGAAGCCTTTACGCCCACGTGTTTGCCTCCGTCCACGCGGCGAGGCAGGCGTGTGGGAAGGCGAGGCAGGTAGACAGGTGAGGAAGGTAGGTGATGGTACAGAGGGTTCGGTTTTCTTTCTTTCGTTCTTTCATTCATCTTGCGAGCAACACACACGAGATGGAGGTCTTTCTATGGATACACTGGGTTTCTCTCTCTCTCTCTCTCTCTCTCTCTCTCATAATCATCAGAATTTTCAAAGCGGTGACAAGTTTCAAATAACAGTCATAGGACTTATAATTATTTATCGTCCCTCCAATACCTGTGATCACTTCCTGAATTACCTGAGACGCTTTACCTAATCCCCACCTGCCCATTCATCCACCTGAGAAACATTAATTTGTCGAGTTCGAGGATGGGAATAGGAAATTGCGGGACCTGCAATGTCTGTGTGGAATGAATGCATGATTGCAACACAGAAACCTAACGCAACACACACACACACACACACACACACACACACACACACACACACACACACACACACACACACACACACACACACACACACACAGACAGACAGGGACAGACAGACAGACAGACATACAGACAGACAGACACAAACACACACACACACACACTTACCTACACGCAGTCTTATATAATTCTACAAAAAATAATATTGCTCAAGTTTGCTCAACTCTCATAAACTGTTCCCAGCAATGCATTTGAAGATATCGTACACTTAACCTAACCTAACAGCAAAAACAACAACAACAAAATATCAGATGTGCATACTCAGTACCTAAATTCATAAATATTTCCTCAGTGGTGAGACAAACAAAGTAAACAAAATTTTACTGAACCTCTTATTCTTTTATTTTATTTGCATACGAGAACACATTTTCATATTATATTTTACCATTGCTTACAGTTTACCATTTTTACTTGTATATTCGGTGACACCTAAAAACAGAGGGCACTCTACTGCTACCATGAAAATAATAATAAAAATATAATCCTTTCCTCATTCTTTTCTTTCCTAATATTCCTTCCTTCTTTTATCAATTAATTCAATCTCTCTCTCTCTCTCTCTCTCTCTCTCTCTCTCTCTCTCTCTCTCTCTCTTCCGTCCGTCATAGCTCCCGGTCTTCCTTCCTACCTCCCTTCTTTCCATTCAGCTTTCCATACTTTCTTCTCTCGATCCCTTCCTTCCCCCCTTTCCCTTTACCTATCTCCCATATCGCGGCGTGACGCTTCCTCTTTCGACAGTCAGACTCACACACAAAAAATCTTGGCAAAAATATTCTCCCCAAAAGCTCGAACGGCAACAGAATCCAAGCGAGTGTCCGCGTTTCCGACCACCTGTGCGCATTTTTGCCGAAATGTTAATTATCACGGGTAAAAATCTGATTGAACTTGACTTTGACCTTTGCCCTTCCGTACGTCGGCCGCAATGTCACCGCGAAGTCAGAGAAAGTGATGACCGCGGATTAAGATAAATTGAAATGTCGTGTTTGTGTATTGTTGCCATTTGTTTTGTGTATGCTGACGGGTTAAATGTGAGGAGGAGGAGAAGGAAGATGATGATAATGACGATGCTAATGATGATGATGATGATGATGATGATGATGAGATATAAAACACCAGGGGAAGAGAACACACAAAAAAAGACATGGGAGGAAACTGCCCCTAAAAAAGGAAAGAGGAGGAAGAGTGAGAGGAAGAGGAGGAGGAAAGAGAAAAAATGGAGAAACGAAGAGATAAATCAGCGTTTGGAGGGAATGGATCTTCGTAGTACAAAGGAAACACGTGTGCCAAGAAAGAATGTTACTATTATCATTATTATTATTATTATTATTATTATTATTATTATTATTGTTATCATTATTATTATCTTCATCATCATAATTATGAAAATGGTATTATAAACAATTGCAGATGAAATTTCTCTCTCTCTCTCTCTCTCTCTCTCTCTCTCTCTCTCTCTCTCTCTCTCTCTCTCTCTCTCTCTCTCACATACGACAGGTAACCAGAAGTAATTTTCCCAATGCTCCTCATTACATCGATTGCAATGCCAGGTAAAGGTGCGAAGAGGGAGGGAGGGAGGGAGGGAAGAGTACAAGGAAGGAAGGGTGGAAGGGAGAGGGAATGAATGAATGCATAATGGAAGGAAAGAAAGGAATGAAGAATTGAATGGGGGAAGGAAGGAAGGAAGGAAGGAAGGAAGGAAGGCGGGAAGGAAAGTGGGATAGGGTGCAAGGGAGGGAGGGGTGGAAGGATGATTGGGTACAGGGACTAACTCGTCTGCCTGTGGTCTGGCTGACTCACCTTGATCCAGGTATACACAAGATAAATTAAGGCGATCCGTGTGATTGGCGTATGTTAAGTGGTCGTGGCGTTATTGATACTGCTATTACTATTGCTGCTACTATTGCTACTACTACTACTACTACTACTACTACTACTACACAACTGCTACTATTACTATTATTTTTTCCCTCTTCATGTAAAATGTACATTGTAGAAACAAAATCTTATAGAGAAAATACGTTTCTATCACTATGAAACACGAAGCGCAATATAATAAATTTCATTGACAATAAAAAAAGATTCAGAACACAAAGAATATTAACAAACAAAGGAACTAAGATATATCAACAAAGTCATAAACGCACTCACAATCACGCACAAAAATCACATTAAAATTACAACAAGAACAGCAACAATAACAACAAAAAACGTAATGGTAATAGCAGGAGTATGAAAAGTCATAATGATAATAATAGCGATAAAACTTTCACTCACAAAGGAATGATAAATAAATGTTTTCTACGTTACCTGGCCTGCGTGTCTCGGCCGCTCCTGCCAGATTACGTACCTGGAAAAGAAAACGGCGGTAATTAGTATTCAGCCGCAGGTGAATGTCCAGGTAAGGTTATCATAATGAAGGTGCATGACTGTTTCCTGTTCTGATGCTACTATGATAAGGTGCATGTTATAGTGGTAGGGGAGGAGGAGGGAGAAGGAGAAGAGGGAGAAGAAGAATGAGGTAAATAAGGAAGAAGGAGAGGGAAGAGGAGGATGAGGAGGTGGGAAAAGGATAAGAATAATAGCGATGGAAATGAATGAATAAAGAAGGGAGAACAAGCAAGAATATAAAATGAAAGAAGAAAGGGAGATAAATATATAAAAAAATGCGAACCACAATGCACAGGAAGTTAACAAACAGACGAAGAGAGAGAGAGAGAGAGAGAGAGAGAGAGAGAGAGAGAGAGAGAGAGAGAGAGAGAGAGAGAGAGAGAGAGAGAGAGAGAGAGAGAGAGAGAGAGAAAAGTAAAGATAAACAGAAATATATAGACAGACATAAGGAAAGACGAAAGCCACATTCATTAAAAAAAAAAAAAAAAAAAAACTTTACGTGATCAACCGGAGCAGATAAAGGAACTAAGAACGTTTGATTCTTCGCCCTAGTCTGTCTTAATTAGTTAGTGGAACAAAGGCTTGTGTGTGTGTGTGTGTGTGTGTGTGAGTGTGTGTGTGTGTGTGTGAGAGAGAGAGAGAGAGAGAGAGAGAGAGAGAGAGAGAGAGAGAGAGAGAGAGAGAGAGAGAGAGAGAGAGAGAGAGAGAGAGAGAGAGAGAGAGAGAGAGAGAGAGAAGAAAGCCTAATTTGAATCCAATCTGCTATTTTTCCTTCCGGCTGTGAGTGAAGGAGAGAAGATGAAGGGCAGGAGGGATGGGAGGGATGGAGGGATGGAGGAAGGGAAAGTGAAGGGAGAGGAAGGAGAAAAGAATAAAAGACTGAGGGAGAAAAAGGGAAAAAGAGAGAGAAAGACGAAAAAAAGCAATAAAAGAAAGGTGGACAATATTGTTTTCTTTCTGTCACGCACGACCAGATAAAAAAAAAGGAAACGAAAAAAAAATACAAAGCGAAAATATTGTGTGTGTTTGTGTTTGTTTGTTTGTCAGTGTGTGTGTGTGTGTGTGTGTGTGTGTGTGTGTGTGTGTGTGTGTGTGTTCACTTCGTACTCATTGACTCAGACAGACACACAAATCCTCTTCTCTGTCTCCCTTCTCTCCTTGCTCCCCCCCTCCCCCTTCACCTCTCTCTCCTCTCCTAACTCCCTCCCTGTCCTCACTCCTCCCTTCACAATGTCATATAGCAAACCAATATACTTCCTGGAACCTTCCCTTCCCTTCCCCTCCCTTCCCTTTGTCCCGTTCCTCTCTCTCAACCTCTCACTTCCCTTCTCTCTCAGACTCTTAGGGACAGGAGGTGAAGGAAATGTGATGAAGATAGAAACGAAGAATGGGATGATGGAGAGTGACGGATAGAAGAGAGGGAGAATAGAGATAGAGGAAGAAGAGAAGTAATAAAGAACATTCATCAACACGTCTTCATATTGAGTGCTTCGCTTAATGAATAATAACGTTTTGTGGTTATTGCCTTCATCGATTTAGAGAGAGAGAGAGAGAGAGAGAGAGAGAGAGAGAGAGAGAGAGAGAGAGAGAGAGAGAGAGAGAGAGAGAGAGAGAGAGAGAGAGAGAGAGAGAGAGAGAGAGAGAGAGAGAGAGAGAGAGAGAGAGAGAGAGAGAGAGAGAGAGAGAAAGGATCGCCCGCAGTCTCATGTTTCACAATAAATTTTGCTCCGCGACGCTAAAAATCTCTTGTGGACATGACTTATGAAGCTGCGTGGCCCGCTGTGCTGTCTGGTGGTGGTGGTGATATAGGTGGTGTGGTGAGGGTGGTTGGTGATGGAGGTGGTGCGTGGAGGTGACGGATGCTTGATGCGTAGGGTGATGATAGTGACAGAGGTGGTGGTGATAGTAGTGGTGAGGGTGGTTGGTGATGGTGTGTGAAGGTGACGAATGCTTGATGTGGAGTGTGGTGGTGGTGGTGGTGGTGATGGAAAGGGTAATGGTAGTAATGATGGTGGTGGTGGTGGTGGCGGTGGGGGTGATGGAAATGGTAATGGTAGTAATGATGGTGATGGTGGTGGTGGTGGTGGTGGTGGTGGTAGTGTAGGTGTCAAATTCTTGCACACAGAAAAAGATAACATATTTCTTTCGATTATTCTTTAGTTATCGTTCTCAATTTGTTAAACTCAGTTAAGGCTAATGAACTGCCCTGTTGATCCGTAGACTGGAAATTATATAGTGAGGAGCCACTGATGCAACACAATATATAGAAAACGAGATTCACAAAATAGCAAAGCCTGCCTTACAAGAATGTTTTCTTCCACCTCTCCACTGAAAACGAGACATTTTACGGTCAACTTAACAAAGCGAGCTTGCACACCGTAATGGCAAACGCAGTGGAATAGGTAGAGGAGGAAGATGAACAAATGCTACAAGATATAAAGTCCATACCCCTGACACACCTAATAAAAAGAGGATTAAGGATAAGGGGAAAAAGCAGGAGACAGACAACTAAAACAAATAAGGTCTGGGTAATTCATGATCAAACAAGAAAATAGTAGATAACAGACCACAAAACCCAATACCCACACCTGTTCTCACCTGCCAGAGGACTTTAAACCCAAACACCTATCCCCTTCAAAAGTGAAATTCCATTAGTTTACATTCACATTAACTCATAAAGGAACCATACACAAAACATTACAGATACACAGCACACGATAAGATAACACTACACAAGACATTCATACACAGAGTACACGAAAAGAGAACACAACACGAGACATTCAGAAACACAGACCATTGCATTATTACTATTATTATCATTATTTTTATTATTGTAGGAGACGAATCAGATAGAGAGGGAGAAGTACGGACACTATAAGCTTCCTGTTCACCGAAAAGGAAAATCGAAGTGAAAACAATGAAAGAAGTAAAAAGAGAAGAGGACGAGATATTATAAAAAGGTTGGAGACATATGAGAGAACAACACACCAGACATTCAGACACATTACAGTAGAAGAGAACACTACGCACATTACACAGGACACTTATGTCTTACCCGTAGATTTGATGCGACAATGGCTGCCTTCATGATCCTCGCTTGGTTCTTCTGAGGCTTAAGAGACTACAAGGCGAGGAGGCAAATGGTCCTGAATAGTAGTAGTTGTGGTAGTAGAAGTAGGAGTAGTAAATGTTTTTGTTGTTTTTGTTGCTGTATTAATAAAAAGTGATGGACGGGAGCTTTTGTACGTTTGATTAACTCTCAAAACAAGAACTACATTATCTATTATATGTCTTCTGTTCTTTTGATTGGTTGGGTTTTGATTATGTTTTGTTTTGTTCTCACACGCACAGTTCCGTCCTTTCCTTTGCAGCGATGGTGTCGAGGCGCATCACCGACTCCTTCTTTCCTTACTAATAAACCACAGCTGTTTTATTTTTCATCTGCGGGATAGACAATAAAGTAATGAGGAACTTGTTTTTTCTCTCCTTTTCTTTTCTCTTTTGAACTTATTTTTCTTTCATTTCCTTTTCTCTTTTTAAAATTGCTTTTCTATCCCTTTCTCTTTTTGAACGTATTTTTTCTCCTTTTCTTTTCTTTTTCAACTTATTCTTATCTCCTCTTTTCTGTTTTGACTTTTCTCTCTTCTTTTATTTTCTCTTTTTATACCAGTGCAATTTTTTTCCAGTTCATCCCCCATATTTACACACGAACCTGGGCCCTTTATTAAAATACTTAACCATAATGCTACCAACATTTCATTTCTTCACGTCAATGAGTGATGACGAAAACGATGGATAAAACAAAAGAAGAAAAAAAGGAAGCTCAACCACACCTCCACCAAAAAAGACAAATAAATTAATTAAATACAAAATAACTGCAGTGATGAATGAGAAACAAGGAACATAATAGACACGTTACCCCAGGAATGACAATAATTAAGGACCAGAAACGAAAGCAATAAATGAAAAACGAAATAACTGCACGAAGAAACGAGAAACAAGAAACGAAACAGACAAGTTCCCCCAATTAACCTTTTTCCGCCTCTGTTACATAACCGTCTACACCTGCACACGTACACCTCCTCATTATGATTAATTAATAGCACGTGTCTCCATCGCTGCACAACCACCACTACCACCACCACCTCCTCCTCCTCCTCCTCCATCAGGTCTGCTATTGTTTGTTCTTCCTTTGTGTTCCTCCCCTTCCCCCTCCCCCTCCTCCATCCCGACAAACAAGTGCTTTCCTACCGCTCCCCCCTTTCCTTCTCTTCCTACATCCCCTCCTGTTCCAGTTCCCCCAATCCCTCACTCCCCTTTCCCTTTTCCTCCTCCTCCTCCATCGCGATAAACAAGTGCTTTCCTCCCTCCCCTCCCTTTCACTCCGCCTTCTACGCCCCTTCCTGTTCAAGTTTCTCCAATCCCCCTCCCTCCTCCTCCTCCTCCTCTTCCCCTCCCCAATAAACAAGGTTCTCTTTCCTCCCCTTCACCCCTTATTAAGCCTCCAGACTCCCCTCCATCCTCCATCCCATGACTCTTCTCTCCCATTTCACCTCCCTTGAGTCCCTTTTAGCTCACCTTTCCCTTCCCACCTCCATCTCCTCCCCTCCATTTCCCCCTCACCTCAGCTGCCTAACACCTCCCCAAGGCACCATTTCGCTCCCCTTTCCCTCTCGCTCTCTCCCCTCATATCCTCCCCTCGGCGTTATCTAATAAAAATAAATGAAGTTGTATTCTGATTTCTTCATTAGCATTCAAAAGAGACGAAAGGACGAGAGTAAGGAAGGAAGGGATGACTTTGTTAGGTGTGTGTGTGTGTGTGTGTGTGTGTGTGTGTGTGTGTGTGTGTGTGTGTGTGTGTGTGTGTGTGTGTGTGTGTGTGTGTGTGTGTGTGTGTGTGTGAGAGAGAGAGAGAGAGAGAGAGAGAGAGAGAGAGAGAGAGAGAGATAATTATGAAAACTTCTAAATTAAAACAACAACACGGAAATCAGAAAGACAAAATCTTCCATACTCTCTCTCTCTCTCTCTCAAGGCTTTGTCCCCTCATTACCTCCCTCTCCCCCTAACAAGATTACCGCAGAGGAGATGATGGTCGCGACATTCGGAGAGAGAGAGAGCGAGAGAGAGAGAGAGAGAGAGAGAGAGAGAGAGAGAGAGAGAGAGAGAGAGAGAGAGAGAGAGAGAGAGAGAGAGAGAGTCTACTATTGTCACATGTTTTATCTTATTCGTTTCATTACTTAGAGGAAAAAAGATATAAAGAAAAAAAATACACCCATAAGAGAGTTAATGCCACTCATGAAACATATAAAGCAAAGACAGAAGGAGAGAAAGCAGGAAAAAAGAAAGAGTAAAGAGAAAATAAATATATAGAAAAATGCAGCAATAGAGCAACGGCACCAAATAAAAAAAATAGCTGACAGCCACGCAAAAAAAAGAAAAAATAAAATAAATAAATAAAGAAAGAAAATGGGATATCAAAGCCATTTCCTGATTGGTTCCTGTATCCGCCATTGGCTCTGACGTCACACAATATGGCCGACGGTTTGTTTGCCTCCGATATTAAGAGGAACAGTGAGAAAGAAAACCAAAAGAGAAGAAAAAAAGAAAACAATAAAGCAAATGATAGACCATAACCAAACGTGTCTTTTTTTTCGATACTAAAGTAATTACGTTTTTCGAAACTAATTAAACAGAGTAATTTTTCTGATATATATTTTCTTTCTTTCATACATATTTCTCTCCCATCATATGTCTTTTCTGTACGTTTTTTTCTTCCTTCTTTTAAAATTTTTACATCGCTTGCAGTTTTTAATGAATGCTTCCTCATTGCTCTCATTAACTTTTCTTATTATCTTCTTTTGTATCTTCTCTATATTAATCAATTTTTTTCATACGGTATCCTATTTATATTTTTCATTATATCTCCACGCTTCCTCCTCCTCTTCCTCTCTTTCTCTCCTCGAATATTTCCTCCTTCTTCTTCTTATATTCAGCCTCTTCCTCCTCCTCCTCCTCTCTTTCTCTCCTCGAATATTTCCTCCTTCTTATATTCAGCGTCTTCCTCCTCCTCCTTATAGTCTTTTTTCCTCATTTTTCAAGGTTCTTTGTTTCGCGTTCAACATGGCAACTCGGTCTCATCTCTCCATTCTCAACATATTCTCCTCCTCCTTGTTTTCCCTGACCCTCAAACTAACAAGGCTCTCTTCCTTCTCCTTTTCCTCCTCCTCTTTCTTCTTCCTCCTCCTCCTCCTCCTCCTCCTCCTCCTCCTCCTCCTCCTCTCTCTCTCTCTCTCTCTCTCTCTCTCTCTCTCTCTCTCTCTCTCTCTCTCTCTCTCTCTCTCTCTCTCTCTCTCTCGGGGTAACACAATGACGCTGTTTACAAGTCACTTATTCATCTATTGCATGCAGGTGAGCTAATTAAGAAAAGGTATTAAGGATTACTTGAGCTACTTAAGAACTAGGGGGGGGGGGGAGAGAGAGAGAGAGAGAGAGAGAGAGAGAGAGAGAGAGAGAGAGAGAGAGAGAGAGAGAGAGAGAGAGAGAGAGAGAGAGAGAGTATGGGAAAAATACGATGCAGCCAGCATTTCATTTTAACATAATTATATGCAAATTGTCTATCTCTTCTTTTTCTTTCTCTCCTCCTCCTCCTCCTCCTCCTCCTTCTTTTTCTTTTTTTTCTTTCGTTTTAAACATGAATATAAAAAAAAAATATTACAAGCGCCATTCTTCTTAATTTTAATTTTTTCCCTACTTCTTATAATGACAAGGGTCCTCCTCCCCCTCCTCCTCCGTTCTTTCTGTTCTACTTCAGCTCTACTTTTTTACTCCACTTTTTCCTCTTCTTTTTCTCCTTCTACTCGTCCACCTATGTCTGTTTCTCCTCCTCCTCCTCCTCCTCCTCTTCCACTTCCTGCATCTCATCATCATCATCCACCTATTTCTCGTTCCTGTCCGTCTCAGCCTCCTACTTCTCCTCTTCCTCAGGTCCACTTCTAACCTCTCCTCTTCGTCCTCCACTTCTAACCTCTCCTCCTCGTCCTCCACTTCCAGCCTCTCGTCCTCGTCCTCGTCTTCCTCCAGGCTCCGGGTATCTCATTACCGTGATCAAACGCTGGCCGCTGCTCGGCTCACAAACACTTTCCAAGCGCCCCCAAACCCCATTTTACCGTTACCGATCCTGCCAACACCTTCGGCTCGCCCACATTCCCCTTACACCTCCCTTTCTGCTCTCTCTCTCTCTCTCTCTCTCTCTCTCTCTCTCTCTCTCTCTCTTGACCCCTCACTCAAATCACCTTCTCTCCACTTCTCTCCTTTACTTCGTTCTCCTGCTTCCCTCTTTCGCCTTTTCTTTCTCTTCTTATACCCCTTCATTTACCCTTTTCTCTCACACCATCTCCCTCTTTATTCTGTTTTCCTGCTCCTCTCTTTTCCTTCCTTGTCCTGTATACATCCACACATCTTTTTCTTTCCCTCATCTTCCTCCTCATTCTGTTTTGCTCCTCTCTCTCTCTCTTTTCCTTCCTTTCTTTCTCTTTACTCCCTTTACGTCTTTTTCGCACGCAATCTTTCCCCTCTCGTGTTTTCCTTCCTTCCTCTTATTTCTCTATATAGTATCCCCTCACTCCCTTCTGCTTCCCCTACTCTTCTTTTTATACGTTATCCTTTCACACACCTTCCCTTATTTACTCCTCCGTTCTCCTGTTTCTTTTTCCTTACCTCTTCCTATCATTTCATATTTCTTCCCTTCTTTATCCTCATTCCTCTATTCTCCCTTCTGTTCCTTTCTCCTCCTTTCATCATCCCACTCTTTCTCATACACCTCATTCACTCCTTCCTTCTGCTGTTCCTTTATCTTCCTTTCCTTATCTTACTCCTTCTCATGCCTTCACCTCCTATACCTCTTCTCCCTTCTGTTGTTTCCTCCATCTCTCTTCCTTTATCTCTCCTCGCACCATCCTCTCATTCCTTCCTTTCACCTTACTCTTCTCCTCCCCTACTCTCCTCATCCCATCTCGGTATGTTCCTTCTTCCTCCTTCTCTCCTGCTCTTTCTTCTTTACTTGTCTTTCCTCTTTTTCTTTATTTTTTTCTCCTTTCTCTTCGTCCACTTTTTCCCAGCTGCGTTTAATTATTTTTTATTTTTTCATGGTTCATTTTTTTCTTTACCTTTTTAATTTTTTTTCAATCTTAACTTCATTTTCTCTCTCTCTCTCTCTCTCTCTCTCTCTCTCTCTCTCTCTCTCTCTCTCTCTCTCTCTCTCTCTCTCTCTCTCATAAAACTTCCGTTCTTATTTTCTAAAGTTAAGTTAAATTATTGTCTTTTAAATTTGTGTACGAGATTATTTTTCAAGGTCTAACATACATACATACAAACATATATACATACCTATACATACATACAACAAAATACAGTCACAAATACACACAAACACACACAAACAATCACCCACCAACACCCACCCACCCATACACACACAAACAGACACACACCAAAAAATAACAATTCTGACATGGGAACTGACTGACAAGCACACACACACACACACACACACACACACACACACACAGGCACTCCTCTCTCCCCTCACTCTCTCTCGTCCACTTCATGCCCGGGCGACTTGGTAGGGGAGAGGGGAGAGGAGGGGAGAGGGGAGGAAAGGGAGGAGGGAGAGGGAAGAGGGAAGGGAGAGACGGAGGAGAGGTTGCCATGGCGACGACCTGACGACAGAACTTGCCTGTCAGCACCACTCAGAAGGGGGGTAGGGGAGAGAGAGAGAGAGAGAGAGAGAGAGAGAGAGAGAGAGAGAGAGAGAGAGAGAGAGAGAGAGAGAGAGAGAGAGAGAGAGAGAGAGAGAGAGAGAGAGAGAGAGAGAGAAAATCAGAAATCATGGAAGAGGCAGAAAACAACTGGAAAAACCCTCAACACCTCTTCTTTTTCCTTCCTTCCCTCTTCCTTCTTCTTCTTCTTCTTCTTCTTCTTCTTCTTCTTCTTCTTCTTCTTCTTCTTCTTCTTCCTCCTCCTCCTCCTCCTCCTCCAGAAAACAACCTGTTGCCTCGCGGAGCTTCACGGAAGATGCTGAACCTGACTCACCTTTGGGAGGAAATTAATATATAGCCCCAGGTGAGAGAGAGAGAGAGAGAGAGAGAGAGAGAGAGAGAGAGAGAGAGAGAGAGAGAGAGAGAGAGAGAGAGAGAGAGCACTAATGAAAAAATATGGGTTTGTGGTTTAATCCTGAGAAAAAGGGAGAGAGAGAGAGAGAGAGAGAGAGAGAGAGAGAGAGAGAGAGAGAGAAGGCCCGTGTAGGTGTGTTTTACGGCACGTCTTAATTAACAAATGAATTACAGGTAAGCGAATATCTGTGTGTGTGTGTGTGTGTGTGTGTGTGTGTGTGTGTGTGTGTGTGTGTGTGTGTGTGTGTGTGTGTGTGTGTGTGTGTGTGTGTGTGTGTGTGTGTGTGTGCCAATCAACTTTTATTTAACTTTTAGAACTACTTTCGTGGCTCATAAGAGAAGTAATTTAAAGTGAGTGATTCCACGACACGAGTATAAACGTTTTCATTGCCTTCTTCTTCTTCTTCTTCTTCTTCTTCTTCTTCTTCTTCTTCTTCATCTTTTCTTCTTTCCTTCATTTTTTTCTTTTTACGTATTTTTTTCTGCCTTTTCTTCTTTTTCTGATTAGTTTCTTCGTTTCTTTTTTTTTCTCTGTCTTCTATATTTTCTTTTCCAGTTTACTACTATTTCCTTTCTGCTTTTGTCTTTTTCTTCTTCTTTTTCGGTTATTTTTTTTTATTCTCCATCTTTCTGCTCACTATTTTGTTTTTCGACTTCCGTGTTTTTCCTTCCTCTTTCTTTTCTTCTTCCACGTAATATTTTTTTTTCATCTTCGACCTACATTACTTTTTTTCTACTACTTCGGATTATTCTATTTCCTTCGACATCTTCCTCCTCTTTTGTCCTATAGTTCGCCTTTTTCCTCTTGTCTCCTTTTTCTTGCTTTTGTTTCAGCTTTCCATTTCCTTCAGTATCTCCTCAACATTTCTTCAGTTCCTGCTCCTCTTTGCCCTCCTCCTCCTCCTTGTCCTCCTTCTGCACTCTTTTCTCCATTCGGTTCCATTTGTTCAGGTCTTCTCTCCATTCCATTCTTCCTTTCCAATTTGCTCTTCTCCGCCCTCTCTTTGTCTTTCTTTTATCTATTCTCCCCGATTTTCTTTTTCTGGTATTCTTTCCTCCGTCTATTATTATCCCGTATTGATCTCTGCTTTTAAATCTGCATTTATTTGATTTATTATCATTACTTTTCTTTCCATTTATTTTCTTCTATATATATCCAAGCTAACGTGTATCTGTCCAAAGAAAAGCATGGATTTTTGATGATAAAACTCGTGCCAAAGTAAACCTAACGTTACCTAAACCAACCTAACGAAACTTACTTTGACCAAACCGCACCTGACTTACGTAACTCAACCTAACCTGACCAAACTGTAGCTAACCCAACCAAATCAAACCTGCCCTGACCAAATCTTACTTTACCTTACCCAAGCCAACCTAACCCAACCTAAGCAAACGAAATCAAACCAAACTCTACCTAACTCAACCCAACCTAATCTAACAAAAACGAACCAAACTAAACCTAACCAAACGTAGCCGCACCAAACCAATCCCTGCCTACAATAACCCAGCCCAACCTAACTAGATTAAACCAAACCATTTCTAACCCAACCCTTATCCAACGTAACCAAAGCCAAACCAAGCCAACCTAGCCTGACTTAACTTACTGAACGCTACATATTAACCTTTTATACCTGAGGGAATTTTTCAAGGTGCAAGATGCGAGAGATCTTTAAGGATGGATGGGCTTTTAAGAGCAGCTCGGGACGCTTTTGAAAGAGCTAAGTGGAGGCTGTTAAGCAGGTGGAAAAGTGGAAGAGGAGGAGGAAGAGAGGAAGAGTAGGAAGACGAGTGGGGGTGGTAATGAGATAGGAGGGTGAGAGGGAAGGAAGAGAGGGAGGGAGAGAGGGAGGAAAGTAGAAAAACAGTGATAGTGATGATAGTGAATGTATGTGGTTATGAATGGTGATGAATGGAGCTGATGGTGATAAGTAGTAGCAAGTAATGGCGTATGAGAGTTAATGGTGGTAATGAGCGGTAGTGGTGGTGGTGGTGATGGTGATAAAAAGAAGTAACAGTGGTGGTGAACAGTGATGAAGAAAGGTGGTGATGGTGGTGATGAATGATAGTGGTGGTGGTGGCAGCAGTGTCACCATACAGCCTTGCGTGTGGTGAACGAATCAATACTAACCCCTCCTCCTACGCTCCACCTCCTCCTCCTCCTCCTCCTCCTCCTCCTCCCCCTCCTCCTCTTCTTCCTTCCTCCACTTCCTCTTCTTCATCCTTTTCATCCTATCTCTCCTACTTTACTTCTTTCTCTTCAATGCTTCCCTCCATGCTCTTTTGTTCTCCTCCTCCTCCTCCTCCTCCACTTTGTGCATGATAAAAGTTGCAATAATTAATTTAAAACTGCTCTGACGGTTCTAGTAGTAGTAGTAATAGTAGTAGTAGTAGTAGTAGTAGTAGTAGTAGTAGTAACAAAGGACGGTAATAAAAGCACAAGTATAATTAAAACAGGTCAAAAAAAGCACAGTTCATTAAAGGTAAGGTAGGGTGTGGTGGGGTGTGGTGGGGTGTGGCGTGGTGTGGTGTGGTGTGGTGCTGTGTGGTGTGGTGTGGCGTGGTGTGGTGCTGTGTGGTGTGGTGCTGTGTGGTGTGGAGTGGTGTGGCGTGGTGTGGTGCTGTGTGGTGTGGTGCTGTGTGGTGTGGAGTGGTGTGGCGTGGTGTGGTGGCGGAGTGTGTGTGGGTGGATGGGTGTGGCTCATCTGACGCTTGAGCGAGAGCAAGAGTGAGAGTTAGAGCGAGAGAGAGAGAGAGAGAGAGAGAGAGAGAGAGAGAGAGAGAGAGAGAGAGAGAGAGAGAGAGAGAGAGAGAGAGAGAGAGAGAGAGAGAGAGAGAGAGAGAGAGAGAGAGAGAGAGAGAGAGAGAGACATCAATATCACCACTAGCGGAATTACTTGTCGTTAATCCTCCTCGTTAATTCTGTATCGAGTCCATCCACCTCTTCGTTAACCAACTCAGGAGTTTGATGAAGGACTAATTAATCCCGCACCTTTACCACCAAACTTGCACTTCCCTTCTATTCCTTTTTTTTTTACTTCCTCAAAATAATTAGCTAAAACAAACCGTAACTTAGCACAGCCATCACGATAAAAGGTGTGTGTGTGTGTGTGTGTGTGTGTGTGTGTGTGTGTGTGTGTGTGTGTGTGTGTGTGTGCGCGCGGCAAGCAGTGGTAACGTTATATTCTTTCCCGCTTCGTTTCCCTAATCAACGCCAGGTAGGAAGGTGAGCGCGCAGGTAAGGAAGAAAAGGTAGGAAAGTGAAAGGAAAGGTGAGAAAGGAAGGAAAAAAGAGAAAAGAAATAAAAGGAAGGAGGAGAGCAATGCAAAACCTCCCTTTCTCTTCCCTTCCCTCTGGTGGTGGTGGTGGAGGTGGTGGAGGTGTCTGCGCGAATATGTAGGGTTTAGTTATGCAAATTGTCTCCTTTCCTCCTATCCACATTTTCTTCCCTTCTCTCTCCTATTCCTCCTCTTCTTCCTCCTCCTCCTTCTCTTCTTGCAGGGATTACTTTTTTTTTTTCATTCTATATTCCTTGCGCTTTCTGCTTCCTCTTCCTCTTGCTCTTTTTTCCCCTCTCTATTTTCCGTCACCTGTTCTTTCACGACTTTTCTTTCTTTTTTAACTTTCTTTCTTCTTCTCCTTCTTCCTCCTTTTTTCTTACTGCTTTACCTCCTCCTCTTCTTTTCCTTCTTTCGTAACTTTCTTATTCTTCCTCTTTCTCAGTTTCCTCTTACTGCTTTACCCCCTCCTCTTCCTCTTTTCCTTACTTTTCTTCTGTATTTTTTCCTCTATTTTCCGTCTTTGTTTTCCCTCTTTCTAGCTTTCTTCTTCTTCTTCTTTCTCTGTTTTCTTTCTCCTCTACACTTTACATTTTTCTTCCTGGATCTCCTCCCCTTTCTGTATCTTTTTTTTTTTATATATATCCCTACGTGTTTCTCTTCTTTTATTCTCTTTTCTCCCTCGTCCTTGGCTTCCTTCTCCTCCTCCTCCTCCTCCTCTTCGTCCTCGTTTGCAAAGGGCCAGGTATCCCAGAAGTAGAATAAAGCGACAAACAAACACAGAAAGGGAAAGTGGAGGAGAGTTCTATTAGGAAATATTCTCTCTCTCTCTCTCTCTCTCTCTCTCTCTCTCTCTCTCACACACACACACACACACACACAGGAAAATAGAAACAAAGAGAGAGAGAGAGAGAGAGAGAGAGAGAGAGAGAGAGAGAGAGAGAGAGAGAGAGAGAGAGAGAGAGAGAGAGAGAGAGAGAGAGAGAGAGAGAGAGAGAGAGAGAGAGATAGAGAGAGAGAGAGAGAGAGAGAGAGAGAGAGAGAGAGAGAAACGGGGTCACGGGGCAACACATTAGCAGGCTTTATTAAGAGAATGGCTATTTATGAGGGACTGAAGAAAAAAAAAGTCACCCCTCTCATCTTCGCTCAGCGCCGCCCCCTGGAAGCCGCGCCTCTAATTAAGGAAGGTAACGAGCACCTGTGGGAAATTACGTGTGTATACCTGTGGTTTATGGTGGCCGTGTACAGGTATTTTAGGAGCTGGAGGTTTGATTAATGTATGTTTTTTCCGCTATTTTTTGTTATTTATTTTCTCAGCCTCGTCATTAAGTTATTTGGATACGTTTCAGCTCACAAATGTTTTTTTTTCGATATTTTTGGTTGTTACTTTATTTCCTCAGCCTCATCATTAAGTTATTTGGATATTTTTCAGCTCATAATATTTTTTTTCTCGATATTTTTGTTTGTTATTTTATTTCCTCAGCCTTATCGTTAAGTTATTTGGATACGTTTCAGATCATAATTGTTTTTTTTTTCGATATTTTTGCTTCTGTTATTTATTTTCTCAGCCTCGTCATTATTTGGATATTTTTCAGCTCATGTATGCTTTTTTTCCGCTATTTTTTGTTGTGTTATTTATTTTCTCAGCCTCGTCATTAAGTTATTTGGATACGTTTCAGCCCAATTTTTTTTTTCGATATTTTTGGTTCTGTTATTTTATTTCCTCAGCCTCACCCTTAAGTTATTTGGATATTTTTCAGCTCATAATATTTTTTTTCTCGATATTTTTGTTTGTTATTTTATTTCCTCAGCCTCATCACTAAGTTATTTGGATATTTTTCAGTTCATAATTTATTTTTTTCGATATTTTTTAGCTTCATTATTCATTTATTTAACTATTTTTGGGATTTTTTGATGTGCAGTCTTTGCTTTCTCAGTTTCATCTTCCTTTTACTGTATATTTTTTAGTGTGCTTTCAATTTCCCTTTACGGTTTATGATCAGTTGTTTCTTGCGGTGCTTCCTTTCTTTCTTTCTTTCTACAGTGAACAGGGAATTCTTCTATGTTTCCGTTTCATCATCCTTCTCTTGCTTTCTTTGTCTGCTTTATATCTGTTCTAAGTTTCGTCATCCAGTGGTTTCTATGATGCTTCCGTTTCCTTTTTTACATTGAAGGGGGAATTTTTTTTTTTATGTATAGCATTCTTCCTTTCCGTTTAATCATAATTTTATTGAATTTTCTGTGTGGTTTATTTTTTGTTCTCAGTTTCATTATAAATTGTTTCCTATGGTACTTCCTTTAATCATTTACATGGAAGCGTTTTACCACCTATGTAATTAATTCTGTATATTGTTGTTTTCATTTTAATTTCCTTGTTACACCCGGTTTTTTTATATTCTTCTCTCATGTATTTATATTTCCAAAGAATCAGGAAATTTAGCGACAGTGAATCTTTATCCTTATCACTTTCTCAACTTCAACGCCTCATTTTCATTCACCTTAATAACGAACAGGTGAGAAAACTCTTTAAACCATCGCCTCTCCTCAAAAAGAGAGAGAAAAATAACAACGTAAGCCCACACGTACAAGGGAAAAAGGACGAAACATTTAAAGACTTCCAAGAAACCTCCTCATGTCCCCTTTTGTGCGGACCGAAGGAAGCGGATGATTAAAAAATATGAGAGACAGACAGACCACCGAGTTATGAAAGTGCTTAACCTCTCTCTCTCTCTCTCTCTCTCTCTCTCTCTCTCTCAGGGAAGGGAACGGGTGGCAAGTGGGGAGGTCGATCAAAGGTGCGAAGGTGAGAATGGAGTCAATTAGAGGGCATACAGGTGAGATGAAGTATATTGAAAAGGGAGGGCAGGTGAACCGTGGAAGAGGTGATAAAAATTGGTGAGCCGGTGTGTGTGTGTGTGTGTTTACCTGACTGGCGTGTGCAGCGAGGTGCGCGTGTCTGTGGGGGCGTGCTTGTTTATTTTTGCGTATGTGTCTGTGTGTGTGTGTGTGTGTGTGTGTGTGTGTGTGTGTGTGTGTGTGGGCGGGGGGGTTAATTAGTGAGTGTATGTGAGAGAAGTGGGAAATGGTAAATAATTGATGGTTGCCTGTCAGTATGAATGTTTGAGTGTGTGTGTTTATGTGAGTGAGTGAGCGAGTGTGTGTGTGTGAGTGGGCGGACCCTATGCATGTATTATTTCATGTACTAAGTTGTTCTGTCACGAAAAGGGTATTAACTCTCTCTCTCTCTCTCTCTCTCTCTCTCTCTCTCTCTCTCTCTCCTTTCCTTCTTCAAACCACCTTTTTTCATCCCTTCATTAATTGTTTTCCTTGTTTACCTCTCGCCCACACCTCATTCCCTTCATCCTTTTCCTCTTTTCCTTCGCCAGTTATTCCTTTCCTTTCATTTTTCCCATTCCCATAACAAACAACATCATCTTTTGTCCGTCTATGGGCGCTCAACACAGACAGATAGATAGATACGATGGATAGATAGATACATTGACTGAAATAGATAGATATATAGATAGAAAGATTGACAGACTAAGTAAATCAATGAAAAGTAATGAGTGGGGTTAAAGGAGGACGACGAAGAAGAGGAGGATGAGGAAGAATGGGTGGAGGAGAATAAATATGGGGTGATGAAAGTAAAAGGGAAAGATAAAGAGGGAAGATGAGGAAGTGAGAGTAAAGGTCAGGGAACGTGTCAAGAGGAAGGAAAGGTGGGAGAGGGAGAGAGGGTGGAAGGGAGGGAGAGAGGGGGGGAGGGGGGCGAGGTAAATAACACCGTAATTGATTATCTCCAGGGGTTCTGAAAGTCTTAGGAAGGCTTTTAGTGTTCTAGCAAAGGCAACACACACACACACACACACACACACATATACAAAAAGCAACACATTTCTACTAGCAACAAGTAATCATCTAAGTGCCTGTGTCTCCTTGTAACACTTTCATAACAATACTATAATAGTAACAAAGGGCTTTGCGACACTCGAATAACAACACACACACACACACACACACACACACACACACACACACACACACACACACGTGACATTTCATTAATACAAGAGAAGGTTCGGTGACCTTTCCCATCTATCCTTTACACACACACACAAGAAAAAAATAACGGAAAAATCTCCCTATAACGAAATAAATACAAGTCTTTCCAGCCTCAGTAAAGCGCAACAGAGACTGAAGTCGAGTTTGCAAGCTCAATTCCACACACAATCATAAACTACCGCTCGGCTAAACCACGAAACACAGACAATCACTGGAACTAAACAAACAAACAAGTCACCCCTTAGAATTGTTTCAAAGGTTAATGGCGCGGAAAAGAATCGAGAGCCAGTTCCATAACAACACACATCGTCACGAACTCCAACCAAACCAAACAAGAACACAGCATCAGTAGCGTCAGTAGGTTAAGTTTCACAAGCCACAGGGGCAGTTTCGTGATTTGAGGAGTTAACCCGGTAGCTGCTGAGATCATGTTTCTTAAAGGCCCCTCTATGCGAATTAATGAGAAAAAAAATCATCGCTCTCGCACACCACTTTATAATATATATCAACGCATTTGTGATCAGTTTAAGCATCATCTATTTTGGGGGGTTTATGTCATGGCAAAAACGAGGCCCGTTGCTGGTAGACGGCAAAGCCACAAATTTGGCCGTCGCTGCTACCGGGTTAAAACACCGCCTCTTTCCTTAAATTAGGCTCATCCGCCGAAACACAAACACAAAACATGAAATTATCCACGTTTTAGCATCACAAGAACAAATTTCACCGCTCACGGGACAAGTTTCGTATTCTGAAGAGTTTAGAACACGAGCCTAAGCCACACAAACCTAAAGAAAACGAAAACAAGAACACACAAACACAAAATTTATCCACGAGTAAACCAAAACAAACACAAATCCACGTTTCAGTGCCACAAGACGCAGTTTTAGGCGATGTGGACCACGTTTGAAGACCCGGGAAGGCATTACACACAAGTTCCGGTCCACCAGTAACACCATATTACCGGGAGAGGGAGAGAGAGAGAGAGAAAAGGGAAGGCGGGAGGGAGCGGAGGTGACGGGTGGCGCGGGGGACGGATCGAACGAGCGCGGTGTCCTTGCCGGTCCGGGGTTCGTCACACACTAAGGGAAGCAACAGGTTGGTGGCGAGGCGAGGCGGGGCGAGGAGCGGAGAGGAGAGGTGGCGACGCAAGGGTGAGGCTGAAGAGGATGAGGATGGGGATGGGCTAGGATGGGAAATGATGATACTGGATGGGAGGGATGCGTATATACAGTGAGGGTTAGCGGGATAGGATGGGAAATGATGATACTGGATGGGAGGGATGCGTATATACAGTGAGGGTTAGCGGGATAGGATGAAACGGGAAGGGAAAGGGAAAAGACAAGAAGAGGATGAGGATGAAGATGAGGATGAGGATCAGGATGGGATAGGATGGGATGTCATGATAGAGAATGGGAAGGATAGATACACTGTAAGGCTTAGCGGAATAGGATGAAGGGGAAAGGGAAAGGATGGGAAGACAAGAGAAAATATATGCAAGGATGAAGCAGAAACGGGTGAAGGGAAAGAATAGGAAGGAATAGGATGAGGTTAGAAGAGGTGGTGATGGGAAGATAAGGACTAGGAAGGGAAGGTATACGAAGGGCGTGGCTGGATGTAATGGGAAAGGGAAGGAGAGAGACGAAATAGGATGGGCTTAGAAATAGTGGTGATGGGAATATATGGACTTGGAAAGGAAGGTAGAAGAAGGGCGTGGCTGGATGTGATGGGAAAGGGGAGGAGAGTTGCAAGATGGAGAGGACTGTATGTGGCAGGAGGGATAGAAAGCAGAAGGTTAGGATTGGAAGGGAAGAAGAGGATGGTATGATATGAGAAGGAATGGACCAGTTTAACGTAGGATGGGAAGGATATAGCGTGGGACGGAAGGGAGGCGAAGGGTAAGGTTGGATAGACATGCGATTG
Source organism: Eriocheir sinensis (assembly GCF_024679095.1). Taxonomy (NCBI): domain Eukaryota; kingdom Metazoa; phylum Arthropoda; class Malacostraca; order Decapoda; family Varunidae; genus Eriocheir; species Eriocheir sinensis. The sequence continues at coordinate 22,057,484 of NC_066513.1, read as the reverse complement.
CTATGGAAAGGATGATATGGAATAGAGCAGGGATGGGAAGAGTTTGGATGTGAAAGAAATGAAGGTAAACAACAGGAATATGAATGAATTGGAAAGGGAAGAGAAAGCAAAACAGAGGGAGAGGGGAAAGGAAATAAAAAAAGTGGGGATAGCGGAGAAATAAGAAAAAAAAGGAATAAAAAATTGTAAAATGAAGATTAAAGGGTGAACGAAATGAAAACTAATGGAAGTGAAGCATTGCGGAAAAAAAGAAATGAAGAGGAATGGAGAGAAGAGAGGATGGAGAGATGGAGAGAGGGAGAGAAGAAAATCAAGGAGAGGGAAGGTGAAGGAAGGGAAATGGAAATACTGGGCTAAAAGGAAGGTTAAGGGAAGGGAGAAATGAGGCGAGGGAAGCAATAAAGTCGGATGAGAGAGAGAGAGAGAGAGAGAGAGAGAGAGAGAGAGAGAGAGAGAGAGAGAGAGAGAGAGAGAGAGAGAGAGAGAGAGAGAGAGAGAGAGAGAGAGAGAGAGAGAGAGAGTAACAGACAGAAAGACAGACAGATAGACACAGAGAAGCGAACAAATGGACAAAAAATGACAGAAAACAGAGAGATGATCAAACAAGAATGGAAACAGAGACGCCAACATAAACAGAGAAAGAAAACAAAGGAAGAAAGTGAGTGAACGAGTGAGTGAATGAGTGAGGGAAGGAGTGATTGAACTGCGTGAGGCTTCCGTAATACTAGGAATCAAGCTCAGGTAATATCAGGTGAGCCCAAAAGGTAATCTGTGGGCAGCATTTAAGAGACTTCACCTCCATTCTCTTCTCCCTCTGATCATGTCTACCTGAATGCATGAAATAACAATAATAGTAATAATAATAATAGGAATAATAATAATAATAATAATAAGAAGAAGAAGACGACGAAGAAAAATAATAGTAATAATAATAATAACATCAAACCAAAATTTTCTTCTTTACGTTTATCTTGCACACACACACACACACACACACACACACACGAGAAAGAGCGATAGAAGGTGAAGGAAGAGGAGGAAGAGGAGAAGGCGGAGAAGGAGGAGAAAGGGAAGGAAAGAGGAGGCGGAAGTGTCGAGTGGTCAAGGAGATAAAGGGGAGGAGGAGGAGGAGGAGGAGGAGGAGGAGGAGGTTATGGGGAAATTCTACGCCTCAGTGGATTTGATGAGAAGAGGAAGGAGGAAGAGGAGAAAAATAAGAGGAAAAAGGAATATGACGAAGAGGAATATATAGTAAAAAAAAAAAATGTAAGGCAGAGAGAGAGAGAGAGAGAGAGAGAGAGAGAGAGAGAGAGAGAGAGAGAGAGAGAGAGAGAGAGAGAGAGAGAGAGAGAGAGAGAGAGAGAGAGAGAGAGAGAGAGACTAACAAAGACGAAAAAAATAGAAAAAAACAACATAGGAAAAAAATATATTTGACATTTCTGAACCCGATATTTTTAACAAGGCGAAGCAAAGGTTAAGTGCTGTCAACCTGTGTACCTATCCATCCCTCTGCGAATTTGTCTGTTTATCTATTTTATCTTATGCTTTATTTATTTATCTATCGCTCAGTCTTATCTATCCATCTTTCTCTCGTGGATTAGGAGTAAAATAGTGGATTAGAAAACGCATTATAATGATAAGCAGGAGAAAGTGGAAGTGTGTGTGTGTGTGTGTGTGTGTGTGTGTGTGTGTGTGTGTGTGTGTGTGTGTGTGTGTGTGAAACGTTATATAAGAGAGAGAGAGAGAGAGAGAGAGACAATAAGCATGCAAATGAGTCCAGCATCTCAGCGTGTGCTTGTTTCAGACAATTCTGGGCTTAGGGATGACTTAGGAAACATCTCTCTCTCTCACCTTTTAGCATTTCACATCACGGACAAATTAGTAATAAGCATTAACATAAAAAAATGTTGACAATTACCATATAAACGAGAGAGAGAGAGAGAGAGAGAGAGAGAGAGAGAGAGAGAGAGAGAGAGAGAGAGAGAGAGAGAGAGAGAGAGAGAGAGAGAGAGAGAGAGAGAGAGAGAGAGAGAGAGAGACTAATGTGTTATTGATCCTCTCTGATTACTTCCAAGTGTTGTGTAAACGTGTAATAAGATGCGAAGATGGGGAGGGAGGGAGGGAGGGACGGAGGGAGGGAAGAAAGGAGGAAATGGAAAAAGAGATGTGTGGGCCGCTGTGAGACAGGGTGAGGAAAATTCTGTGAAGAGATATTTAAGATTTACGGAAAAGGGAGAATGAGGTAAAACGAATGGGGAGAAAGAGGGAAAGAGGATGGAAAGAGGAGTTAGCGAGGAAAAGAGAATAAAAGTGTGGTACGCAATGGACAGAAGGAAAAATTGAGTTAAAAATGATATGTTGTATGGATAGAATAGGAAGCAAAACAGACAGGGAAGATGGGAGTAAAGAAGGAAGGAGGTAGGGAAAGTAGGAAAAGTGAAGGGTAAGATTGCCTGAGGAAAACAAGATAGAGGGGAGAATGAGTTAAAGGAATAAAAATGATGTTGGAATAGAAAAGGATGTCAGGGAGAAGTGAAGAAGGAAAAGGAGAACAAAAAAATGAGAAAGAGGAATCGCTGTGTTCTGAGCGTTATAATAAGATAATAAACAAAGGAAATAATAAAAATAAAAGAGTTAAAATCAAAACACAATACCATACGTGTTCTGAACGTTATAATAAGATAATAAACTAATGAAACAATAAAAATAAAAGTTATCAAAACACAATACCATATCAGCTAAAAATTACAAACCAAAGACGTAATATAAAACTTAACCATATACATTGCAAGACCACGCAAAATTAAACCAAATAAAACAAAAAGATGGAAAGCGAAACCACGGAGAGGAAAAAGAAAATTAACTCACCAAATCAAACCGCCAAAAAATGAACTCACCAAACCAAAGCACCAAAAAAAAAAAATATATATATATATGAAAGAATATAACAAGGAGAAATAATACGTCGGTTAATACGGATAACGAGGTGAGCCATTAAACGAAGAGGGCCATTAAGCGGAGGGGACCATTACACGGGGATGAAGAAATAAAAATAGAAGGGAGAAACTCACCTGAAAACCACCGTGACGACAATGGAATATAAATAGAAAACGCAAATAATAGCGAAGGAAAGTTAATGGCATGGAAGCGGAAGATATATGATAAGAATGGAAAGGATGCATAGAGAAATTATAATAAAACTAGATAGATAGTGAAAGAGGAGCAATAATGAAATGAAAAAGAGAGGAAAAAATAAGTGAAATGGAGGTGGTTAGGAAAGTGGAGGAAATAGGGAGATGGATAAATAGGAATAATATATACTGGAAGAGGAATAAGAGAGAGAGAGAGAGAGAGAGAGAGAGAGAGAGAGAGAGAGAGAGAGAGAGAGAGAGAGAGAGAGAGAGAGAGAGAGAGAGAGAGAGAGAGAGAGAGAGAGAGAGAGAGAGAGAGAGAGAGAGAGAGAGAGAGAGAGAGAGAGAGAGAGAGAGAGAGAGAGAGAGAGAGAGAGAGAGGTGAAACAAAAAAACAAAAAATCTGACAAAACCATAAACCAAAACATAACAAACCTATAATTGCTCGCCAGAGAGGAAAAAAGAAAGAAAATAACAAAAGAATGTGAAAAAAGGAACACCATATTTATACTGACCTTTACACACACACACACACACACACATCCTTCCCTTCCTCCCCCTGTCTTCTTTTTTTCCTCCTTTTTACATCTCTTCACCGTATCTTCCTTCTTCATCTCCATAACTCAATTCTCCGTGTCTCCATTTTTTCCATCATCATCCCCTCTATCCTACCCTCCCCATCTCCTCCCCAGTCAATTTACCTCCATTCTCCTTTGACCTTATCTTTCTTTTCCTTATCTATCTCCTCCTCTCCTCCCTGAGCCTCCTTTCATTTTTCTCCATTTCCTCACTCTCGTTTTCTTCTCCTCTCTCCTAACGCTCCCTTTCTCCTCTTTCTCTTCCCATGTGAGCTTTTCCCCTATCCGTTCTTCCTCTCCCTTCTTTTCTCATTTCCAGTTCTCAATCTTTCCTATCTATTCCTTCTCTCATTTCTTCCCTAATCATCCTTTCTTTTTTCACCCTTTCCTAACCTTTCCTTACGTCCCTCTCTCCTATTACATGCATATCCATTCTTTCGCCGATACTCTCACCCATATCCATACATTGCCTGCTCGTATCCACGTATTTCCTCTCCTTACTCCTCTTTCACCTCTTCCTATTCCTTCCCCTGCTCACTTCTCCTCATGTCCTATTATCCTTTTTATTTTATTTCATTTTTTACGTTTTTGCCTAAAGTGCTAATAGGCTTTTTTGGTGGGGCCTTGTGGCCGGCCTCAGCCCGTTACGGCGCAGGCAAGTGTTTACAGTGACGCCATCTTCTTTTGGCTTATGATGTCCCCCGGAAGTCTGTCAGTTTTGATCTTCTTTGAGAGAGTCTAAAGTCTGGGCTGATAGGTGGTCTTTAGGTCAGCATGTGGGTAGTCTTAAGCCACTCGGCTGAAAACTTGCCAGCTTGTTTGTCGTGGTGGCAGGGACGGGATCGTACCGTGCAACGTTGCCAGACTGTCGTACTCAGCCGTTTATATTTCCCGACTTCCTACCCCAGAACTGTCTTCTGGGCTCCAATAACGAAATTAATTTATAGTTATCGTTAAAAGAGTTAGATCCTGATGTTTCTTGGCAATAGTTAGGCGTCAGAAACCGGTAAATACTATGCTCTGAGTACGACAATCTGGCAACGGGATCGTACGTCCTCCTGGAAGCCGCGCCCGCACGCTGGCCATTCCCTGTCACCACCTCGCCATCCTCAACTCCCATTTCCATTTTTTGCTGATCCTCCCTTCCCATTTCCATATATTCATTATACCAATCTCCTTTTTTCCCTCCCCTTCCCTCTCGTCCTATCCCTTCAAATTTTTCCTCCCCTATAATTTATGTATCCATTCTATTGCTGAACCTCCATACCCCACCTACTCTCTCTTCCCTTCCCTATCCATTCTCATTTCCATACATTACATACTTACCAAGCTCCTCTTTTCCCCTCTCTTTCCCTTTCCTTTTGTCTCTTCCTATTCATTCCATTCTTTATCTTACTTTTTCATTCTTTTGCTGATCTTTTCTCTTTCTTTCTCTCCCCTCCCTATCCGTACATTTCACACCCTTCTCTTCTTTCCCTTCCTCGCCCCTTCCTCACGCCCCCACACGGCAATACGCCCTTCGAAGCCCTTCAATTCCCGCCACAAACACCGCACAAAGGCTCCTTCCCTCCCATCGCCCGGCCCCTCAGAGAAACAAGTCCTATAAAGAAGTCCTACAAAAGCTTTCCTTCTCTCCCTCCTTCGCCGCCGCCTCCTCCTCATACTTGCTTTGTTTTCCTCGACACTTTTTTTTTCTCTTCGTACTCTGATAGCTTCTTGTTTTGTTTTGGTGGTTTGGTTGTTGTTGTTGTTGTTGTTATTGTTGTTGTTGTTCTTTTCCTCTTCCTCTTCGGTCTCTGGTTCATCTTTCCTCCTATACGTTTTTCCATTTATTTTTGTTGTTGTTGTTGTTGTTGTTGTTGTTTCCTCTTCTTTCCCTCTTTACTTAGTTTCCTTCTTTTTTTCCTCTTCTTTTCCTCCTCCCCTTCCTTCTGTTCATATTTCTATTTCATTTTTGTTTTTTTTTCGTTTACGTTCTCTTCTTGTTCTTTTTGTTGTCCTCCTCCTCCTCCTCCTCCTCCTCTTCCTTTCTTCCTACGCACATAAAAATATCCACTCCGCTCCCCCCCACCTACACACACACACACACACACACACACACACACACACACACACACACACACACGCCGGTAAGGTATATCTTTTGTGGCTGCTTCTATTGTTGTTGTTTGCCAGTTCGTTCAAACAGGCACGAAGTTTTCCATCACTTTTTCCTCACTTTTCCTCTATTCATAACCCGTCAACATCACCCCGTTTTCTTTCCTCTTATTCTCTTTATTTCAAGGGTAAACAAGTGATACTCTCTCTCTCTCTCTCTCTCTCTCTTTATCCTCGTCTTCACTTCCTGCCACATTTACTAATTCGTTTATATATTTATTAATTAAATTTACTAGTCTCCCTCTTCCTTCATTTGCTTTTCAGTTTTTTTTTCTCTTCTTTCCTTCACTCTCCCTTTCTGTTTTTATATTTGTCTTATTTATCCATTCTACATTCACTGATTTATCTGTTTGCCTCTTTCCCTTCCCCTTCAGTTGCTTCTCCTTTGTTTCTTTCATTCCTTGTTTGTTCTTTTTATTTCCATCTTTTTACCACCTTTTTCTTTCTTTCCTTCTTCCTTTTATTCTTTCTATCTACCTTTTTTCTTTCTTTTCTTTTGTATTTATCGGTTAACTTTTACACTCGCTCATCTATTTATCTCTCTTTTATGTTTTTATTTGCGTATTTCAAAGGCAAAACGCAAATAAATAAATGAGGTAAGTTATTTTATTTCACTTCACACTCCTCTAATCGTACAAGACACCAAGTTATACAAACCTTAAACGAGAAATAACATCGCAGTTCACACACTCTCAGTCACAAGCATCATGTAATATTCCCGGTGATGACGCGTAGTAATGAGGTGGATCATCCTGACGTGATATCCGAGTCGCAAAAAGCCTGACACACACATATTAGTATTAAGCGTCAGCGATGAGACTGGTACCGGCGACTGACTGAGGATTAAAAGCGACTTAAAGTGTATCTATTTGAGTCGCAGTTTTCATTTTAATATCAAGAACTCATAATAATCTTATATACATACAATTCAAAGTCACACACACACACACACACACACACACACACACACACACAGGATAAAGTGGAAGGGAAGGAGAAAAACGTGAAAGGGACAGAAGAAAGGGAGAAAGATAAAAGGAAATGGATAGGGGAGGTAAAAAGGGGATGGGTAGTTAAGGGAGGAAAGGGAGTAGAGGGAATAACGATAGGGGAAGGGAGAGGGTAGGAGAAACGGGTAAAGCGGAGGGAGATGGAGATAGGAAAATAAAAAAAAAGGGAGGAAGGACAAGACAGATGAAAGGGACAAGGCAGAAGGAGAAAAAAAGTGATAAGGCAAAGGAAGGGGAAGGCAAGGAAAATATAAAGGGAGAAAGAAGTGCCAGGGTGGAAGGAAGGCAAAACCAGGGAGATGAAAGGGCAAGGCAGGGGGCGGGGAGGGAGAGCAAGGCAGGGTTAGGGCAGACCACGTTACACAAAACTTTGATTGGGCATAAAAAGTTGAGAGCTGCAGCCTTGTAGTGGTGGTGGTGGGAGGGAGGGAGGGGAGGGGATGGGAGGGGGAATGGGAGGGGAGATGCAGGGGCTCAGAGGTTCGGGGAAGAGAGAGGGAGAGGGTGAGAGAGATATCAGGTTAACTGCGAGGGAATGAGTTTACGTTCATTTTATGACGTTCTTTTCGTTAACAGCTTTCAAGGGCATAGCAGGGTTTTTTTCTCTCTCCTCTCCTCTCCTTTTTCACCTTCCCTTTACTCCCACACACAGATTGGGGAAGGATAAATGAGTGCGTGCGAGTGCGTGGGTGCGTGTGTATATAGTTCGGCTTTTGGTGAGGAAAAGAGGGGAGGCAGGAAGGAAAAGGAGGTAGATAAGGACGATACAGACTAACCAGTAATACATGTGTGAATACCGCTACGCTTGGTAAGGAAGAAACAGGAACTAACGGGAGGGAAAAAGAGAGCGAGGGAATAAAAATAGGAAAGGGGTGAGGGGAGATGAAAACACATTAATGGAATTGAAGAAAAATCAAAGAACGTTGAAAAGGACGGAGCGAAAATGGAACAGAGGTTGGGAGGTGGAAGACTAGAACAGGTGAAAGAAAAAAGGAGGTAAGGAAGGAGATGTGAACAGTGAAAAAAAGGAAAGGCTGATGAGATAACACGATAAAAAGGATGAGGGATGACAAGATAGTTAGGTATGTAGAAAAGGGGAAAAGGGAAGCAAAAGAGGGAGGGAGGAAGAGGCAGGAGCGAGGTGGAGGAAGAACGAGGAGGGAGGAGGGAAGTTGTGGAGGTCGAGAGGGGAAGGAACGTTGTGAGGAAAAGTAAGGATGACAAGATAGTTAGGTATGTAGAAAAGGGGAAAAGGGAAGCAAAAAAAGTAAGGGTAGGAAGAGTTGGCGTGGTAAGACTGTCAGGAATGTGAACTAACAGGGTAATGATGAGGGAGAAAATACGAATATAGAAAGGAAAAAAAAACAAACAGGATAAATTACAGGTGCATGAAACGTCGAGGTAAATATTCCGGAAGTAAAGAGAAATACGAATGAATGAAGACAAACATTATAAGGCTGTCAGGAATGTGAACTAACAGGGTAATGATGAGGGAGAAAATACGAATATAGAAAGGAAAAAAAAACAGGATAAATTACAGGTGCATGAAACGTCGAGGTAAATATTCCGGAAGTAAAGAGAAATACGAATGAATGAAGACAAACATTATAAGGCTGTCAAGAATGTGAACTAACAGGAAGAAAACACGAACATGAGAGAGAGGCAAAAGATAAATAAAGAGGATAAACTACAGGTGAATATATACTTAGGAGGTAAATATTCAGAGGTAAAGAGGAACACACGAGAAGGAAGAGAAACGCAAGCGAGGATACAGGCGAAGAGGCACACGGATTTACTGCTAAAGGTTGAATTAAAACTAGATATCGCTGCACCTTTACACGAGCTAATTGCCCTAACAGGTAAGATTACTGGAGGCTTTTCCGAGAATTTGAAACGCTACTTGCTTGTTAGTGCTTCGAGTGTGTGTGTGTGTGTGTGTGTGTGTGTGTGTGTGTGTGTGTGTGTGTGTGTGTGTGTGTGTGTTTATGCAAAAAGATCAAAATAAACTTGAAGGCGTGACATTTAACAGCTCAACCATCAATTTACTCTTCAAAAGAAAAAGACAAAAATGGAACGATACAGACCTATTTGTTCCCTCGACGCCATGGTAACCGTTGCCATAGACACAGTGAAAAATAAGACGGTTCTGAAGGGATACATATTTCTGAAGTATGACGGAAGAGGAACAATCTTTAAGAAGACGTAAAATAATGATGATATAATTACCTACCTGGAGTTTTAATGACAGGTGTAAATTCATCTTCTCTTCACTTAATATTAAAAAGTTGATAAAATGAAACATAGCAACATGTAAACCTTTGTTGACTAAAAATAAAGTGAAGCGTAGAGTCACAGAGAGGAAATTAAAGTAGCAATATTTCTTACCTGTCCACTCTGCTACAGGTGTGTCTCATCTCACGCCTAATGAACAGGTGAACACGATGCTTACCTGGAAAAGAGGAGAAAAAGAGTTACAACACGTGGAGAGAAAAAAGCACTTTAATTAACTCAGCTAAAGGTCATAAAAACAAGGAGTGTCTTATCTTCTCAAAAATATCATTCTCTCTCTCTCTCTCACCACCACCTCTATCACTATTAAGTCCACCATCACCACCACTATCACCATCATCACTACAACAACCACCACCACCACCACCAAAACCACCACCACCACCAAAACCACCACCTAAGGCTATACAAATTCCTCTTCTTCTACTTCTCCTCACCTTCCACCACTCTCACGTAAGATCAAAAACCTTAAGTAAATAAAACACACGCCTCCCCCCTTCACTCCCCCTCCCCCCTCCCCACCCCACCCCACATCCCCCTCCCACTCATGCAGAGCTGGAGCGGCTGTCTCGATTCCATAAAAGAAATTCGATTTTCAGGGCAAATTCAATAAAAAATTCCGTGTAAGGCTGGAAAAAGAGAGAGAGAGAGAGAGAGAGAGAGAGAGAGAGAGAGAGAGAGAGAGAGAGAGAGAGAGAGAGAGAGAGAGAGAGAGAGAGAGAGAGAGAGAGAGAGAGAGAGAGAGAGAGAGAGAGAGAGAGACACGATAGAGGAATTTATTCAGGCACACACACACACACACACACACACACACACACACACACACACACACACACACACACACACCTGTTGCCACCTGAGGCCATACAATCAACATAATTAATCTAACAAAGGTAGTGACTGTGAGGCTTCCCATCAAACAAATCAGACCAAGAAAAAGTGAGACAATGCTTCTTAGTTTTTTCACTCTTCATAAAAAATAAAAAATAAAAATACACAATACCTCTTCATGTGGGAGTCTTCTTCATGTATTAATTTGATATACACCCACACGAACAACACATACAGAAAATCTTTACAGGAGTTACCAATGAAAATTCTCTCTTCGTTGAATACCTGACAAACACCTGACAAAAAAAGGTAAAGGTGAATCAATCTAGCGAAAGGGAGCGGAAAAAATGACCCTCGTTTTTTTCTTTGCTTATGTCAATGGGTGAGAGAAGGGACGGGAGAGGAATATGAAAAGGAAAGGAAAAATAGCCAGACATAATAGACATGGTGTTGAAAAATTGAGTGATGAATTGAAAGAGAAAAACATAAATGAAAGATAGAGAATAAAAATGCAGGACAAAAGGAAAATTGAATAATAAAGTTAAACTGAGAGGGAAAAGGGAGAGGGAGACAAGAAACAAGAGAAGAATTGATGGAAGGGAAAGGAAAAGAAAGAGAAGGGAAGAAAAGGGAGGAAAAAGGGGAATAATGGTGTAGAGGAAAGGAAAATGGACGAAGAGAGCCGAAGAGTAATAACGAAGGAGGAGGAGGCGGAAGTTGAGGAAGAGGAGGAGGAGGAGGAGGAGGAGGAAGAGGAGGAGGAGGAGGAGGAAGAGGAGGAGGAGGAGGAGGAGGAGGAGGAGGAGGAGGAGGAGGAGGAGGAGGAGAGAATATGAGTCTTCTGCCCTGACTAGGTGTGGCAGTTGCAGGCTTCTTCCGTTGTCATGGTTACCTCTCTCTCTCTCTCTCTCTCTCTCTCTCCATTTATATAAAGTGCAGTATACAAATATCACTCCACATCAAGCTACATATTGATATGGTTTATTTTTAGTGTGTGTGTCTGTGTGTGTGTGTGTGTGTGTGTGTGTGTGTGTGTGTGTGTTTTACCTTCAAGGACGACCAGAAAGCGAATAGATACATGCATACATACATAGTTAAACACACACACACACACACACACACACACACACACACACACACACACACACGGCTTCACCACCTAAGTTTTTTTCCCTTCAACACATTTTTCTTCCCTCCTCCGCCTCTTCGTCCGTGGCCTTGGTGTTCCGTCCCTCCCTAACCCTCCTTACCTCCTCCCTCCCTCCCTCCTTCCTTTACCTACCTGCCTACCTATAGCGCCCCACGTGCCCCGGTAAATATAGAATGCGAGGGTGTTGCGGCTAAGAATATAACTCGAATGTTGTGGTTTGTGAAGAGTGGCGACATGAGCTTCACCGCGCGAATGACTTCCACCATATGTTTCCCTCTCCCATACATACCTCGCCTCACCTCTGGCCGCCTCCATACCTGTCCCTCACTCCTATACCTGTCCTTTAATTAACACTGTAGCTCTTTCATCCCCCCCCTCCCCCTCACACACACCTTCTCTCGGCCTTTCTATTAATGCATCTGAGTGTAGGTTTTAGTTATTCTTGATTCTTGCAACGCCATCTTTATTCCAAGTCTAATGATGGAGTTTGCGATTATTATAGAGAAAAAGAGAGAGAGAGAGAGAGAGAGAGAGAGAGAGAGAGAGAGAGAGAGAGAGAGAGAGAGAGAGAGAGAGAGAGAGAGAGAGAGAGAGAGAGAGAGAGAGAGAGAGAGAGAGAGAGAGAGAGAGAACAATGGGCAGGTTAGTAATTGGTACGTCGTTAAGTTGTTGACAAGGCAGCTTTTGTTTCGTGAAGGTTTGATTCCGTGTTGTCCTGATTTGTTTTCGTCATGAGAGAAAGAGAGCGAGGGGGGGAGGGAGGGAAGGGTTGGTTTCTCTGTCTCTGTCTCTCTATTTGTCTCTTCATACATAGCTACCAATCTCTCTATATATGCATCTATCTAACACACACACACACACACACACACACACCACCACCACACCCGCCAGGTAGAAAGGACGTCAGAGTTATGTAAAAATATACACAATTTTGTTTTTAACTCTTTTCCCTCACACGAGCGAAAGAAAATACACATATGACACGCTGTAAACAAGAACACACACACACACACACACACACACACACACACACACACACACACACACACACACACACGCACCTGTTTATTTACTAACATCGCCAATTATTTGCACTTTCTATCTTGCACGTGAGAATATCAGACGCGCTTTGAGTTTCATTGAGCTTGAAATAGAATGACTTACTGTGGGCGAAAGGGAGGGAGGAAGGAAGGGAAGGAGGAAGGGAGGAAAGGAGGGAAGAGGGAGACAGATGGAAGATTGTGAAGAAAAGCATGTCACGGGTGAAAAGAGAACTGAAAGATGTTACAGGAAAATTTTCATCACATCCTCAGAGAAGGGACGAAGGAAGGAAGAAGATAGGGAGGGAAGGAGGGAGACTTAGGATTGATTGTGAGAAAGAAGTGATGGGTGAAAAGAGAAGGACTGAAAGGAAAGCTAAAAGAAAATTATTATTGCTTACTCAGAGAAGAAGGGACGAAAGAGAGGAGGGAGGAAAGGAAGGAAGGAGGGAGATAGACGGATGACTTTAAGGAGAACGAAGTGACAGGTAAAAATAAAGGAACTGTGTGCGATAGGTTAAAAGGAAATTATTATCGCTAACTTTTAAAGGGAGGGAAAGAGAAAGAGAAGTAGTAGTGAGAGAGATGGAAGGAATAAAGTGTGAAAGGAGAAAACAAATAGAGGGGAATGAAAGAACAACATTACTGTGATAGTGAAGTTAAATCCATCTTTACTTTCGGAGGAGATGAAGAAAATCAGGAAAAGAGTAAAATAGAGAAAGTGGGTGAGAGCTAAAAGGATAGAGGACGAAATAATGGAAGAATATAAGAGGCAGGACTGTCAGAGGAAGGTTAAAACAAAAATAGAATGACAGGTTTGGAGAAAAGGAAGAGAAGTGAGGCGGAAAAGGGGGAAAGGTGGAAGGAGATAAAAGGGAGATGGCAAGAGAGACGAGCCGATGAGATAAAATGGGAGAGAACTGTCGAATGGAGGTTAACACTAAAATAGAATGAGTGTTTTGGAGAAAGGAAGAGAAGAGAGGAGGAAAGGAGGGAAAGATAGGAGGAGAGAGAAGGATAACGTCAAGACAAGACAAAATGGTGTTAGAAACTAGAAGAAGGACTGTCAGAGGAAGGATATATAGAAAGTAAAATGACAGTTTCGAAGGAGAGGAAGAGGAATAAAGGAAGGGAAAAGGGAAATTTGAAAGGAAGGTAAAAGGAAACAGTTGAGAAAGGAGTAGAGCAAGAGGAATAAAGAAAGGAAAAGAAGGAAAATTGAAAGGCAAATGTTAACAGTAGAAGAAAAGTTTTGGAAGAGAAGGTAGGAAAGAAAGTAGGAAAGTAAGAGGGGAAAGTGGAAATGGGGTAAGAGCAACCAATAAAATAAATGAGGAAAATGAGGAAATTGAAAAAAAGTAAAAGTAATCAGTAGAATGATAGTTTCGGAGGAGAGGAATAGAAAGAAAGAAAAGGAAGGAGAGGAAGGAAGGAAGTATGAAAATATTGGATGAGTGGCATAGAAAGAAAGAAAAGGAAGGAAAAACGTAGGAAATTGGATGAGAGGTAAACGTAGAAAGTAGGATGAACGTTTCCGATAAGAGAAAGACGAATAAAGAAAAGAAAAAAAGGATATTGAAATGAGGGAAATAATACAAAGCAGAATAAAAGTTACGGATGGGAGAAAGAGGAATAATGAAAGGAAAAAAAAGGAAACTGAAAGGAGAGATGAAAAGAAAAAGAAAAATGAAAGTTTCGGATGGGAGGAAAATGAGTGAAGCAGAAAAAAGGAAAACTGGAAACACGATAGTCCTAGAAGAAAAAAACAGCAACAGATAACAAAAAATCACGAAAACCAAACCAAAACCCAACAAAAAAATATCGGAAACTTCAATACACTACTTCCTCAAAGCCTCAATTTTGTCGATGATTTATGCCAAGTCTCGTTAGCAAGCAGCTGGGCGGTGGTGGGGGCGGCTGACGGCTTATGGGAAGACAGCGAGATGCCAACACAATCAATCCAACGCTTCGACAACAATGTCTCCCCCTCTGACACACTCATGAAGAAGGAACACATAATGGGTGCGTGTGTGTGTGTGTGTGTGTGTGTGTGAGTGTGTTTAGGGTCTCGTGCCATTTATCATTATGGACACGCGCTATAAAGTATGTGCTAGGAATATGTTGGAGAATCATTTTTTGTTAATTTGCAGTTTGTCAAGGAATACGAATAATGTGAGTTTTGATATTTTGATGTTGATACGGAATACAGAAGGAAATTATCCATTTGTTTTGTAAAATGAATAACATAAAAGAGAAAGAAAGAGGTATAGAGATAAATAGACAGATACACACATAGATGGATATACAGATAAATAGACAGATAGATATAGATAAATAGATAAACAGATAGAAAAATAAATAGATCAATAGATAGATATGGTTAGCGAATCTGTGAAAACCAGTAAAAGGGAAATCAGCTAAAGGAACTTAGAAAACAGGTGTGCAAAACGCTGCAGGTGAGGGAGGAATGGAGGGAAGGAGAGAGGAAAGGAGGGAGGGAGGAGTAAGGGAGGGAGAGATGAGGAAAGAAGGGACAAGGGGCGAAAGCAAAAGATGGTTCAGATATATATACTATAGATTCTAAATTCCTCTCTCTCTCTCTCTCTCTCTCAGTGGGGGTAACCTGCTTTCAACTCTCAAATATAACCCTTTTTTTTTTCTTCCATCCCTTCCTTCTTTATTTTTATCTGTCTGACTCCTCTCCCTTTAACATTCTCTCCCTTCTACCTTTCCCCCTCTATAGCGTTGCCCCAGTGACCTATCTTCGTCTTGATCCACCTTTCTTCTACTACTCCATCATCTTTTTCCTCTTCCTTCTCCACCATTTTCCCTAACCCACTACCCTACCTTCCCTTCTTCCCGTCTGTCATCTTTTGCTTCTTTTTCGTTCCACAAGAGACGAAGTGAAGAAAAAAAGTGAGGAAAGAAAGAAGGATGGGGATAATGAGGGTGAAACGAATGAAAGGAGGAGGGAAAGTGAAAAAGAAAAGGAGGGTGAAGAAGACGGGGGATAAGGAAGGAAGGAGAATGGAGAAGCGTAAGAGAGAGGAAAAGAGAAGATTGGATAGAATGAGATGAAATAACAAGTAAGGAAAAGAAGAGGAATATGAAGACATGAAAAACGAAAAAAAAAAAGTTGAAAATCGAGACAGAAAAAACAAAACAAAAGATAAATGCGTGGGAAAGAAAGGCAGCGAGCAATCGGATATGAAGAAAACGGATACACAAAAAAAAGAAAAAAAAAGAAAGAAAAAAAAATCATATTACATTATTAAACGGCTGAGATAGAGAAAAGGAGAAGAAATCCTCCCTCTTCCTCCTCTCTCACTCCACTCCTCTCTTGCTCTCTCTCTCTTCTCACTCTCACTCTCTCTCTCACTCTCTCTCACACACACACACACTCTCTCACACACACACACACACACACACACACACACACACACACACACACACACACACACACACACACACACACACACACAAACACAAAAACACAAACACACACACAAAAAAAAAAAAAAAAACAAACAAACACACACATCCATCAGGAGAGAAAGAAAAAAAGGAAGTAAAAGAAAGAAGAGAGAGAGAGAGAGAGAGAGAGAGAGAGAGAGAGAGAGAGAGAGAGAGAGAGAGAGAGAGAGAGAGAGAGAGAGAGAGAGAGAGAGAGAGAGAGAGAGAGAGAGAGAGAGAGAGAGAGAGAGAGAGAGAGCATCACTAGCACCAGCCTTCACCTCCTCTTCCTCCTCCTCCTCCTCCTCCCTTGTTTGTTGGAAGACGCGTGGCCAAGCATAACACAAGGTGGCTCTATATCAGTGAGGAAAATAAATATTATGTTCCAACTGATAGCAATGGCGGCCTGACCAAGGGGAGGAAAAGGGGAAACGGGGATAAAGGACGATGATGGTGGGGAAGAGAAAGAAGGGGAATGGAAAATAAACGAGATTAAAAGAGAAAACAAATGAGAAACGAAGATGTGATGTTATAGAGTTTATTAATGATGAATAATGGGAAGAATGAAAACGACGTAAGGATAAGGAAGGGAAAACGAGTGATAGGAGAAGATAGAGAGTGGGAAATGGATGATTAACGAGTGATAGGAGATAGAGAGTGGGAAATGGATGATTAACGAGTGATAGGAGAAGATAGAGAGTGGGAAATGGATGATTAACGAAGATAAGGAGAAGATAGAGAGTGGGAAATGGATGATTAACGAAGATAAGGAGAAGATAGAGAGTGGGAAATGGATGATTAACGAAGATAAGGAGAAGATAGAGAGTGGGAAATGGATGATTAACGAGTGATAGGAGAAGATAGAGAGTGGGAAATGGATGACTAACGAAGATAAGGAGAAGATAGAGAGTGGGAAATGGATGATTAACGAGTGATAGGAGAAGATAGAGAGTGGGAAATGGATGACTAACGAAGATAAGGAGAAGATAGAGAGTGGGAAATGGATGATTAACGAAGATAAGGAGAAGATAGAGTGGGAAATGGATGATTAACGAAGATAAGGAGAAGATAGAGAGTGGGAAATGGATGATTAACGAGTGATAGGAGAAGATAGAGAGTGGGAAATGGATGACTAACGAAGATAAGGAGAAGATAGAGAGTGGGAAATGGATGATTAACGAGTGATAGGAGAAGATAGAGAGTGGGAAATGGATGACTAACGAAGATAAGGAGAAGATAGAGAGTGGGAAATGGATGATTAACGAGTGATAGGAGAAGATAGAGAGTGGGAAATGGATGATTAACGAAGATAAGGAGAAGATAGAGAGTGGGAAATGGATGATTAACGAAGATAAGGAGAAGATAGAGAGTGGGAAATGGATGATTAACGAGTGATAGGAGAAGATAGAGAGTGGGAAATGGATGACTAACGAAGATAAGGAGAAGATAGAGAGTGGGAAATGGATGATTAACGAGTGATAGGAGAAGATAGAGAGTGGGAAATGGATGGCTAACGAAGATAAGGAGAAGATAGAGAGTGGGAAATGGATGACTTTCCCAGGAGGTAAAAATGCAAATTCCAAAAAAATGGTCAGCCGGTTATGATTGAGTTGCCGTATTTGTGTCGCGCTAAGGAATGAGGAGCAGCCGGCTGAGTGGCTCAGTCACTGGGCCGGCAAAGTGAGACTCGGTGATGTGAGTCAAACTGTTCAGCTATGAAAATCTACTGGACTGAGAGTTGGCCGTCCATGGTTGTGTTGCTGTGCTGGTGTCCCGCTAAGGAATGAGCAGCTAAGCTCTCAGCCGGCAAAGTGAGACTCGGTGACGTCAGTCAAACTTCTCAACAATGACAAACCTATTGACGAAACTCGATCTTGTAACCACGGATGCCATTTTCGTGGTCATAGAATTGCGCTGATATGTTGGCGCACAATCAAAGTGGAACACTGGCGCCCAATTGAAATAATCGCAAATTGACCTCTTCGCCCATATGAAAACAGCCAACAATCGGGACCAGCTTGTCAAGAAAACAAATGTATAAAAAAAACTTTTTACACACACACACACACACACACACACACACACACACACACACACACACACACAAAGAGAGAGAGAGAGAGAGAGAGAGAGAGAGAGAGAGAGAGAGAGAGAGAGAGAGAGAGAGAGAGAGAGAGAGAGAGAGAGAGAGAGAGAGAGAGAGAGAGAGAGAGAGAGAGAGAGAGAGAGAGAGAGAGAGAGATAAATAAAATACGAAAGTTCTATCAAAAACGATAATAAAATAAGTTAGGGTTGTTCTCCTCCTCCTCCTCCTAAGCCACTCTGTCCCGTAAACATGAAAAGGGACACAAATAATTTAAGAAGGAAATATACGTTTGACAGAAATTGTCTTGGCCGATATAGACACACACACACACACACACACACACACACACACACACACACACACACACACACACACACACACACACACACACACACACACACACACACACACACACACACACACACACACACACACACACACACACACACACACACACACACACACACACACACGAGCATACACATACATCAGAATTTTCATGTCATGTAAAACTGACTAATGTCTATTCATGAGTATCTCTATCTACTTGTTTATCTGTCTGTCTGTCTGTTTCTGTGTGCGTATTTATGTTTTTCACCTCTCTCTCTCTCTCTCTCTCTCTCTCTCTCTCTCTCTCTCTCTCCCTTTGTGTGTGTGTGTGTGTGTGTGTGTGTGTGTGTGTGTGTGTGTGTGTGTGATGACGATTGAGGAAGCAGGAAACTAGGAAGGTAGGTAGACAGGTAGATTGGTAAGTAGGCAGGTAGGTGGGTAAGAAGGGTGCGAGGGAGGAAAATGGGAGAACGAGAGGAGGAGGAAGAGAGGAGGGGAGGGGAAGGAGGATCGAGGAGATGGGGGGGGGGGGGGGGGTTTTGTCTGTAAACCTGAATCAGCGTGTGTTTGTTTACAAGTCTCATTAACTGGGTGGAGGGAGTTTATTATCTTCCTCCACGGTTTCTTGAGGCGGAGGTGAGAAAAGAAAGAAGGGAGGAGGAAAAGGGAGGGAGGGGAGAGAGGGATGAAGTGTGGAGCGGGGCAGTAGTGAGGTGGGTGGTGAGGGGTGAGAGAAATAGGTGGTGAGAGGGAAGAACTGCAGTACGAGGGGAGAGAAGGAGGTAAAAAGTCAGAGGAAGCGGGGGAGAGGAAGGAAGGAAGGAAGAGCTGAGAGGAAAAACTGCAGTTGTTGAGTAAGACGAAGGGAAGAAGGGAGGAAACAGTGGATGAAGAAGAGAAGAGAAAGGAGGAGGAGGAAAAGTAGGAGGAGAGATGAGGGAAGAAAGGAGAGGGAGGAGAGAGAGAGAGAGAGAGAGAGAGAGAGAGAGGAAGAGAGAGAGAGAGGAAGAGAGAGAGAGAGGAAGAGAGAGAGAGAGAGAGAGAGAGAGAGAGAGAGAGAGAGAGAGAGAGAGAGAGAGAGAGAGAGAGAGAGAGAGAGAGAGAGAGAGAGAGAGAGAGAGAGAGCATTGCCACATAGCACCCGCATAACTTAATATAGATTCACAACCTTTTTCCCTTCCCTTCACTTTTCCTTCTTCCTCTTCTTCCCTTATCTTCTCCGTACCTTCTCTTCTCTCCTCTTTCCTTCCCTTCCCTTCCCTTTCCTTCCCTTCCCTTCCCTTCCCTTCCCTTCATTTCCCTTCCTTTCCCTTCCCTTCCCTTCCCTTCATTTCCCTTCCCTTCCTTTCCCTTCCTTTCCTTTCCCTTCCCTTTGCTTCCCTTCCCTTCCTTTCTTTCTTTCGCCTTCCTTCCCTTCCCTTCTCTTCCTTCCCTTCCTTTCCCTTCCCTTCTCTTCTCTTCCTTCCTTTCCTTTCCTTGCCCTTCCCTTTTAATAACTTTCCCTCACCTTCCCTTCACTTTTTTTTTCCTTTCCTCTCCCTCCATTAACTCAACTAATTTTTTTGCCTATCATAATCTCTCTAATTATAGATCTAAGATAACATCATTCACACTTCTTTACCTCAGCTCACTCCTCCTCCTCCTCCTCCTCCTCGTCCTCAAAGCGCGCCTTCATTCGCTTTAATAGCTTAATTTAGGATTCTGTTTGGTTAATTCCCACGCTTCAATTCGCTGTTAAATATTTACTTTGATATTTTTGCGAAAATTTTCTCTCCGACCTTTTTTTGTTCTCTCTCTCTCTCTTTAAAGGGCAAACTCATTACTTTGGACTGTCAGGGGAAAGGAAAAGTGTGTGATGGAATGGAGGGAAATGTAATGACCGGGAGAGATGGAGAGATAGAGACAGAAATAGATAGTGTATTTTTATCTTTCGTATATATCGCTATCCTCCTTTTCATCTCCTCTTCCATACATCCTTTCATCCATTCATTTCTTTGTTCCATTCCTCCCACATTCTTTCTCTCTCATGCTTCTCTTCCTCTTCCCCTACATAAGAACCCTACATTCCATTCCTCCTCCTCCTCCTCCTCCTATCATCACATTCATACCTTTCCACCCTCATCCACCCACTCGCACCCATCTTCACCTCCCCTCCCCCCCTGAGAGAGAGAGAGAGAGAGAGAGAGAGAGAGAGAGAGAGAGAGAGAGAGAGAGAGAGAGAGAGAGAGAGAGAGAGAGAGAGAGAGAGAGAGAGAGAGAGAGAGAGAGAGAGAGAGAGAGAGAGAGAGCGTAAGCGGCAGTAATGTTCTCCGTTGGAAGGGCTATTTAGGACACCTTCCCCTTTTGGTAGTGATCGCCTCGGAGGGGAAATGGGGAACCGATCAGCCGTGGAGGGGAATGCGGGGATGAGCGAGGGGAATGGGGGCACGGGGGAAGTGGGAAAGGGAGGGGGAAGGGAGGGATAGTGTTGGAGGGGGGAGGTGGAAGGGGGTGATGGTGATGGAGGGGGGAGAGAAAGGGAGAGTGTGTGTGCGGGTGGGAGATAAGTAATGGTGTGTAGGAGTTTAATGGAGAGGAATGGAGGGATGGGAGAAGAGAGGAAGGGAGGGGAAAGGGAAGGGAGAGGAGAGGTAAGGGGGGGGGGGGGGGATGGGTGTGAGTGGTTAGTTGGAAGTTTGACAATAAAGGAAAATGATGGACGTATAAAGGCCATGATAATAATAATAATAATAATAATAATAATAATAATAATAATAATAATAATAATAATAATAATAATAATAATAATAATAATAATAATAATAATAATAATAATAATAATAATAATAATAATAGTAAAAATAATAATAATAAGTTGACTCCATATTTTAAGCAGCTTTATTGTTCCTGTTTTTATATATGAAACTAAAAGATCAGAAAAAAATATTGCACTTAATAATTATGGGAGAGAGAGAGAGGAGAGAGAGAGAGAGAGAGAGAGAGAGAGAGAGAGAGAGAGAGAGAGAGAGAGAGAGAGAGAGAGAGAGAGAGAGAGAGAGAGAGAGAGAGAGAGAGAGAACCCCGAATTAAAGACAAACAAAAGGTGTGATGGCAATAACATTTTCATCTGCAGCGCCAACACTCAACGTACAGAAAATATGAAAGATAAATAACTAAAATATCGCTATTCAAATACAGAGGAAAAAGGGAAGGGCGAAAACTCTCCCTGCACACACTCCTTCAACTCCCCTTCAATTTCTATCGTCATCTCTCCCCTGTATTCACCCTGCCATCCTTGCTCTCCTTTCCTCATATCTTTCCTCTTCCTGTCTTTTCTCATCCCTTATCTTTTCTTTACTTTAACAGTTCATTTACTTTCCCCCCTTCGTTTACCCTTCATCCTCTTTTCTTCTTTCTCTTCTCGTTTCTTAACTCTTTACCTCTCCATTTGTTTTTATATAATTCATGTTTTGTTCTTCCTTTTCTCATCTTTCATCTTCTTATCTTTATTTTATTGTTCACTTTCTCTACTCTCCCTTCTCTCTTTCTGCCTCTTCTTTTCTCATATTTGTTTTTTTCTCTGCTCCTTCTCCTCTCTCTTCGCTTCCTCTCCTATTTCCTCTCTTCCTTCTTTCTTTTTACTGATTTCTGCTTTCCTGATACTGATTTCCAATTTCCTCAACTCTTATCTTATCTGTTTATTATCCACTTCCTTTCCTCTCTCTAATCCTCCCTCCCCTTTCCTCGTCTCTCTCTCTCCTCTTTGATCTACTCCCTCCCTTCCCTTTCTCTCATCCCCTTCCACTTTTTTTTCCCTTTGCTTATTCCTTCTATCCCTTCCCTTCCTTTAATATCCCCGCTGCTTCCCTTATCTCTCCCTTCTTTCCCTCTCTCCGCTCCCCGCCCAAGCATACGGACGAGGAAGAGATAGGGAAAGCAGTGTCTATTGAAGAGGACAGACACACAAATTTTATGGCTAAGAATGATGGGGAATGCTGGGGAAAAGAGAGAGAGAGAGAGAGAGAGAGAGAGAGAGAGAGAGAGAGAGAGAGAGAGTGTTATATCGCAAGGCAGCAAACTTTGTTCTTGTCTCTTGATGGGGACAGATTGGTAGCAGTCTCTCTCTCTCTCTCTCTCTCTCTCTCTCTCTCTCACGTACGACCACCAACACATCAATTCATTATGACGAGCGCGTGCACACACACACACACACACACACACACACACACACACACACACACACACACACACACACACACAGGCAATTGACTGCATTGTATTTTAGTGACTTTTTGGTCATCTCCTTTGGCACAGACGTGAAGTGATTATAATAGATCCCAGACACACACACACACACACACACACACACACACACGCACGCACGCACACGCACACACACACACACTTCAGCTTTTCCTACAAACACATAATGTATTGCTGTTTAATCATTCTTGATTCAGAGAGGCATCAAAATTAATTAAATATTTATACAACATTAATCTAGATTCTTGTACTTGTTTCTCTTAGTGTCAAATATATTTTAGTGTGACAGTTCTGGATGGCAATGATGATGATGATGATGATGATGATGATGATGATGACCTTCCCTCCCCTCCCTCTTTCGAGCCCTGATATAATGGACTACAATTTGCTGTTCCTACCCCCACCCCTATCACCACCTCTCCCCCCCCCCCCCTTACTGCCGTATCAATGCTCTCAATTATGATGATTGGAAAGGTAAACATCACCACCTGGCCGAAGCGAATGGTGGTGGCGGTGGTGGTGATATTGCTAATGGAGGCGTTTGCTCCTACTATTGGTGGTGATGGTGATGGTGATGATGTTGGCTGGGTAAAAAAAAAATGATGGTGATAATGGATGTCATTTGGGACGAAAGTGGTGGTGGTGGTGGTGGTAGTAGTGGTGGTGGTGGTGACGGTGGTGGTGATACTATTATAGTGTAAAGTACATAAAGCGAAGCGTGGTGACAGGATGATGAAGGTGACGTTAGTGGTGGTGGTGGTGGTGGTGGAGGTGGAGGTGGTGATGAAGATGGAAACGAAGGGTGCGACGCTTCTATTGCATCACTGATGACTCACACACACACACACACACACACACACAGGTAGAGCAAATAGAAATAGATAAATCGACACAGAAAAAAAAAACATCAAAGCAACTATGTGTGGAGGTAGTAACTGTCTCATCACCATCACCACCATCACTATCACCACCATCACTATCACCACCACCATCACCATCACCACCATCAGCCTTGCCCTGCCTCACTACAAACCGCCTGGCACACGAAGAGGTCCCATTATCATTTGTTATACCTCGTAGCCGTGAGAGAAGGCGAATGAGGTGTATGGAGGAGGAGGTGAGAAGAATGAAAGGGAGAAAGAGGGGGTGGAAAGAGGGGGGGAGAGAAGAGATATAGGGTAGGCGAGAAGGGACACACGGTGGGGGAAGGACAAGTGTGTGGGTGAGGGAAGAAAAATGGTGGGGAAGGAGGGGAGGAGGGTGGGGAAGGAGAGAAAGTGTGGGGGGGGAGGAGACGGAGTGGGGGAGAAATGGGGTAGGGGAAGAAAGAGGGAAAGGGTGGGGGCGGAGAAAGGGGGTGGGTAAGGAAATAAAAGGGGTGGGGGAGGAAAGACAGAGGGTAGGGAGAGGGGAAGGAAGGTGAAGTTGGGGAGGTTGTGGGTGGTGGGGAGATGAGGAGAGATTGTGAAGAGGAAATGATTCTCTCTCTCTCTCTCTCTCTCTCTCTCTCTCTCTCTCTCTCTCTCTCTCTCTCTCTCGGGTGGACGCTAATAAGATTGATATTTTAAGACAGCTTAAGCGTGGGGGAGGAGGAGGAGGAGGAGGAGGAGGAGGAGGAGGAGGAGAAGGAGGAGAAGGAGGAGGAGGAGGAGGAAGATGAGGGAGGAGCAGACGTGCTAGTGGTTTGCATATCTATATTCACCTTTGGATGGAGAGATGAAGGAAAAGACGGTAAGCGAGAAGAAGAAAAACATTGAAGGAGAGAAGAGAAAAAAAAACCAGGAGAGGAAATGGAGGAAAAAGAAGAAAGAGGTGGAAAGAAAGTAATGTATGTAGGAATGAATAAATTATGCTTCCTCACTATGAAATGGTCAGGAGGGGAATTAAAGGCAAACAAAATAAGAGCTTAAAGAACATAAATACAAGAAGAAGAAAGAATAAATAGACAGAAACGCAAATTTAAAAACAAACGAAAGAAACATAAAACAATCATATTCTCACAAAGTTTTTTCGACTTCACTGCAACCAAACTCAACCACCCACATTCCAGTAAAATTCTAGCATCTCCATTCTGACCAAATTCTACTAACTAATAATCAAACCAAATTCTACCAACAACATTCCCCCAAAATTTTACCAACTACATTCCAACCAAATTTTACCAACTACACTCCAACCAAATTTTACCAACTCCATCCTAAATTCTTCGAACTACATTCCAACCAAATTTTCCGAACTCCACCCCAAACTATAACAATTACATTCCAACCAAATTTTACGAACTTCACCCCAAATTCTACCAACTACATTCCAACCAAATTTTACCGACTCCATCCTAAATTTTTCCAACATCATTCCAACCAAATTTTCCGTACTCCATCCCGAACTCTACCAACTACATTCCAACCAAATTTTCCGTACTCCATCCCGAAATTCTACCAACTACATTCCAACCAAATTTTCCGAACTCCATCCCGAAATTCTACCAACTACATTCCAACCAAATTTTCCGAACTCCATCCCAAAATTCTACCAACTACATTCCAACCAAATTTTCCGTACTCCATCCCGAAATTCTACCAACTACATTCCAACCAAATTTTCCGTACTCCATCCCAAACTCTATCAACTACATTCCAACCAAATTTTACGAACTCCAACCCAAATTCTACCAACTAATTTCCAACCAAAATTTACGAACTCCATCCCAAACTTTACCAACTACATTCCAACCAAATTTTACGAACTTCACCCCAAACTCTATCAACTACATTCCAACCAAATTTTCCGAACTCCACCCCAAATTCTGTCAACTACATTCCAACCAAATTTTCCGAGCTCCATCCCAAATTCTGCCAACTACATTCCAATCGAATTTTCCGAACTCCACCCCAAATTCTACCAACTACATGCCAACCAAATTTTCCGGACTCCATCCCAAATTCTACCAACTACATTCCAACCAAATTTTACGCACTCCACCCCAAATTCTGCCACTACATTCGAAGCAAATTTTACGAACTCCACCTCAACCAAACTCTACCAACCAACAACCAAACGAAACTTATTAACTAACAACCTAACCAAACTTCATCAACCACACCTAGACCGAATTCCACCAAACACGTGCTAAATACATTCCAAGGATCAAATCACCATCACCGTTACAGATTCCACTCTCTCCCCCTCTCGCTCGCCCCTTACATAAGCCGGAGCCCCATCAATAAAGCAAGCCTGCAGGTTAATTAAACACAAGGAAGGTTAATTAAGCCCCTGCTGTGCTTCCCTAATCAGCTTACGTTCTCCTAAGTGAGGGAACATTTTAAGAGAGGAGGGGAGAAGGGAGAGAGGGATACAAAGGGAGAGAGGAAAGGGAAAGAAAGGAAAGGAGAGAGAGAGAGAGGGATGAGTAAAGAAAGTGAGAGGAAAATGCATAGAGAAAGGGAATGAGAGATAAAAGGATGAGTGAGAATAAAGAGAGTAAGATGCAGAGAGAAAGGAAAAGAAAGGAAAAAAGGATGAGAAAGAGATGAAATAAGAAGGTGCAAGGGGTGGAAAAGATGAAGAAAGAGATTGAGATAAATATAGAAAAAAGTGTAAAGAGAAACAAAGGAAAATGAGAGGGAAGAGGAGGAGAGAGAGGGAGATGGTGGGGTGAGAAAGATGAAGAAAGAAAGAGTGATAAATATAGAGAAAGAGTGATAAATATAGAGAAAGAGTGAAAAGGAACAAAGGAACATGAGAGGGGTGAGTAAGAGATGAGATGGGATGATTCAAGGGTGGAAGAGATGAAAATAAAGAGAAAAATTAAGAGAAATAGTAAAGAAAAACAAAGGAAGGAGAGGGGGATGGGTAGGAGAAAAAAGAAGGTTGCAAAAATGGAAGAGATGAAGAGAAATAGAAAGAAAAACAAATGTATAGAGAAAGAGTAAATATTGACAAAAGAGGATGAAATATGTGAACCAAAATATTAAGATAAACTAAAAAAACATTCTCTCTCTCTCTCTCTCTCTCTCTCTCTCTCTCTCTCTCTCTCTCTCTCTCTCTCTCTCTCTCTCTCTCTCTCTCTCTCTCTCTCTCTCTCTCTCTCTCTCTCTTGTTTTACCTCCTTTTCTACCCTTTCCTTTGTCGTCTTTCTCTTCCTCTCTTACCAACAACTTCTCTTCCAACTGCCTCCTCAAACATTTACTTTCTACCCCTAGTTCTCTCTCTCTCTCTCTCTCTCTCTCTCTCTCTCTCTCTCTCTCTCTCTCTCTCTCTCTCTCTCTCTCTCTCTCTCTCTCTCTCTCTCTCTCTCTCTCTCTCGCTAACGTATATAGGTCGAGCAACACCTCACCTGTTACACATATGGAAGAGATTAGCACCGCCGCGCCCATCTGCCTCCCTAACTCACGGCCCTGTTAATGCGACAAAATATATTCTGATGATTATTGCGATGAATGGGACTTTTGACTTGCTGACTCTGCTTCGCTATTTCTAGGTTCTTACCTGTTACGTTTTACACAGCTGATTATTTCAAGAACATATTATAACCTAACCTAACCTAACCTAACCTAACCAAACCTGTACACCGTGTCATGTGTATCTGCTTAGTTAACCTGTTTTTCAATATGCATGCCTACCTGTCTGTCTTTCCATTTATTTCCCCCACTGGTTATCTCTTTGACTGTTTATTTACCTGTCTGCCTGTATACCTCTCTGTCTGTTTGTCTGTCTGTAATTATTTGTTTACCTGTGTACTGCTGACCTATTTAATTACCTGGGTTCCTGTCTCACAACCTGTCTTGCCTAATTACAATGTTTTTTCATCGTCTGTATTTTCTTTAGTTAAACAAGACATGAAATTTCACACACACTCAAACAGATAACCACACACACACACACACACACACACACACACACACACACACACACACACACAAGGAGTCATCTTTGGACGAGTTATCATTGCCACATACCCTCCTCCTCCTTCTCCTCCTCCTCCTCCTCCTCGAACTTCTTTGACACCTGCCTCCCACCGCAACATCTTCCTCCTCCTCCTTTCCTCCAACTCCTCCTCCCCTCCCTCTTTCCTCATACACACACAAAAAAAAAACCACTGGTAGTAATTATTTGTTTTATCTGTCAAGTCAGTGTTAATTTTTTGTGCATTTTAAGTGTTCGTGTTGGCTGTTCTCTCCCCGCTGTCGACCTAACACAAAAAAGTCTTCTTGTCTCATCTCCTTAAGGAAAGACCAAATTAAACCTTCAAAGAGAGAAACTGACAGACAAACAAATAGATAGACAGACAGACAGACATCTACGAACACACACACACACACACACACACACACACACACACACACACACACACACACACACACACACACACGAACGTTTGCTGTCTACTTCATCTACCCCATCGATTCACTTTATTTCCTTATTTTCTTCTTTTCTGTGTCTTCCTTTTATTAATTTTCTTCCATTTTACCTTCCGTTTCACATATTTTTGAGTATCTTCCTATTTTTTTTTTTAATTCTTTCCTTTCTCGTCATTTGTTTCCCTTTCTCTATGTTTCCTCTTTCGTTCCACCTCCTTTTCTATCCTTTCCTTTGTCTTCTTCTTTTTCTTTTCCCCCCAACAAATTCTCTTCCATCTTCCTGCTTCTTCCTTCCTCCTCAGACATTTACTTTTTCCCCTAGTTCTCTCTCTCTCTCTCTCTCTCTCTCTCTCTCTCTCTCTCTCTCTCTCTCTCTCTCTCTCTCTCTCTCTCTCTCTCTCTCTCTCTCTCTCTCTCTCTCTGACATTCCTGACTATTTTTCTCTCTTCCTTTGTTTATTCTCTCCTCGTTCATTTCCGCCTATATTTTTTCACTTTTTTGTCACATTTCTTAATATATTGTTGGTTTCCTTCTGCATTTTCTCGTTAGCATTATTTTCCTTATACTTCTTTCACTCTTTCTGTCTTTTCTCGATTTCCCTCATTTAATTTTCTCTTTCCGTTTCTCTCATTCGTTTAATTATTTCCATTTCTTTTTTTTTTTTTACTTTCATATTCGACTTTTATATAACAACTTTTCCACTATAAACTTTTTTCTTTTTAATCCATCCTGTACGGCTTCCATTCACTCGCGTTCCATTCTCCTCCTCCTCCTCCTCCTCCTCCTCCTCTTCCTCCACATTTTATTTTATTTTGTTTTCGTTTTTTGTTCTTTTTGCCTTCCATCCTCATAATCATCATCACTTCTTCATTTCTACCGCTACTAAAATTACTACTACTACTACTACTACTACTACTACTACTACTACTACTACTACTACTACTACTACTACTACTACTACTACTGTTTCTACAATTATTACGATTGCTACTCTTCCTTCAGAATAAACATCATAATCTCCTCCTCCTCCTCCTCCTCCTCCTCTGTCTTCCTGGTGCATCGTTTCCAGTCGGTTTCAGACGAGGTATTGACTGTACCTAACTCTAGCTTCTTACTTCATTACTCCCATTCCCAATCTCTCTCTCTCTCTCTCTCTCTCTCTCTCTCTCGGCAGGCATTTCCTTCATCTTTGTCCGTGTCTCTTTTTATACCTTCATATATTTCGTTGCAATTTATTTGTTTGTTCGTTTGTTTTTGTTTTGTCTATGCCGTCACTTTCTTTATTTTTATATTAACACCGTTTATTTATTTATTATTATCTATGACATTAATTTTTTTCGGCAATGAGAATGAGAGAGAGAGAGAGAGAGAGAGAGACTCATACACACACACACACACACACACACACACACACATATGCACACACAACATACACACAAACGGACAGTGGTACAAACTAAAAGAGATATAAAGTCTGTCATAAACTATTTTTCATACATATCTGAGCAAACGGCATACAATCAGACAAAGGCGGATAAGCGCCGAAAACAGACAAATAGACAGACACACTAACAGACATTTCATTATATTATTTTTTTTAATATTTGGACACTTGCTTTAAAATGAGCTGTTATTGTTGTTGTTGTTGTTATTATTATTATTATTATTATTATTATTATTATTATTACAATTGCTGTTGTTGTTGTTGTTGTTTTGATGATGATTATGATGATGTAGTAGTAGCAACAGTCGTAGTAGTAGTAGTAGTAGTAGTAGTGTATTAGTAGTAGTAATAGCAGTAGTAGTAATGGTTATAGCAGTAGTAATAGTAGAAGTAGTAGTAGTAGTAGTAGTAGTAGTAGTGGTTATAGTAATAGTGATAGTAGTAGTAGTAGTAGTAGTAGTATTTGTAATGGAGGTGGTGGTGGTAGTGGTGGTAGTAGCAATGGTAAAGTAGTTATGAGTACTATGTTGCTGTTGTTGCCCTCAAACGGCTTCAAATTCAATTAACGCCCGTGATTCAGCCCGCAAAAAACATGCATTACGGCCCCAAATAACAGCGCGGGGTTTGTCTTTCACTCTATAATATGAGGAAGCAACAAAATTTCCCCGCAAAAAAAAAAAAAAAAAAAAAAAAAAAAAATCGAGTCACAAACCACCGCCGAGTTTATGCGAATCATCATGACACGAAAGAAAACATTTTTTTTAGAGGGGAAGATAATTGAATTCTTCCGCCCGACTGCACGGTGTTGTTTTTCTTTTTTATTTTCCTTCCCCGTGTTGTTATTGCTGTGCTTTCCTCGTGTTTTCTGGCTTCATTTTCCTTGTTTTCCCTCCATGGTGGTCATTATTTCGTATCATTTATCTTTTTCCTCTTTTTCTTTTTATTGCTTATTTTCCTGACATTATTTTTTTCCCCAGTTAGCTTTTCCCCTGGTCCTATATTTTCCTTGTTTCTCTTCCACGTGATCATTTAATTTATGGTTTTCCTCTTTTATTTATTTTTTTTTTTTCCTCTTTTCTTGACCTTGATCTTCCTCTTACCCCCAACTTCTCCGCTCTCTTGTTTCATCTCCCTTGTTTCCCTTCCACGACCGTTATTTCATTCTTCCATTTTACTTTCCCTCTCTTTTCTTTTTCCTGATTTTTTCCCCTTTTCCTTCATCTCTCTCTTGTACCCAGTTTCTCCCTTCTTGCTTTATTTTCCTTGTTTTCCTTTCACCCTTTACGTTTTTCCGCTTTTTTTCTTTTTCTTGTTTATGTTTTTCCTCTTTTCCTGCCCTTCATCTTCTTTTCAACTTTCAACTTTTCCCCCTTTATTTCCTATTCCTTTTTTTATTTAAACATACATACATATTAACAAAACCCAAAGGTGCACTGCCGCGTTTTCCTTCCTCGGTTGTCATTTATTTTTTCAACTTCCGCTTTTTCTTTATCTTTTTCCTAATTGCGATTCTTTTTTTTCCGTGACCTTAGTCTTCCGCCCACTTTCAACATCTCCTCTATTGCATATTTTTCTTGTTTCCCTTTTATGGTGGTCATCTCAACATAACATTTACACTATATTTATTTTTTTCTTTCCAACGTTTTTCCTCTTTTTCCTGACCTTTTACCTCCCTCCCACAGCCAGATTATCGTTTCCCCTCCCCTGCGATTTTTCATCCTACCACTAACACACTTTCCTCTTGTTCTTTTTCTAATTACCGTTTATTTTCAGTTCCTCAATCTTTTTTTTTCGTCCTCCTTGTCCAATTATTTCCCACACCCTCATTACCTTTTCCCCTCCCCTGCAATTCTTCATTCACCCACTAACACCCTTTCCTCTTGTTCGTTTTCTAATCACCCTTTTTTTCCAGTTCCGTCATTTTTTTCCTTCTCCTTGTCCAATTATTTCCCATTGCCACATTACCTTTTTCCCTCCCCTGCGATTCTTCATTCTACCCTAACACCCTTTCCTCTTGTTCGTTTTCTAATCACCGTTTTTTTTCAGTTCCTCCATCTTTTTTTTTTCCTCCTCCTTGTCCAACTATTTCCTTTCCCTTCACCATTCCAACCTTCACACTTTACCTTCCTTCTATTTCATCCTTGCCCTACATTTCCCTCCTTCCCTCTTCCTTATCCACCTGCTTTTCCTCCAGCTCGTTTTCCTTTCAGTTGCTTTCCCCATTACTGTTTCCTTTTTTTTCTTCCTATCACCTTTTCCCCTTCTTTCTACTACCCCTATCTCTTCCCTTTCCCATACTGCCCATTCTCAATTTAGTCTTTTCTTCTATATGTTTTACTTTAAGTTGCTTTATTATTTACTATTTCACTCTTTCCTTCCTATTATCTTT
Source organism: Eriocheir sinensis (assembly GCF_024679095.1). Lineage (NCBI taxonomy): Eukaryota > Metazoa > Arthropoda > Malacostraca > Decapoda > Varunidae > Eriocheir > Eriocheir sinensis. The sequence continues at coordinate 22,025,994 of NC_066513.1, read as the reverse complement.
TTTACCCTTTTCCTACACCTACTATCTCTTCCCATTTTCATACTACCCATTTCCCTTCCTTCTTCCTTTTTTCCTTTTCCTTGCATTAAATTTCCTTTTCCTCATCTTCCTCTGCCTCCAATTTTCCCATCGTTGGCAGAATTTGCTTTTTTTTCCCTGTCTTCCTGTTTTCGCTTTAAATCCCCTCAGGTGTCTATCCCTTACACCTTCCCCTCTTTAGCAGGTGTCCCCTATGCCTTCCTCCCTTTCCCCCCCCTCGAGCAAGCAGCTGAGAGAGGGGAAAAATACACCTACCCTCTGCTCTCTCTCTCCCTCTTGCTCTCTCTTTTCATCTTGTCATGACGGGTTTCACAAATATTTGAGTCCCTTTCCCCTTCCTCGTTCCCTTCCTCACTCGCTGTCTGCATTATTTGGTATTTTTTCACGTTTCTGTCATGTATTTTCAAGGTTAGTGTGGCCATATATTTTTTTTTCTTCTATTCAAAATATTTTTCTTTCGTTCCCTCTTTCTCATCTCCACATTCCCTTTTTTTCCTATTCCCCTCTAACCTTCACCCCTTCTCTCTCTCTCTCTCTCTCTCTCTCTCTCTCTCTCTCTCTCTCTCTCTCTCTCTCTCTCTCTCTCTCTCTCTCTCTCTCTCTCTCTCTCTCTCTCTCTCTCTCTCTCTCTCTCTCTCTCTCGGCTGGCTCAAGGTATTCACAATGTCACGCGTCTAATACCTGTCTTACCTGAAGGTCACTTACCTGTCCTTCCGCTGGGAGGAAGGGGGGGGGGGAGGAGGGAAGGGGGAAAGGGAGGAGGGGAGGGAAGGAGGGAAGGGGTCACACGGAAGATGAATAACTGTTGAATTGTGTAACCCTACCCCCCCCCTCTCTCTCTCTCTCTCTCTCTCTCTCTCCACCTCCATAACAACCTCATTTTTCCGTCATATTCTCTTTTCCTCCCTTCGTTCCCACATTTACACTTCGTCCCACTTTCTCTCCCTCCACTCTCTTCCGTTTCTCTCTCACACCTTCCTCCCATCATCGTATCCTTCTACACTCTTCACAGTCCCTCACTAACAGCATCCTTACTTCCTTTTCTCCCTTTAACTTCCTTCCTCCATTCCACCATCCCTTACCTCCCTATCTCTCCCCCTTTCCTCCTTCTCTCCCTCTCTTCCTGGCCCTGTCCATCCCTTTTTCTACCTTGCTTCGTCTCTTCCTAGCTTATGAACCAGCTACTCTCTTCTCCCTCTTTCTACCTTCCTTCGTCCCTTACCTTCATCTTTTTCCACCCACCTCGTCCTTCTCTCCCTTCCTTCGTCCTTCCCTAGTTCTAGCCCACAGGCGCTCCCTCCCTCCCTCCCTCCGCGCTGATGGGGTCTGCAATGCCCTAGAATGATGTGGTTTAAAGTTCACAAATACCTAAGGTGGAGGAGGGCGCCCGCCGTCACCACCCCGTGTACGTGTGTGTGTACGTGTGTGTGCGTGTGTTGACGGCACGCCTGGGACGCTGAGGTGCCAGTGCCGCGAGACACTCAGGCGAGGGAACACCCACCACCACCCAACACCACCCCGCCCTCAGTGCCACCTCCACCACCCTTCCCCTCCACCCACCTCCTCCACCACCACTAGTCGCTACCTGTACCACCACCACCACCACCACCGCCAAAATGGTAAGTTCTCTATCTGTCTCTTCTCTTCTCTTTTCCAGCCGCGGTTTTCTACATCTGCACGTGAAGAGTCGATCGTCTGAGGAAGTGAAGGAAATGAAGAGAAAGATGAACGCAAGAAGAGTACGAGGGATAGGAAAGAGAAGATGATGAGTCTGAAGGAGTGAAGGAAGTGAAGGTTAAGATGAACACAAGAAGAGAACGAAGGAAAAAAGAACAGAGAAAGAGACGGAGAGAGGGGAAGAAAGACGAGACTGGCAGCAGGAAAAGAAATAAACGAAAGAGAAGATGATGAGTCTGAAGGAGTGAAGGAAGTGAAGGTTAAGATGAACACAACGAAGAGAACGGAGGAAAAAAAGAACAAAGAAAGACGATGAGGGAAGGATCTTTAGCCGCTGTCTCTTCTGCTTCCACATGATGATCGGCTTCTGGAGGACTTATTTTTCTTTTTCTTCGTTCACCATCGTCGGGAGAAGTGAAGGAAATGAAGGTGGAGATGAGAGTTCCCAAGTGGAGGATACAAAAAATTTAAGAGCGGGAATGAAGGATATGAAAACGTCCAGTGGCTTGATTGTGGAGAAATGAGTAATGGAAAGATGAAAAATAAATGGCACAAATAATAACACAGAGATAGACGGAGACCATAGATAAGAAAACAGACAAGAAAGAGACGGAGAAAGAGGGGAAGAAAAAAAGACAAGACTGGCAGCAGGAAAAGAAATACACGAAAGAAACAAGCAGATAAGAGCACGAGAGAAAGGCAGGAAGGGACGGACCGAGAAAAAATAAAACACGAAGAATCAGAGAAAATAGATTAGAAAGAGGAAGAGAGAGAGAGAGATACGAGACACGAAGACGGAGAAAGACGAGACAGGGAGAAAGAAACAAAGGCTGCAAGAAACAATCGACGCGTGAAGGACGAAAAAAAAGAGGAAAGAGAAACCAGAAACGAAAAAAAAAAAAGAGGAAAAGAGGAAAGAAACCTTCACCAAATCAAACGCTTTCTAAAACTAATGAATTCACACACACGACGCGGTGAATCAGATGAAGGAAGTTAATATACAGTACGAGTAGAAAAATGAGTCTTTTCTTCCACTGACAAAAGACGAAAAACAAAGAGCCACTCAGTTCTATTAACTTTTATAGGAGTAGTGCTTGGCGGGCTTTTTTGTTTGTTTGCTTGTTTTTTGTTGTTGTCTTTGTCTTTGAGCTTCTACCTTGACAGTAAAAAGAGAAGGAAAGAGCAAATAGAAAACTTTACTCCATACTCTTTATCACATTTCCCAATCATTAGACAAGAAAAAGAGCGAGTATTAATAAGTTTATAATCACAACTTGAGTATGAGTAGCATGAGTTGAGAAAAAAATGAGTAAAAGTATGATTGAAAGCTGAGTAAATTTCAATACAGATATGAGTCTTTCACAAGCCACGACTCACAGCACCTCTCAGAACACACGACTCGGTGCTTCAAAAGGGAGGGACTGAAGCGAGGATGAAGGAGTGCAGTGTATCTGTGTTTGCTTTTTCCTAGACTCGTTGATATTTCTTTCTTTCTTCTTGTTTTCCTTCTTTTTTTCTGGGAGGGTCTTTTTATATCTGTCAGCATTCTCCTAATTCATAATGGATTCAGACTTAAAGATTTTTCTCTCTCCTTTCTAATGACTTAAGAATAAATTGCTTTTTGTGAAGATTTTTTGTTCTTATTCTAATTTTCCTGCGAACCTTTCATATTTGCAAGCATTATCCTATTCTTTCCTCTCTTTATCCAGATTCCTGGGTTATTTTCTTCCTTTATCACTAAGAAAGTTTTAAGTGTGATCCTTTCTCGATATTTTTTGTTCTTATTTCTCGTTTTCTTTCTTTTTAGTTATTATGTTATTGTCGACATTCTCCTTTTCTCATTTGTTTTCATATTTTAAACTTGTACTGTTCCCTTCATCTAACTAGAATTGAAAAAAAAAAAGGAATATACAGGAATACGCACATAAAGAAAAAAGAAACACCTAAAATCACAGTAACAAAACACAAACACAGTCACACATTCAAACACAAACGCTCCCACAAAATCATGCGCAACATCCATGAAGGAAAAAAAGAAAAAAAAAAAAGAAAACAAGAGCGAGAAGAGGGAAGCAAACTGATCACTTCTTAAAACAGACGAACATTCACCACTGACAACCATCTATAAACACGCACGACCTTCCTATAACTCCAAACCACACCCAGTCACCCCATATTCCCAGACCCTCTAACGTCAAGCACATGATGGATATATTTTAAGCCCCAACTCTACGCCAGAAAAAAAGGTCGAAGTCTCCCCTGCCACGGCCCCATTCTCTATCACGGCTCCCGGGCTGGCTAGGGAGAGGCAAGGAAGGGCATAAGAGCGTATATTCCCTCCCCTCCACAGCCGATGACAGCCTTACAGAACCTGGGATTAAGAAGGAAAGGGCGAGGGAGGAAGACAACAGCTGATGACGAGGGTGACTCAGACGTGCCGACAAACAAGCGAGATGAAGCAAGGAAAGATGAAAGACGGGAGGAGAGACAAGAAAGGAGAAAGCGAAAGAGAGAGATCCATTCGAAAGATATGAAGAAAGGCAAACATGGACGACAAGAGATAGAGAGATAAGGAGATAGAGACAAACATGGGAGATGAAACAGAGGAAAGAGAGAGGAAAAAGGGGGTGGGGGTAATGCAGGTATCGGGGTCCGTGCCAGGCAGGAGAGCAAAGTCCACACACCCGAACAGAAGTGGAACAGGACAGACACAGACAGACGGAAAGACATACAGTCCTTTGTGTCAATAGAGGACGAATTGGACTCAGGCTTCGTCAGGGGACATCAAAGGGGAGGAATCTCCGCCTCAGCAAGAAAACAAATCATCAGCGACTTTGATTTTTGTTTTTCTTCCGATCTTATACAACTGTCTTTTGTTTATTATTTTAACGCATGTTTACTCCGAAATTTATTTATCTCTTTGATATATATATATATATATATATATATATATATATATATATATATATATATATATATATATATATATATATATATATATATATGACATTGCATCTAAAATAGCTAAATTAGAATATACTTTAGACGGGTAATACTGAAGCAGGTGATAATTTCAACGTCTGTGGATTTTGTAACCAGTGGTAATTAATTTTAGTTAATTCACTAAATCTGATGCAAAGACTTAAACATAATTTATTGTGACCTTAGAATTTAGACATTCTAATAAATAAACATCCTAACGTCAACTCAACCAATATAAGACTGATCAACAACCAAGACTGCAACACGTGAGGCGAGGTAAACCCAGCAAGATGTATTACCTAATCTTCTTTACTTATTTTCCCTGTGGATGTTTTGTCTTGATTCAACACCGCCTAACATAAAAATAAAACACTGGAACGGAGCCAGAAACACCCAAACACCCATTCATTTTGGCGCCCAGACACACACATCCCATTTTTTACTCGACACACACACACACACACATACACACACACACACTATACCCTTTTCGTCTCACCCTGAACGAGGACATGGGGAGAGCGGGAAAGAAACTAAAAAAAGAAAAAAAGAAAACAAGACAACAAAAACACAAACAAGTCAGGACAATCCATGAAATAATCTTCACCCTTATTTTCCCTTCCCTTTCTTCCTCTTTAGCCTGGACCAGTAAGTGACGCTATGCTGGCCGGACCCGTTTAAAGGGGGACCCAGCTAAGGGGGGCGTCTAAAAAGGGCCGCCTAAGGACTAACTCAAGGGGCAGAGCAACCCACTTCAACACGAGGAGATCGCCCACGCCCACCCGGCACCACACGCCCATCCCACACCCACCCACGCCCGCCCTTCACTCTGTTCTGTGCACCGGTCTGAAAAAAGGGATAGTAAGAGGGAGGAGGGAAGGAAAAAAGGAGGAGGAGGAGAGAGAGAAAAGAAGTGATACACATTGAGAAGGAAGGGAGATAGAGCTTGGGAAAGGAAGGAGGAGAGCGAAAGAGATACATAGCTTGTGATAACAGAAAGACGTAGAGTGTTTGGGTAAGGAAGGAGAGGAAAGAAGAGAAACAAAGCTATTGAGAAGAGGGAGAGAGGGATAAACTTTGGGAGAGGAAGGAGATCGAAAGAAGATATTAATATTTTGAGGAGAGAGGGGAAGACTTTGGTAGCGGGAGGAGAGGAGAGGAGTGATACATAGCCACTAAGAAGAGAGAGAGGGAGAGATTTTGGGAGAGGAAGGGAGTGAAAGGGGAAAGGACACTGAGTAAGGGAGGGAGAGGGACACATGCAGGGAGGAGGAGGGTAAGATATAATGAGAGCCGGAAGGAGAGACAGAGAAAGATTGCAGAGAAGGGGACAAGGAGAGAGGGATAATGAGGATGGGATGGAGGGTGGGAAGGACACGGGGAAAAGGCTTTAGATTTACAGAGAGCCAAGAAGAGCAATGTAAAGAGCATGTAAAGAGTCCTTATACCCAGGAAAATGACGAATATAAAAAGAGGAAGAATGTACGCAATGTTGCCAGAACAGAGAGACGGGTGGCGAGGGTGACAGTGTTACCATGGTGTGGATGTGGACTAACTACATAACATAGACTTAGCCCTAACAGTAATGAAATAAATACCCTAACACAAATATTTAACAGATAAGAGGAAACGTTTGTCCAGTTATAAAACCAATAACGGTGTCTGAGTTTAACTTCGGAACAATAACCACCAGCATAAACAGTTGAAATAATTGCTGTCCTAACAAATGCATGAGTGAATATTTGACCTGACAATAAAAACACTTCAATTATAAGATTACCTAATTCTTTACCTTAAAAGCACTTATCACGAGACATAGTTACCTTTTGACTATTGTTTTTGATCTCGTTACACTTAAAGGTACCACTAGCAAAAAGTTAAAAAAAGACAACAAAAGAAAAAAGTAGAGGAGAAAAAATTAATAAAAAATAGCTTGTGTTTTCACTTTCCATTGCCTCAGAATACCTCCAGACATCTACTTCATCGTCCTTACTGAAATACTATCAAGGTAAGATCATATATGCCCTCTGTTTACTTTGTCTACGCATCAAAATGTTACCAAAAACTACCAAACAGCCTCAGCCTTCTCAGACCCTCCTCTGTAAACTGTTTGAAGGATGAACATCGTAAAAAAGCTGAGGAATAAACCGTCTGATGGCCAAACAAAACATTTTCAAACACACATAAACGGCTTCCACGCACCATCGCCTCCACACACACACACACACACACACACACACACACACACACACACACACAGACACGCAATATTCTCTACATAATCGCTTCGTTTGCCTGTGAAATAACAAATACCTAAAACTTCTAATAATGTTCTGACACAACTAAATGAAACACTATCCATAAAGCAGAGACAAGAATAAGACATAAATTAAGAACAAATACTGAAGAAAAGAATAAACACTGGATCTTTTGAATACATAACTGGATCCATGAAGCCATTGATCATATTCATAAAATACAATACTGAAATTCCTCGACTCAGACTTCTCCTTTTAAATGAGAATTCTTTGGTTTCTCTTTTGCATACACTCAATAGTCCCTTTGAGAACCTTTCCAATCCCTTTATCTCTTTGCACATAGAGCGTTACAGAGATATGCAAAGAACTCAGTCAAAATTCTGTTTCCGTCCAGATTTATTGAGGTTTAATTACTGATCTTCATTCTCTGCTTCTCGTCTTTCAGGAAGAGTTGGATGAGGAGAAGATGACCAGTAAGTATCATTTTCCTCTGTTAATATTGTTGTTATTATTAGTGTTACTGCATATTTTTCTGAATGATAAATAAAACAAGATCACTGACGTAATTTCCATTTTCTTTCCTCCCATCCTACCTCTTCCCCATCTCCTCCCTCTCTCCCTCAAAACTTTTCTCCCTTCCTCGTTTTCTATTCCTCCTTTCTTCGCTCACGCTCACAAATTCCTCCTTTCTTCACTTCTCACAATCACCTAATCCTTCTTTCTCCAAACTTTCCTCACCTGTCTCTAACCTATTCCCACCTTTTCCTCCATTCTTCATTCCTCACACACCTTTTCCTACTTTCTACACTCCATCTAACCACCTTTCACTCCTTCCGCTCACCTCTTCCTCTTTTCTTCCTCCTCCCGTTCATCTTTTCATTCTTTCTTCCCTCCTCCTTCCCACCTTATCCCACATCTCCCCACACACCTTACTCCCTCCCTTCCCGCCCATCCTCCCGCCCGTAACCAGTGCTGCGGAAGGCGTTTACCATGTTCGACAGCGGGAAGACGGGCAAGATCGAGAAGGAGAAGATCAGAACAATCCTCAACACACTGGGCGCCAACTACATCGTTGAGGAGCTCGAAGCCTTGCTGCAGGACAACGATGTCGATGGTGAGCGGTAGCAGCAGCAGCGGTAGTAGTAGTAGTAGTAGTAGTAGCAAGGATGATATAATATAAATGCCATGACTAATAAGTTGGGAGTATACGCTATAGCTGGGCGTGACCTCGGTGCTCATCTCTGTAACAATGTCATCACAGTCATTTCCGTTCGCTTTCCAGGTACGGGCAAGCTCAACTTCGACTCATTCGTTCGTGTGGTTGGTCACTTCCTGGAGGAGCAGGACGAGGAGGCGATGCAGAAGGAGCTCAAGGAAGCGTTCAGGCTCTACGACAAGGAAGGTGAGGTTGATTTCTTTTTACTTTCTTTCTCCCTTTCTTCTCTGCATCCTTCCCTCCTTCCTTCCTTGCTTTCTTTCTTCTTCCCTCCCCTCTATGCTTCCTTCCTTCCTTTCTTTCTTGCTTTCACTTTGTTTGTTTGTTTCCTTCTTTCTTTCTTCCCTTCCTTCCTTTCTTTCTTTTTTTACTTTTATACTTTTTTCTTCCATTTATTTTCTGTATTCCTTTCTTCCTTTCTTCTTTCCTTAATCACTGGCTTCTTATTCTGTGCTCCCATTCTCTTTTTTGTTCACTTTTGCCTTCCTCCTCTCCTTCTTGACTATCTTTTTTTAATCCTTTGTCTTTTTTTTCCTTCTCCCCTTCCTTGCCTTAACTCCTGCATGCATTTTACTGGTCCTCCTTTATTCCTTGTCTAGTTCATTCTTCTTTCGTTTTTTTGTTTCTTTCATCTTTCCTACTTGGTCTCCTTCCTCCTCTTCCCATTTTCTTAATATAATGAATTCTGTCGTCTTATATTTTTTTTCCATTCTTCCTTTGTTCTGCCCTTCTTTCTTTCTCTTCCTTGTTTCTTCCCTCTCTCCTTCCTTCCTTCTCCTTTCATTCCATAATTTCTTCAGTCACGCACTCTTATTAACTTCTCCACCCCCTCCTCCTTCAAGCCCACTTCTTCTTTTTCTTCTTCTTCCTCTTCCTCATCTTTTTCTTTTTCTACTTCCTTTTCTTCTTGTTTCCTTCGTCTTCTTCTTCTTCCTTTTCTTTTTCTGTTTCCTTCTTCACCTTCTTTTTCTTCTTCTTCTTCTTCTTCTTCTTCTTCTTCTTCTTCTTCTTCTTCTCCTCCTGCTCCTCTTTCGCCCTCTCTGACCTTGTGACTCATGTACCTCATCTGTCATTCATCTCCTGCATTATTAATCTTCATTCTTATCAAGTCTTCTTTTTCTGTTCCCTCGTGAAGGTCAAACACGTCTTCTGTGCTTCCGTTTATTGCTCAACTCTTGGTACTCTTTTGCCGCTTCCGTGATGATCTCTCTCTCTCTCTCTCTCTCTCTCTCTCTCTCTCTCTCTCTCTCTCTCTCTCTCTCTCTCTCTCTCTCTCTCTCTCTCTCTCTCTCTCATCTACTTTCTTCATCTTTCTCATCTTGTTTTCTTCTCTACCTCGTATCTTTCCATCTTTCATCATTCTCCTTCTTCCTCGTCTCCTTCCACCAATTTTCATTTTCCTTCTTTCTCGCCTTTCCTCTCTTTCCTTCCTTCCTTATTACCTCCAGCACACAACCAGCTAATTAGAGGCAAAATAAAAGAGGGTCATTTGATTAATTATAAACGAGGGACATGAATACGAAAGTTGGAGAGAGAGAGAGAGAGAGAGAGAGAGAGCGCATATCCTCGTCTGTCTCCCCTGATCAATATGTGTCTCATTTTCTATGCTTCCTGACTGCCGTCTTGTAGGAGTCACCCTTAGGAAAAACGGGAAATATCTTGCCCCACGGAATTTCGAGCCGCGACTAAACTAAAACACCGCGAACCTCTTTCCTTTCTATACATTCCATATTTAACAATTTAGACTGAGTTTATATACAAACTGGAAGGATTCAATCACTCTATTACGTACCCTTGAAACTACTGCGCGATAGATACATAGATAAGAGGAGTTAGATATAGATAAATAGAGGGAAGGGAACGAGATATAGTGCGAGATATAGATAGGGAGATAGAGATATATAAGTATAGATAGATAGACAGAGGGAAGAAAAAGAGGAAGGCGGAAGAGATATACTGTGCAATAGATATAGATAGGCAGATAGAGAGATACGAATAGATTGATGGATAGACAGAGGTTGAGAAATGAAGGAGGGGAAGAGATTTATTATGCCATAAGATATAGATATGCAGATAGAGGGGGATATGGATAGATAGATAGATAGACAGTGGGAAAAAGAGGGAGAAGATATATATGGGGTTACAGCGTTCACATCTATTTATGGACGTGGGCCAAATACCAGTAGCTTTTAACGTGACAAGAGTATTTCAAACAATTTCAAACAACCATTAATCAGTCTGCACGAGTTTATGAGCGGCAGCAGTGGCGCGGGTCAACGTACAGGAGCTTTTGAAAGGAGGAAAATGTTGCCTATCCGTCTGTGTATATTCTGAATCTGTGAATTTACTGTTGCCGGCTCCACTCACTTCAGTTTCGTTGGGTTCTCTGTGTGGGAGCTTTATTCTGGTTAGTTATGACTTTGTGCCTTTATCTGATTTATTGATGAATGTTCTTGTTAGTTACGATTCTGTGCATTCATCTATTTTTGTTAGTTTAGTTTGTGTTTGAGAGACTTTCTGTGAATTCCGATGATGTGGCTTCACCTTACTATTCTTGGTGGTAACGTTTCTGTGCCTTCACCTGATTTGAAACACCTGCTTTTGCGTCCGTCTTCCTTTATTGGTTTACTGTTAACTTTATTTCCCATTCGCTGGACTGATTAATGCTTGCTTCGTCTACAATTTACTGACTTCGAATATATTTTTTGCATTTTGATTATCTGTGTTTATTTCTCAAGCACTTTCTCAAGCTTTACATTTTAATTTCTCCATCATGGTTGCATAACATATATTTCTCAATCTTGTATATTTCCTTAACTCCATCTTGACAATCTTCTTTTCTTAATGGAATTTGCATATTTTCCCCAATCTCACTCTCATTCTTAATTGCCTATACCTTACTTAAATATTTTCTTTTACTTTACTTCACTCTTAACACTTTGAAATATTTCTTTTAATTAAAACGTTTTAATTAACCAGATAAAAAAGGGAGGAAACTTCATGGCTTCGAAATTTAAATACCTAGTAAAAATGTTACCAAATATGGGTGAAACATATTATTAGGTAAGTTCAGGTAATAGCCAATATGTGTGTTTGTTTAAGCATCATATATCCACCCCTGCTGTGTGGGTGTGCGTGTGTGTGTGTGTGTGTGTGTGTGTGTGTGTGTGTGTGTGTGTGTGTGTAACTGATGAAGTGTGTACACACACACACACACACACACACACACACACACACACACACACACAGCGGTTATCTCTCATTCTTGTTTGCTCTCCATTTATGTTCTCCTAAATCGTATGTTTGGAGCTGAAACTGTAACGTGTGTGTGTGTGTGTGTGTGTGTGTGTGTGTGGTCAGGGATGGGCTTTTTGAACTATGATATATACGTACACACACACACACACACACACACACACACACACACACACACACACAAACATTAAAACGCCTTCCTCACTTCGTTTACCTCGTTTCATATTATTTACTCACACGTATAAACAGGAAATGCTAATAATAATGAAACTGTTGAGACATTTCTTTGCATAAATATACCGAAGCTGACGCCTCATTTGTAGCCTGCATCTCCTCCTCCTCCTCCTCCTCCTCCTCCTCCTCCTCCTCCTGGGAAACTGATATCAACGTCAAGGAGACACAAAGGAATCATCTTTTGTTTTAATGTTAATTTATGTAAAGTTACTCACTCCTCTGGGACGCTCTCTCTCTCTCTCTCTCTCTCTCTCTCTCTCTCTCTCTCTCTCTCTCTCTCTCTCTCTCTCTCTCTCTCTCTCTCTCTCAGTGTGTGTGTGTGTGTGTGTGTGTGTGTGTGTGTGTGTGTGTGTGTGTGTAAAGCAATGACTAAAAATAATGCCTGTAAAAAGAAGGCAACAAGAAAAATAACAGCCAGCACCACCTCTCTCTCTCTCTCTCTCTCTCTCTCTCTCTCTCTCTCTCTCTCTCTCTCTCTCTCTCTCTCTCTCTCTCTCTCTCTCTCTCTCTCTCTCTCTCTCTCTCTCTCTCTCTCTCTCTCTCTCTCTCTCTCTCTCTCTCTCTCTCTCTCTCTCTCTCCGCAACACACAAAAAATAAATCGGAGGTAAAAGCTGCCCCTCGTATTTATGGCGCGAAATACACTTGACTACAGCGGTAATATTAACTCTTTTAAAAGCGTGACAGTAATGAGGTCAGGCAACACTTATTTCTTTCTCTCTCTTTGCAAGTTGGGGCGTTGTTTTGCGTGTTATTATCTACCTATGTTCTTCTGTTTTTTTTTGTGTGTTGTACAGTTGGCTTTATATACACGGTGATATCTTATTTCTTCCACCGGTTTTTCCTCTTTTTCTTCCTTTTCTTCGTGTACTTTTTCATTTTATTTTCCACTTCCATTTTCATTTCATTTTTTTTCTTTTCCGTTTTTGTCCTTCCCCTTTTTCTTTTTTGTACTTATTCTTGTGCTTTTTTTTCCTCCTTTTCTTCTCCTTTTCCTCCTCCTCCTTCTTTTTCTTCGTCTTCTCCTTCTCTTCTTATATTTATCTTCTTGTTCTTGTTCATCTCCTTTATGTTCTTCGTTTTCCTCCTCTTTCTCTTCCACTTCATATTTTTTTCTCCTCCTCCTCCTCCTCCTCCACCTACTCTTCCTCTGGGCTTTAGGGTAATTTGCCTTTGTTTACCTTCGTCTTTACGTGTAGGGTCTTAAGGGCCCTTGTCCCTTACACCTCAAAGCTTCTCGACCCTTTCTGAGACAGACTGTGAATGAACCCTACTCTCTCTCTCTCTCTCTCTCTCTCTCTCTCTCTCTCTCTCTCTCTCTCTCTCTCTCTCTCTCTCTCTCTCTCTCTCTCTCTCTCTCTCTCTCTCTCTCTCTCTCTCTCTCTCATTTACTTTTTTTACTTCTTCAATTTACTGTTTTCGAAGCTATGAGGGAACGTAAAAGTTAGGTAGATTAATGTAGACGGATGACTATAGATAGACAGATAAATGGAGATCGAAAGAGACAGATAAAGACACACACACACACACACACACACACACACACACACACACACACACACACACACACACACACACCAACGCAACTTTTTTCTGCAATAATTCTCAGGTCGTTGCTTTTCTTCGCTGCACACACAAACAATCGGGTCCTTTAAATCCGGCGCCGTACAGCTGCATAATATAATGACGGCGCTAATGGCCCCTGATAACGACGCCACACAGATATTTATGGCGCGGCGAAAACTATTATGAGCGTCGAATATAATAAGAAAAATAAATATGGACGGTTTGAATTTTTTTTTTTCAACGCCTCGTTTTTTGTATTTTTTTTCTCTTTGGAATAAGAAAAAATAATGGTGGTGGTTTGAATTACTTTTTTTTATGCTAGTTTTATATTTTTAATCACTTTTCGCTATTTCTATTTTTTGCTCTTGCTTTGTCTTTTTCTTTTTTGGAGTGGATGAATTTAACGTTTTTTTTTTTCTCGCTCTGTTGATGATGTTTTAAGCTATTTTTTTCATTTTTTATTATTTCTTTTTCTAACATTCTTTTACATCGTCTCTCTCTCTCTCTCTCTCTCTCTCTCTCTCTCTCTCTCTCTCTCTCTCTCTCTCTCTCTCTCTCTCTCTCTCTCTCTCTCTCTTAATTAAGCCGCCCACCTCCACGTCCGATCCATTTACAGGCCCAAGCTTTCCTGTCGTTAATTACTACCCATATACCTGTCACCCTACCCCTCCTTCCCTTCCTTCTCTCCCTTCCTGTCTTCTCTCAGCTTTCCATTCTTCATCCTTTCCTCCCTCCCTCCTTTCCTTCTCTCCTTCCTGTGTACTCTAAGTTTTTCAGTCTTTTTCCTTCTCATCCTCCATCTCCTTTATATATCTGCTTCCTACTTTCATCCATTTCCTTTCTCTCTCCCCTTCTCTATCCTCTTTTTTTTTCTCTTTCCTTTCTTCCTTCCTTCCCTCTACTTTTTTTCATACTTCTCTACTTCATCACTCTTCCTTTTTTTTTCACTCATCGTCCTTTCCTTTCATTCAACATTTCTTACTCTCTCCCCTGCTCCTAGTGACCTACCTACCTATCTCTCTCTTCCCTCTCAGCCTCCTTCCTTCCGTCTTTCAGCTTTTTCTCTAATTATCGACTCCTCTCTTCCCTTTCCTTCTCTCCCTCCTTGCTTTGTCCCTTTCCTCTTATTCTTCTCTCTCCTGTTTCACCTTACCTCTCTACCTCTCTTCTTCTTCCTTATCCCTCCTTCCTTCCGCCTTTCCGCTTTTGCTCCAATTATCAACCCCACCTTCCGTCACCTCTCGGTCCTTGCTTTGTCCCTTCTTTCCTATCCTTCTCTCTCCTGCTTTTCCTTACATATCTACCTCTCTTCCTTCTCGGCTTCCTTCCTTCCGTCTTTCCTCCGTTCCTCTAATTATCAACCCCATCTTCCTTCTTCTTTCGGTTCTTGCTTTGTCCCTTCTTTCCTATCCTTCTCTCTCCTGCTTTTCCTTACCTATCTACCTCTCTCTTTCTTCTCGGCTTCCTTCCTTCCGTCTTTCCTCCGTTCCATCTACAAGACTCTAATTATCAACCCCATCTTCCCTCTCCTCTCCGTCCTCCCTTTGTCCCTTCCCTCTCCCGACCCTTTCCCTTCCTTCCTCCTCCTTACCCACACAACCGCAACCTATTAACATGGCGCCTTGCCTCCCCTACCTGCCCTCTGTTTAACTCCTCTGTCTAATTAATTGTTCTCTTCCCTTCTTTACAGAGGAGTTATGCTTCCCACACTCTATTCTTCTTCTCTCTCTTTCTTTCTCCTGACTGATCTTTCTCCTTTAGTACAATCATTACCCCCTCTTCCTTCTTTTTTTTTGTGTATGTATTCCCAGTTTTATGAAGACCGTTTTTTTTTTTCCTGACGTGGTTTTATGCAAATGTATCTCTGTCTTTTTTCCTTTAATTTTAAGTGTTTTTAACAGATAAGGATTTTTTCTACCCTCAATTCCTCCTACATTATCTTTTCCTCCATCATTATCAACACTCACTCACCACTCCTATGAACACTGCTTTTGCTTAATGAACCAACTCCCTCCTTCAATGATTCTACTCTCAATAACAGCCAAACTTCTTAATTAACCTCTCATTACACACTATCTCTACCTCCATCAACTCCACCACCATCATCCATTACAACACACCCTCTCCACACAATAAACAGTAAACAAACTCCCTTCTTAAAGTCCTCTGCCATTGACTCTTCTCCCCTCATTTTACTCTCTCTATCTCCATCAGCATCGTCGCCAATATCCACTAAAACACACTCTCTTCACTCTTATAAGCACTAAACTTATCCTCCTTTTCCATTCCCTGTCCTCAACACTAATCCACCTCTTTATCCTTTCCTTCCACACAATCCCTCCCATCAACATCTAACACTCCCTCACTTTTTTTTTTACAGCTAAAGAAACAGCTCAAGGGCAACAAAAAAAGGTGTAAAAAAAAAAAAAAACCCGCTAATCGCTGTTCCCACAAAGCAAAAAATAATGAGCGGGCAAAAGAGAGGTCAATTTCGGGAGGAGAGGTGTCCTGAAACATATATACATTAAGCTTATTCATTTCTTAATTTTCCATCAACATTAACTCAACCACTTATCCTCTTCTGCCCACCTCCACCCCTCCCCCTCATAAAACCCCTCTCCTTACTCCTATACCTTCCAACAACCCAATCTCCTCAACTCTTCACACCTCCACACCGTTCAAAACAATCTCCTCTTCCCCAGGTAACGGGTTCATCCCCACGGCCGCGCTCAAGGAGATCCTGGGAGCTCTGGATGACAAGCTGACGAGTGCGGACTTGGACAACATTGTGGATGAGATTGACGAGGACGGCTCCGGCACAGTGGACTTTGATGGTGAGGATGAAGAGGAGGATGGAGGAAGCAAGGGGTGGGAGGGGGTGAGGCAGGCCAGGGTGGTGTGCCGGGAGGGAGTTCAGAAGGAGGATGGGATGTGTTATGGAATGAATGGGGAGTGTAAGGAAGGGAAAGGCAGGGGTAAAGGGTGAAAGGGAGGCGCGGACGAAAGGATGGAACTAGAGAAAGGGGATGGAATGGGTTGTGGAACGAAGGGTGAGGGAGTTAGAAAGGGAGAGGCAAGGGTGAAGGGAAGATGGATGGGGAGGGAGAGGTGAAGGGTAATGGAAGAAGAGGCATGAATGAAGGGGGAGGGAGTAACGAAGGGTGATGGAAAGGGTAAGGAAATGATGGGTGAATGTGTTAGAAAGGGAGAGGAAGGAGTCTGGTAGGCCTATACAAGGCAGCACCTGCGAACCTAACCCCACCTAAAATCACTACCTATATATGAATTTGTCAAATCTATTTTTGAATGTGACCTTCATATTGGCACTGACGACATAGACATAAATGAAAGTGTAGGATGATAAGAGAGGAGGGGACGGGTTATGAAGTGAAGGGTGAGTAAGAAAGGGAGAAGCAGGGGTGAAAGGTAGATGAAGGGGGAGGCATAGATGAGGGGTAAAGAAACAGGAGGCATGAAAGAAGGTGAAGGGGATAAGGAAGGGGAATGGAAAGAGTAATGGATTGAAGGATGAGCGAGTAAAGAAGGGAGAGACAGGAGTGACGGGTGAAGAAAGGAGAGGCATGAATGAAGGTGAAGGGAGTAAAGGAGGGGGACAGCAAGGGTTATGAAACAAAGGGTGAAAGAGGAAGGAAGGGAGAAGCACGGGTGAAGGGTGGATGAAGGGTGGATGAAGAGAAGAAGCAAGGGTAAATGGGGAGAGTAAATGAGTTAGGAAAAGGGTAAGGGGACAGAGAGAGAGAGAGAGAGAGAGAGAATATTTCCCATGATGCTATAAGGAAAAAGTAATCACCAATATTAACATGATAATTTTGACACGAACATTAGCATCTGAGTCCAATTAAGTTTTACACATTTTTCTCACACAAATTGCTAGACTGGAAATACGTTAAAGAAATAAAAAAAAAAGTGTAATTACATCGTAACTATTTATCGCATCTTCTTGTCCCACTTTTTATCGCTCAGAAACTTTGCCTTAATTTGTAGCCTCATAAATCATGCTCTCTCTCTCTCTCTCTCTCTCTCTCTCTCTCTCTCTCTCTCTCTCTCTCTCTCTCTCTCTCTCTCTCTCTCTCTCTCTCTCTCTCTCTTCATTCCTTCATTCACTTGCCTTCTTCCCCTGTATATTATTTTTCATATTGTTTACTACTTACGTTTTTCTTCTTTAATTCATTTTCTACTTTATTATTGACCTTTTTCCCTGCCCCCTTTTCTACCTCATTCCTTTCCCCTTTTTCTACCTCATTCCCTTGCCCCTTTTCTACCTCTGTATTTCATCTCTTTCCCCTTCCTTTTCTGTCCTCAATTCAACATTCCTTTCCTCTTTTCCTTTACTTGCGTACCTCTTCCATTCAACCGTCTTCCTCATTCTCGACTTCTTGGTGGAATAAACTACTTTTCCTCCTCTTTCGCTTTCCTGTCCTTTAAACAATTCCTTTCCCTTCCTTTTCTTTCCACTCCTTTCCCTTCCTTTCCCTTCCCTTCCCTTCCTTTCCCTTTCTTTCCCTTCCCTTCCCTTCTCTACCCTACCTTTATTTTCGTTCCTTTCCTTTCCCTGAACTCTAAACTGTCCCTATCCCTTACTCTCTCTTCCTTACCATTTCTTTATTTCCCAGTTCCCAAAATGGTCCTTCTCTCTTTTCCGTTATCCTTTTCCCCTCCCTGCGCCCATTTAGTTTTTCTCCCCTTTTCCTTTCTCTCGACCACTTTATCTGCCACTCTAAGATAATTGGACGATTCGTAGTTTTTCGTTTTTTATTGTTGCTTTTTTTTCTTTTGTTCTGCTGGCTTGCGGTTTCTATTTTTTTATCTTTATCTTCTGCTGTTTCATCTTCAATTCTTTTATCTTCTTCCTGCTATTTATTTTTTCTTTTCTTCTTGCTACTTGATATTTCTCTTCTTCATCTTCACTCAAAGCCTCTATAAATCTCTACCTCTATTCCTAACAGTTTACAGCAATATCTTCTGCTGTTTAATCTTCTCTATATTTTTCTTACCCTTCAAGAATTACCATCACCTTTAGCCCAATCATCTTCCTTATCCCTCATCTTGGTTAATCCTACCCTTTCACAGGATTACCTATCATCATCTTCCTATCTACACATTCTTTATCCCTACGAATTCTTTTTTATCTTCTTCCTGCTATTTATTTTTTCTCTTTTCTTCTTGCTACTTGATATTTCTCTTCTTCATCACACTTCTTATAACCACTCAAAGCCTCTACAATTCTCTACCTCTATTCCTAACAGTTTACAGCAATATCCTTCTACATTTCCCTTTCCTTCACTCTTCTTCCCTTTCCTTACTCTTCCTTTTCCCTTACCCTTCAAGAACTACCATCATCTTTAGACCCATCACCGTTCTTATGCCTTAATCTTAGCTAATCCTATCGTTTCACGGGGTTACCTATCATCATCTTCCTATCTACACATTCTTTATCCCTTCAAATTCTTTTCCTTTGATTTTTACGCTTTTCCCAGTCCTTTTTTTGGTCACTTTTCATCCCTTGTAATCCTACCCTTTTAGAGGCTCACCTAACACGCTGCAATTCACACATTCCTTATCCCTAATACTTCTCTTCTTATATTTCTCCCTGTCCTATTTTTGTTCTTTTTTCTCACTCTTCTTCCATTATTTCCCTTTCCCTATTCATACCATCTTGCAACTTATCTCTTTATCTTTCTAAGCTCCTTATTCAAGAAACATCATCCAATCATCTACTGACTTTCCTAATCCTTCCCTTCGCAGATTAACCAATTACCATCATCACCTTTATCCCTATCCATTATACATTCCCATTTCATCTGCCATCTCCTTCAGTCTGTCCCATTTACAAGCTCGCATATCACTACCATCCACATATATCTCAGGTCTCCCTTGATCCTATTCCCTCAAAGACACCAGTAACATCGTCCCCCTTCCCCTCCATTACCCATTCATCCGCCCCTTACCATTACCTGTGGAGGCTGAAGAAGATGGAAGCTAAGGGGGGTCTACATAAGTTTGTGAGCCATCGGTGTTTGGAAGACTTACTAGCTCTCTTAAATCATACGAGTAGAGTCAAACTTCCCTACTCTCTCTCTCTCTCTCTCTCTCTCTCTCTCTCTCTCTCTCTCTCTCTCTCTCTCTCTCTCTCTTGAATGTTTTAAAATACTTAATGGTTTCACGAATGTAGACAGAACAAAATTATTTATGATCGATGACACTCTCTCTCTCTCTCTCTCTCTCTCTCTCTCTCTCTCTCTCTCTCTCTCTCTCTCTCTGGGACGTGTTGAAGGAGCTTATAAATGGAATAAGCTCCCACCTTCAGTGTTCTCTCTCTCTCTCTCTCTCTCTCTCTCTCTCTCTCTCTCATTGAACTTAAGAGTAGAAATGCAACGTTTTGGAGCCATCTGATTAATGACTTAGGTTTAAGGACAGACCACCTAGTCTGGACCATGGGGTCTCTGGTCTGATTTTCTCTCTCTCTCTCTCTCTCTCTCTCTCTCTCTCTCTCTCTCTCTCTCTCTGGGACGTGTTGAAGGAGCTTATAAATGGACAGAGGCCTTACCCAGTGACTTTCTCTCTCTCTCTCTCTCTCTCTCTCTCTCTCTCTCTCTCTCTCTCTCTCTCTCTCTCTCTCTCTCTCTCTCTCTCTCTCTCTCTCTCTCTCTCTCTTCCTGTTATTGATCGGATCTCAGGAAGGAAGAAAAAGGAAGAGGTTAGTGACGAGTGAAGAAACCTGATCTCTCTCTCTCTCTCTCTCTCTCTCTCTCTCTCTCTCTCTCTCTCTCTCTCTCTCTCTCTCTCTCAAGAGCCAATAAGCTTCCCCCAGGTCTGATCAAAGGCATATCTTGAGGGGCCGGCGAAGGTCTCAGCCTAAGTAATGAATCGTCTCTGTTAGAATCATTGTTATTTTTCATCCTCTTCTACTTCCCCAGAGCTGGATTTATTCAGACGTATTTATTGGTGGGTATTTTTCTTCTCTTGGCTAACGAAGTACTCCTGGCTAATGTATTTCTTTGATTTGCGTCTATTTGAGGGCTTATTTGTGGTCATTTGTCAGGATAAATTTAGTCCTTGAAAATATGACGTAATTCTGATGAGTGGCTTTATTACTAACGTACTTCTTTTGATTAATTTCGACCACAAAGTGATATTAGTTGCATTCAAAGAAAATATTGCTATATGGTTTTCAGTCATAGATTGAGGTTTGAAACAATATCAATTTACCGATTTCAAATTAATTCTATCAACCTCTGTGTGTGTGTGTGTGTGTGTGTGTGTGTGTGTGTGTGTGTGTGTGTGTGTGTGTGTGTGTGTGTGTGTGTGTGTGTGTGAGCGTGCGTACGCTTGTGAACGCATGAAGGTATGAATATGAAGATAGTAAAACCTTTGATAAGACCAGAAACCTTTGCATAAATTCAGAAGTTATTGAAAAGTGCGTGTGTGCGTATGTGAATGTGCGTTCGTTCGTGCGTGTATGTGCGTGTGTGTATGTGTGTGTGTGTGTGTGTGTGTGTGTGTGTGTGTGTGTGTGTGTAAACAGGAATACTCACAAGATACTAAGATCCTCTATACGCTAACAAGGTAGTGAAATGTGTGTTCTTGTTCCCGCAGAGTTCATGGAGATGATGACCGGGGACTAGTCCGCCCGCCAGGTGCTGCCCACTGGCGGGGACACGGCCAACCAGCCTCTCGCCTCGCCCCGCCTCTCTCTCTCACACTCTCTCTCCCTTACCCTCCCTCTCTACCCCCCTCCTCTCTGTCTCTCCCTCTCTCTGATTTATATATTCCTTACTTTTCCTCGCTTTCTATTATACATTTCCTTTCTTCAATCTACTCCTCCTCCCTTTTCTCCACTTCTTTAATCTTCTCTATCTTTTCCTCCTCTTCCTCTATCTTCTCGTTTCCTTTTCCTCCTCCTACGCCGGTATACACAACGGACAACGCTTGAAGCCAAATTTACTGAAGAAAGAAAGGGAGATGAATGTGTGCCCGCAAGCTTCCTTCACCTCATACTTTCTAAAGAGAAGAGAAAGATATATTTTCCTGGCCAATGGTGTCGCTTTAATATGCTTTAATATGTAATTGTTTTCATTATACTCATTTATGTGTTTCCTATTTTTTTTGTAAGGGCTGGGTGGAAAAAACATGTATATTTCTGTATTTCTTCTAATTTCCTATATTTGTTTATTTCTTTCTATTTTCCTTATTTTAGGGAAAGCAATGTAGAACGCTTCTGGATAATTTTTTGTAAGACTTGTATTACCTGAAAAAAAAGAACATATATATACTTTCCTGGAATTTTCTGTAATTTTCGTTTTTTCTTTCACTTCAAGGAAAATATATTGACAGTGTCCTGAGCCACATTCTGTTGATCATTTTCCTTTTGTCTTCCTCTTTTTTCTTCTTGCTTCCCAACCTTTTTTATCTTTTCTCTAACTTTTTTTATCAACGCCACGGAGTTCCTTTCTTTCTCCTCATTCTTTTCCTTCCCAAAATATCTTTCCTCACACGCTACCTCCTCGACTTATCCCTTCATCCTCTCTGCACTTCCTCTCCTCTTCCCTTTCTCTCTTACTTTACCTTCCAATCAATCACACAATTACGTTTCTTTCTCTTTCTCGCACTCTTTTATCTTCAAATATCTCACTCAATGATATATCTTCTCTCATTTTATTTACTTCCCTCCGTCTTTCTAGTTCCTTTCCTTTATCCCTCCTCTTCCTTCTCCTCCTTCACACCTTTTTGTTGATCATTAGTACAAATATTGACACAGACCACCGACCACCAACACCACCGCCCTCTACAGACTCAGACTCATACATAAGATCAATGTCAACACAATACAATCAGCACCTTTTTTTTCTCTCTTTTCTTTTCTTCTTCCTTTACCAATCCATCGCCTTCGTTTCGTTTCCCTTTTCTTTCCTTCCCTTTCTCGTCATCTTTCATCCTTTTCCTTCCCTAATCTTCCATTTCTACCACTTTTTTCTCCTTCCTTTACTTTCATCGCTTTCCTTTTCCCGCTTACGTTATGCCTATCCTTTCTCTTCACTTTTCTTCCTTTCGTTTCTTTCCCTATGTATTTTCTCCTTTCCTTTCTCTTGCCCATCCACCATAGATGTCTTCAGCCTTCTCTCCCTATCAATCCTTCTACTTCTTTCTTCTCCTTTGAATTATAATTACATTTCCTCTTCCTATACTCTGTTTCTTTTCCCCATCCCTTACTTCTTCCTTATCCGTTACTTCCCCCGCCTTTTTTTCCGTTCCCTTCCCTTTCTTTATTCCATGTTTTCATTTCTCTTCCCTTGCCTTCCCTGCTCAACCATCCCTTACCTTTCCTTCCTCTCCCTTCTTCCGGGGCCCTTATGCCATATATGCGTAACGTGAACACGTGAGCTTTTTATACGTAACGGTTGGTAGCGAACTAAGTTTTATTTATCGTTGACGCACAGGTGTGGCTACTTCAGACAGGTGAACATAATTACGTACTACTACTACTACTATTACTACTACTACTACTACTACTACTACTACTACTACTACTACTACTACTACTACTACAACTACTACTACTACTACTACTACTACTATTAATCCTTACTGCTACTTTCCACAACAGTAAGACTATAACATGAAGAACAAACTGATATGCCAAACGTATTATTAATATTACTATAGTGAGGATTATTAAGTATTGAACGTAAGAATAAAAGGAAATGGAATGAAGATGTGTGACGCGTTTTATTTTCATACTAGAAGCCTTTGTTAAAATCTCTATATTTTAAATGTTGGCATCGTCATTATCATACTCTTTTTCATCTTATTCTTATTCTTATTCCCGTTATTTTTCTTTCTTTCGGTGGAGCAAAATATGGAACGGGTAATGACAGGCCAGAAACACAAACGATCAAGTGTTTTCTTAATCATTACGAAGAAAAACGAGAAAAGAAACCTTTAAAGGAAACTGGAAGGGAATAAAAAAACACCCACTTTCTTACTATAACGAAAATGAACGTCAATTCCTCAGGGTTATCAGTAATACCTATCGTGTCCTGCTACGTCAGTGAGGTTCTTGCGATGAGATGTTTTCCATTTTAATAAGTAAGCAGGAGAGAATATATTTACGGACTTTCACCTAAAGCAATCGTCGGTGAAACACACACACACACACACACACACACACACACACACACACTCTCTCTCTCTCTCTCTCTCTCTCTCTCTCTCTCTCTCTCTCTCTCTCTCTCTCTCTCTCCTTTCCACTTCTCTCTTCAGGCTTTTCAATAGAGTTCCGGCGTTCAAGATTTCGGTGTTTGTTACATTGTGGATTAATGGTTGAAGGTTCTCGTAATGGTGTTTCTAAAAATGGTTGTAGCTTTGGCTGTGGTTGTGGTGGTGGTGGTGATGAAGGTGATGGTGGTGGTGGTGGTGGATGATTATTAATAACATACCTTGAAATAACTTGTAGTGGGTATGAAAAAGAGCACAAATAACTACAAGGTGTACTTACCAACGCCTCCACACGGTTGTAGTAGTAGTGGTTGTAGTGGTAGTGGTTGCAGCAGTAGTGGCAGTAGCAGTGGGGGTGTAAATACTAACCACTATTTCACATCCCCTTACACTGCTACAACTACAACTATTACAACACCAAGAAACTATAACACGACTAAGATAAAAACTCTCTTGGACTAACATTCATTCACGTACGCTTTGGACGAGGAGGAAAAAATGTTGAGAAAAAAAATATATCAGGCGGTAAGAATACGAGGAGAAAAACTTAACTCGAGTCTTTCGTTCTACCGTCAAAAAATACTTGAAAGCGACAAGCACTCACTAGGGACTCAGAGAACCTTTTTTTGTACTTCCTCGTAACACAAAGGACTTGACAAGGGAACACACAACTACAGATGCTGAGAGAACTACTGGACTGCGAGAGCCTAGAGGGGGACTGTGAGTGGGGGAAGCACCGAGAACGAGGAGGAGAAGAAAGAGGAGACTGCGGAGGCGGAGGAGGAGGGAAAAAAAGTGAGTGGGGCAGCTGGTTCCTCCAAAATGATGAGGGTCCTTGCTCACCACCACCTCACTATCCGCCTCCTCGCTGCCTCCTTACATCGACAACTCTCCATCTTTGAAAATCATGTCATGGAGCTTAGGTATAAAAAATAACACTATAACAGGTGCATACGACCCATCACCCTCATCACCATCACTATCACCGTGAGGAAGAAGAGGAGGGCAAAACTACGCCCTCCTTGAGTCACGCGAAAACTCTGCGTGTCTAGAAAACATTTTTGGGTAAACTATCTACGTGGAAGAGAAATGTAAAATGGACGAGAGTACGGACGATAAGGGGTAAAAATGTATCTATCTATTTACTTGTGTGTCTATTGATTAAAATGCAGACACGTGGTGGGTTCTAAAAAGTGACTTAGAGTCGACTAGAGCTAAATCACGTTCGGGTTTTCTGCTGCTAGAGAACTATTTAGAAACCCGGCTGCTATATAGGTGGTGCTACGGAGGGAAGGGAGGGAGACGGGGCAGGAGGCAGGAAATTAAAGGCAGACGGAAAATGGAAAGGAAGTAATAGAGAAAGAAAGGATGGTAGAATGGAAGGAAGGCAGGAAGGAAGCAAGTAGGCAAGGAAGAAACGAAAGAGGAAATAGAGAAAAATGGGAATCAAAAAGGATAGATAGATACACAAAAGTAAGGAGAAAAAAGAGACAAGAAATGGAAATATGAAAGACAGGCGGAGGGAGGGAAGGAAGGAAGGAAGGAAGGAAGGAATAAAAGAATGATAGATTGGAGGAAAGAAAGAACAAAAGGAAAGAGAACAATGGGAGGAAGTAAGGACAAAGATATATAGGAAGGAAGGAAGGAAGGAAAAAACGAAGAAAAGAATGATAGATTGGAGGAAAGAAAGAAAAAAAAGGAAAGAGAACAATGGGGGGAAATAAGGACAAAGATATATAGATAGACAGAAAGAAAGAAGATAGGAGAAGCAATGAAGGGGGAGAGGGAATGAAATAGGGATGCCACCTTCACTTACATACCGAGAAAAGTGGGGCTTGATTCGTTTTCTGTTTTGTCATAAGCGTGCCTAGCGGGGAGGCTGGCCTGGAAGCAGAGAAATGAGGGAACGTGTCAGCGGACGAGTGAAGGACGGCGGGAAAATGGAAAATAAAGGAGCATAAAAGGGAACACTTACACTCGAAATGAAAATCAAAGAGAAAGAGATCAAGGGATATGGGGAATACGAAATAAATCCAAATATACGGCAATAATGTGAGATACATATAGAAAGGATAAAAGGAATTGATAAAACTTGAATCCAGAGACAAAGAGAGCAAAGGAAATGGAAATAAGGGATAAAAAAGATAAATAAGAGGTGAATAAGATCATTGAAAAGCGAGAAGGAAGTAAACAGTATCAAATTAAGAAAAAAACATGTGAATACAAATTAATCAAAAGGAAGATGAATGAAAAGCAAACACCAAGAGATAAACCAGGGAACCAAAAACACATTGATAAAAATTAAGAAGAGCAAGAGAGCATAAAAAATGAAAGGAAAAACAAATTAATGAAAACAAAACAGACAAGAAAGGGAATTAAGAACGCATTAGTCACGAAAGAGAAGCAAAACAAGTGAGCAAAAAAAGAAGGGAGATTAATGAGAAGGGTAACGAGGGAATAAGGGAAGTTAAGAACACATTAAGGGAGAAAAATGCAACGACAGAACAAGAAGCAGAAATGATGACGATTCGTGACCAAAAGCCGGGAACGAAAAGGAGAAAATAATAAAGAGATCACGAAACAGAAATACGAGAAAAAAATAATGAAAAAAAAAAGACTGAAGTGCCCCCCCAAAAAAATATAGTGAGTAATGTAAAAGAATGGATGTAACAAACGTGGAATAAATTGAATAACACTGAAACAGAGAACAAGAAAGAGATCACGAAACAGAAATAAGAAAAAAATAATGAAAAGAAAGACTGAAGTGCCGGAGAAAAAAATATAATGAGTAATGCAAAAGAATAGATGTAACAAACGTGGTATAAATTGAATAACACTGAAACAGAGAACAAAAAAGAGATCACGAAACAGAAAAAAAAATAATGAAAAGAAAGACTGAAGTGCCCAAGAAAAAAAAATATAGTGAGTAATGCAAAATAATAGATGTAACAAACGTGGAATAAATTGAATAACACTGAAACAGAGAACAAGAAAGAGATCACGAAACAAAAATAAGAAAAAAATAATGAAAAGAAAGACTGAAAAGCCGGAGAAAAAAATACAGTGAATAATGCAAAATAATAGATGTAACAAACGTTGAATAAATTGAATAACCCTGAAACAGAGAACAAGAAAGAGATCACGAAACAAAAATAAGAAAAAAATAATGAAAAGAAAGACTGAAAAGCCGGAGAAAAAAATACAGTGAATAATGCAAAATAATAGATGTAACAAACGTTGAATAAATTGAATAACACTGAAACAGAGAACAAGAAAGAACACACATACACATAAAGAAAGGAATACTTATAAATAATGGACGGAAAGAAAACGTTTACACCCTCCTTAAAGTTATTCGAAGGTCCAACAAGCGAATAAACAACCAGCGTAATAAACCAACAACCCAATATGAGAATCAACCCACCAGGCAACCAAACAGGTAACCAAGTAATCAACCAATCAAGAAAACACTAACAAACCACCTGGTGAATAAAAGAACTACCAGATACCTGAGAAAGCAACCAGGTAGTAATAAAATCAAACGACCAGGTATCAAACGCAACAACCAGACAACCAAGAAGCCAAACAACCAAAGACCTGAACAACCAAGTAACCATTCAACCAGGTAAGAGTGAAACCAAATAACCAAACAACCAAATGACCGGAAATTCTAACAACCAAAAAAGGAGACCACCATGTAGCCACACAACCAAACAACCCAAAGACCTGAGAAAACAACAACCAAATAACCCTGTAAGCAGACAAATAGCCAACCATACAATCAGGTAAATGGGGAACCAAACACCCAGGTAACACAAAGGGGAAACTGCACCCGTGAGGATAATGTGTCTATCTCCCTCCACCTTCTTCCCAACCTTTTCTTATTTCTTTCCTCTTTATCTTTACAATCTCCCTCTTTCTCCTTTCACTTACTAACTCACTCCTTCTTCAATCAACTCCCTCTCTTCCTCTCTCTTCTTCCCCTCCTTTTCTTATTTATCTCCTCTTTCTCTTTACAATCTCCCTCTTTTTCCTTCCATTTCCTAACTCACTCCTTCAATCAATTCCCTCTCTTCCTCCCTCTCCTTCCCCTCCTTTTCTTATTCCTTTCCTCTTTCCCTTTACAATTTCCCTCTTTCTCCTTCAATTTACTAACTCACTCCTTCAATCAACTTCCTCTCTTCCTTCCTTCGTTTTCTCATTTTTTCCTCTTTTCCTTTACAATCTCCCTCTTTTTCCTTCCATTTACTCTCTCCCTACTCCTTCGATCAACTCCCTCTCTCCCTCCATCTCCTTTCATTAACTATCTCCCTCTTCCATAATTAACTCCCTCCCTTCCTCCCTCTCCTTCGGTTAGCAGTCACCCTCCTTCTTCCATTAACACCCTCCCTCCGAACCTTCTTCTTCCATTAATTCACTCTCTACCTCTCCTTCTATTGACTCTCCCATCATCATTAACTCCCTCAGCCTCATCCTTCCATCAACTCCACTCCCTCACTCCCTCTCCTTTCATTAGTTTCCTCATCATCATTCCATTAACTCCCTCCATCATTCTCTTTTTGAAACTCACTCCTCTTCTTTATCCTTTCATCAACTTTCCTCTCTTTATCATTCCATTCACTCCCTCCCTACTCTTTCCATTAGCTTCCCACACCCTATCATTCCCTTATGTTCCCCCATCTTGTCCTTCTATGACTTCCCTTCCTCCCTCCCTCTCCTTACCTCACTCCATTCTCACACCGGGTAAATAATCCACGCCATTTGATGAGCCAATAACGGAGTGAGTGAGGAGAGCTCAGTAATTACTATTTATTTATTGACGCGGAAAACGCCAATAATATATCATCGGAAACTCGTGACAGAAAACTAATAAACACAAATAAAAAAAAAACTAATAAACTTGTGACCTCCCTGTCGATGCTTGATTGTATTGGTGTTAATGAGACACGTGTACGCAAAAACACCTGTCCTGCACCTGTCCTTGACGTGTCTGAAGTAGCAATTATATGTCCATGATTAAAGTTATATTGTCTGCCTGGTTCCATTTGTAGCATTATATGAACAGAAAAATAATATGAATGTTGTGTATTTTACTTCGAGTGAATCATTTTGGTTTATCTTTGATTCTGACTTTGTGGATGATTTGTATATTTTTTGTCATCTTAATATAACACATGATTATCTCAATACATAACACACATTTCATTCAAGTATATCCTTCTCCTGATTTCAGCTTCTGCTTCTTTTATTCGCCTTTCCTTTCATCTCTTCTCCGTGCCTTTCCCTACACTTATCATTTCCCAAGTTCTTCCCTTCCACCCTCACCCCTTCCTTTTCCCTTTCCGATCCTTCCTTCTTCCTTTGACAAACTCTCCTTTTTCTTCTTTAACCCACATTTTCAAAAGCTCTACAAATAAATTAATCTTATATACAACCATACGTAGGAACTCTTACGTGTATACTGTATCATTCCAGTCATGAACACAAGAAGGTAAGAAAAATGGAAGGATAATTGAGTCATTCTCGAAAAAGAAAATAATTAAAGGAAAAAAAATAATTGTGTGGGCTTAAAAAAAATTGAAGTCGAGGAAGGAATTGAAATAAACGAGCGGAAAGAGTCAATAGAGAGTACTGGTGTGTGTGTGTGTGTGTGTGTGTGTGTGTGTGTGTGTGTGTGTGTGTGTGTGTGTGTGTGTGTGTTTGAAGAAAGAATATACCTAGGAGGGAAAGGTGTTTACGTACCTGGAGAGAGAGAGAGAAGGGTTTCCTGGTAAAAGTGAACCCTTTCTCTCGTGCCTCATTAAGGAAGTACAGTGGGTGGAAAATGAGAATAATGAGGTCTCTCTCTCTCTCTCTCTCTCTCTCTCTCTCTCTCTCTCTCTGTCATATCTAATTAATCTCTTTTGATGTTATGCCTGTCCCAAGAGAAGGTGGTGGGGGTGGTGGTGGTGGTGGTGGTGTTGGTGGTGGTGGTGGTGTTGGCGGTGGTGGTGTTGTTGAGAGAGGAGGAGAGAGAGAGAGAGAGAGAGAGAGAGACTTAGTGGTATTGGCAGTGGTAGGGGATAACACAGCTTAGTGGTGGGGAGAACAAGGCTTTAGTGGGGGGGGGGGTAGGGAAGGGGAAGTGAGGGGGGAGGGGAAGGGGAGGGAGAGGAAGGGGATACAAGGGAAAGCGCGGTCAGAGCCGGGGAGAATGACAAGGGTGGTTATAAGGGGAGGAGGAGGAGGGGGGGGGGAGGAGGAAGAGAAGAGGAAACGAAAAGAGAGAAAGACGAAGAAAGAATAACGAGTAGAGGAGAAAAAAGAAGCGAAGAGAAAAGAGACAAGATGAGAAGGGAACATATGAAGAACGGAGAGATAAAGGGATAAGAGAAAAGAAAGATGAGACAATAATGAGAGGAGAGGAGAAAAGAGAAGAGGAGAGAAGAGAAATGAAATGAAAGAAGAGAACATAAGAAGAACGGAAAGAGGAAAAGAGAGGAGAAGAGAGGAGAGATGAGAGAAGGAGGAACATGGAAAATTTAGGTCAAACAATCGTGTGAAATACAAGAACGATCATAAAAACAAAAACAAAAAAAATGAATGACGAAAGTAGAAGAGAAATAAGAAAAAAAATATAGGAGGGAAAAAGGGAGAGAAGAAAAAGGAGAGAGAGGGAAAAAGGTGTTGTAGGCAAAATTAGGTAAACATAAAAAAAGCAGTGAAAATGTAAAACGAGTAAATGAAAGTGAGACTAGAAGACGTAAAGGGAAGGAGAAGGCGAAGATGAAGGACGAGAGACAGGAAGGTAAAACGCAATGAGGAAGGTAGGATGGGAAATAACATGAAATAAGGCTGGGGAGACGAGGGGACATAGGAGTCGGGAATATGAGGGGAAGAGAAGAGACGGGAAGGGAAGGGAAGGGAAACGAAGGGAAGAGTCGGGAAAATGAGGGGAAGAAAGGGGAAGAGAAGGGAAGAGCCGTGAAAATGGGGGGAAGAGAGGGGAATGGAAGAGAAGGGAAGGGAAGGAAAAGGAAGGGAATTGTAGGGAAGGGAAGAGAAGGGAAGGGAAGCGAAGGGAAGGGAGAGGAAGGGAAGGAATGGGATAGGAAGGGATGGAAAGGGAGGGGTAAGGAAAGGAAGGGGATAGAAGGGAAAGGGAAGGGAATGGAAGAGAAAGGAGGGAAAAGGAAGGGAAGGAAGGGGAAGAGAAATAAAGGGTAAGAGAAGGGAAGGGGTAGAGAAGGAGGAGGCTGTGGGGAGGGTGAAACAGCGTGAGGGGGAGGAAGGAGAGGAAAACAACACTTGGAGTAAATTAAAGAAGAGCAAATGAGGTGGAAAGAGAAAGAAATACATGAGAGGAAAGGAAATAAAAGGAGAGGGGAACAGGAGAAGGAGGGAAAACGTGATAATAAAGCGAGGAAAGGGAACGGATGAAGAAAATAAGTATGATAATAAATGTGAGAAAATATTAGGTTAGGAGGGCGAGGAAAATCTAGAGAAAGTATTATATGTTAAGGAGGAAGTGAAGGAAAGGGAAGGGAATGAATAAAAGTGAAAGGTAAATGAAGGGAAGGGTACAAAAGGGAAGAAAATAACACAAAACAGAGATAAAAAAACATGGATGCTGAGGAGTTGAAAGAAAGATAGAAAGAAAGAAAAGTCGAAAAAGAAACCGTTTAAGGAGAAAGTGAAGGGAAGGAAAGGAAAAGAAAGTGAATGAATGGGAAGGGAAGGATAAAGGAGGAAATAATATAATGTAAAAAGGGAGAAAAAATAAATGCCGAGAATGAAAAATGAGTTGATTGATAAAGCCTTTAAGGAGAAAAATAAAGTGAAGTGAAGGGATGGGAAGGGAAAGGAAGGAAGGGAAGGGTAAAATAAGAAAGAAAACAATACAAAAAAGATAAAAATATTGATGCTGAGAACGATAAAGGAGTTAGATGAGAAAGCCTTAAAGAAGAAAAATGAGGTGATGGGAAGTGAAGGGAAGGGAAAGGAAGGAAAGGAAGGGTAAAACAAGAAAGAAAATAATAAAAAAAGAGAAAAATAGTGATGCTGAGAACGATAAAGGAGTTAAATGAGAAAGCCTTTAAGAAGAAAAATGAAGTGATGGGAAGTGATGGGAAGTGAGTAGCGGGTAATGATAAAGGGGGGGGAGGGGGTAGGGGGGGGGGAACAAACACTACCGCAGAAGGCAATGGAGTTCACAGGTGCCGATAACACACACACACACACACACACACACACACACACACACACACACACACACACACTCCCGCCCGTCCGCCCTCACGCCGCCGGTCAATACCTCTCATCCCCGCCCACACCCCCGCCCACCCCCGCAACGCCCCTCCTCCGCCCACTCCACCACCCAATTCCTCCCCACCCTCGCAACACAACCGCATCAACCCCTCACCCATCGTCTTTACTCCACCCAGGAACTCCACCCTCTCTCCCCTTCACTCCTACAACCCCATCTTCCTACATCCACAAACTCCATCCTCTCTCCACTTCACTCCTACAACCCCATCTTTCTCTATCCAAAAACTCCACCCTCTCTCCACTTCACTCCTACAACCCCATCTTTCTCTATCCACAAACTCCACCCTCTCTCCCCTTCACTCCTACAACCCCATCTTTCTCTATCCACAAACTCCACCCTCTCTCCCCTTCACTCCTACAACCCCATCTTCCCCCCTCCACAAACTCCACCCACTTTCCCGTCCACTCCTACAACCTTATATTCTTTCTCTTCCACTCCTTACATCCACCCACAAGCTCCACCCATTTTCCCTCCACTCCTACAACCCTATCTTCTTCCTCCACATTAACATTTCACCCCTTACATCCACTCACAAATTCCACCCTATGTACACCACGCCCTATGCATCCACCCTCTTTCCCTTCCCCTCATGCAGCCTTATCTTCTTCCTCCACCCATATCCACACAACCCATTCCACCATCAACAAAGCTTCACACACCCATCCACTATCACCCGTCATCTTCCACTCCCGTATATACTTATTTCCTATCCATCTCCGTAGAAACATTACTCCACATACTTTCATTCTTTTTTACATTCATTCATTCATTCCAATATCTAATCCATCCTTATTCCTCCCCACTTCAGTAACACGTAATCCATTCCTACATTCATTGATTCATTCCTACATCCACTACACCCTGATTCCTCCCATTCCACACCTTCCTATTCCCAATTCAGCCACACGTCCGCCACCTACTTGTGTATTCCTATTCCCTCTCACCCGCTACTACACCTACAAATTCCTTCCATATCCATTTCTCCTCCTCCCTTTTCCATTTCCCCTTTTCCCTCGTTTTCACCCAAGCCACTCCCCCTCCGTCCAATTTACACTCCTGCTGACTTTCAAACTGCCAGCCATGACCTATTTACACACACACACACACACACACACACACACACACACACACACACACACACACACACACGTACACATATCTAAACACAAACAGGCCTATGAAAACACCACCCACATCTCTCTCTCTCTCTCTCTCTCTCTCTCTCTCTCTCTCTCTCTCTCTCTCTCTCTCTCTCTCTCTCTCTCTCTCTCTCTCTCTTCCTATGTAACCTTTTCCTCCTCCGCGTTCAGAGTTAATAAGATAAATATCGGACATGTCATATTTATTGATCCTAACCTTTATCCTTCTTCCTTTCCATTACCAATAGTCATATACAGCGATCGTACCCAACCTCCATCCTTCTACCTCATGCTTACTATTATATTTCTCCTTTCCCCTTACACACATCATACCTAACCTTCACCTTTCTTCCTTATGCTTACACTTATATATATATTGCCACTAACCTCTCTATTTCTTAATTTCCCATACACACACCATACCTACCCTTCATCCTTATTCCTTACTGTTATATATATATCGGTTCTAATCTTAATCTTACTTCCTCCCGCGCACCTGAAGTTACATACGTTGATCCAAACCGAAATTTATCCTAATTCCGTTAGGTTATCAATACTATCTTCTCCTTTTTTGATGGTAATAAAGTAAGTATTCGGAGGGTGATGTAAGTAAAGGGGAATACAAATGGTACGTAACTAACTAAAAGCAATATAAATGCAAAAATAAAACAGAGTGTAGGGTGAATAATGCATCAATAAAAAGCAACAATGAAACACGGTGAAAATGTAATAATACACATAAAAAAATGTAGAGGCAAAATTTAAATGGAAATACTACAGATGATATATGTATATGGTATATTTCGAGTCAAATTCAAAATGTCAAATGTAAAAATATAAATGAACGAAATCGCGCTGAAAATAGTGAATAAAAAAAAGACCCACATCTCGTTATGGACTCTATACATTTTAAAATACTATACAAAAGCTCGCTGATTACAGAGTAGGAATATCTATTTTTCTAAATAATACGTAATGATGAAAATGTGTACTTTTTTTGGCGTTTATTATTTCAAAACAACATAAAAAAACAGAAATCATTAACCAGACAAAGAAAAAAAATAATAATGGGGTGAATAAACAAGAAAAACTATTTGAATTGAATGTAAAATAAACACACAAACACACACACACACACACACACACACACACACACACACACACACACACACACACACACACACACACACACACACACACACACACACACACACACACACACACACACACACTCAGAACATTCGTGTATTAGCATAACCAATTGTATTTCAAGCTCCCTCCCTTTATTTTTATTTAGCGTTCAGAATTTAATTTCCACCTCCAATTAAGGTTTTCCGATTCCTTCCGACTCGCGAACTCCTTAATTATCGTCTTTTTATCATGTTTCTCCGCGGCTTTC
The DNA here is from genome assembly GCF_024679095.1 of Eriocheir sinensis. Taxonomy (NCBI): domain Eukaryota; kingdom Metazoa; phylum Arthropoda; class Malacostraca; order Decapoda; family Varunidae; genus Eriocheir; species Eriocheir sinensis. The sequence continues at coordinate 21,991,687 of NC_066513.1, read as the reverse complement.
ATCTAATTATTCCCTACGCATCTCTCTCTCTCTCTCTCTCTCTCTCTCTCTCTCTCTCTCTCTCTCTCTCTCTCTCTCTCTCTCTCTCTCTCTCTCTCTCTCCTATTTTGTTTTCTTTTGTCTTCTCATCCCTTCCCTTCCCTTCCCTTCCCCTCCCCTCCCTTCCTTTCCTTTCCCTTCCTTCCCTTTCCCTTCCTTTTCTTTCCCTTCCTTTCCTTTCTTTCAATTCCCTTCCCTTCCCTTCCCTTCCTTTCCTTCCTCTCTCTCTCTCTCTCTCTCTCTCTCTCTCTCTCTCTCTCTCTCTCTCTCTCTCTCTCTCTCTCTCTCTCTCTCTCTCAGGCGTGGGTGGGTGACAATTACCATTCCATCACTTCCCTTCAATTGACTCGTTTTTGTTTCGAAGTTCTTTATAAACAATGTGATGGAGCGGTAGTGTTCAGTGACCTAGTTTCGTTCCCCCTCCTCTCTCTCTCTCTCTCTCTCTCTCTCTCTCTCTCTCTCTCTCTCTCTCTCTCTCTCTCTCTCTCTCTCTCTCTCTCTCTCTCTCTCTCTGTTAATTCTGTGTCTGTCTTTCTGCTTTTCTGTTCTCTATCTGTTTGTCTGCCTGTCTATCTGCCTATCTATCTATCTATTCATCTATCTATCTATATATCTATCCGTCTTTCTATCTGACTATTAATCTATCTATGAATTTGTTTATCTATCTATCTACTTGTCTGTCTCTGTCTGTCTACCTGTCTACATGTCTATTATCTGTCTGTCTGTATGTCTGTCTACCTGTCCGCATGTCTATTATTTGTCTGTTTGTCTGCCTTTCTGTTTGTATATCTATATGTCTGTTTTCTCTCTCTCTCTCTCTCTCTCTCTCTCTCTCTCTCTCTCTCTCTCTCTCTCTCTCTCTCTCTCTCTCTCTCTCTCTCTCTCTCTCTCACCAGTGTATCATCGCTCCTCGACACTCCTTCACACAATCAGTAACTGTCGCCCTTTATTTGCGTTGTTGATTGATTGTCAGTCCAAGTGTTCTTTCTTGCCATTCAGGTTCTGTTATCAAGGTTTTCGGTCTTTGGTTTATTTCAGCTTTACGTATAGATTCACATTATTCTAACTTCCCTAAATATTCACAATGAGTCAAAGGTTTGTATTTCTTTTTATTTCTCTTTTTGCAGATGGATCATTATTATTTTTTTTTATATATATTCAGTCTAGTTCAAGTTTTTACGTTTCTTCTTTTTTTTTACTATACTTATAATCGAAGTTTTTTTTTGCGTGTGGTGTCTATTGAAATATATAGTTAGGTCAAACGTTTATATATTTTTTTTGTTTTCTTCATATATTACTAGTTACATATTACATTTTTTTTGTCTCGAGTAATAAAATCGATGGCAGAAAATTTGAACACTTGAACCCTAAAAAAAAAACCGGTAAAAACAGAAAAGACAAGACAAAACACAATCAAGCCGGTGGATAAAGAGCTTTGAATAATCGTGTCTTCTTCCCGCGTTTTCTTTCCTCCTTTCAGTCATCTGCTTCTTTGTGTTGCATCGCCTAATTATCTCCCACTTACTGTACGGTTTCACGACTCTCCGTTTTTCTCTTTTTACTTTTGTTTACGTTATTGAGTTTCTAATCCCGTTTTCTATGCCTTTTTCTGTTTTCTTTCCCGCTTTCTTTGTTTTGACGGTTATCTTGTTTTTTTTTAAGAGAGAGAGAGAGAGAGAGAGAGAGAGAGATTCCCGAGGGGACGTGTGTGAGCGGTGAGGTAAAAAAAAGCTGTGTGGAGGAGGAGGAGAAGAAGAAGGAGGAGGAGGAGGAAGAGGAGGAGGAGGAGGAAAAGTCACTCTCTGATTTATCACTTGTTTTTTCTCTCGCGCTTTATTTTCCAATATTCTCTCAGAGGAAAAAAAAAAAAAACATAACAAAAGGTATATTGGTGTATCTGTATTTGTTTATCTATCTATCTATTTTTTTCATCTTTCATCACTATTGCTTTATATCTCCCTTAAAACAACTATAACTGTATCATCTCTCACATTAGCTACCTTCCATTCACATTCTTCTTCTCATATCTAATTCTTGATGGCTCTCACCCCCAAACTTTTATCATTTTATTATCTATTATCTTCTCTAAGACTACTACAGCCTCCTACCGTTTATTTCTTGCATTAACTATTCCATTTATATTATTCTCCTCATATCCAATTTTCGTCACTCCTCTGCTCCCCCCAAAAAAAACTTTCCATGTTGAATCATTTATGTTCCCAAGAGTACAGCTGCCCATCTTTTTTTCTTCATTTCACTTCCCAAACCCATTACTGCTCCCCGCCTTTCATTACATTTACGTTCTCCACTTACGTAACCTTCCCTTTACATTATACTCCTCGTTTCCAAATCTTAATGTTCCTCACAACCAAGGAATCAGGACACCTCTTCTCACGTAATTGACTGCTCTTTCGGCCACCTCTTCAGATTCTTTACAGGAGCAGCGAGTAGCGGGCTTTTTTAAAATTGTTGTTTCCTTTTTTGTGTGCCCTTGTGCTGTCTCCTTTGCTGTAAAAAAAAAACTAAAGAAAAAACTACTATTTCTACTGCCGCTCCCACACCTTCAAGTCCTTACGTCAGCTCTTTCCCCATTACACAACAATTGACATTTCCCATCCCTAACACCCTCACTTCCACCATTGTTTTGCCACTTTCCTCCGTTAAAACCTATTTCAGCTTCCCACTTTTTATTCCTTACGTAAGCTACCTCTATCTCTCCCTTCCTTTCTCTCTCCCTCCCTTTAGTGGTGGCGCAGTTGGCTCTCCTCACTCCCCTCACCCACCCATTAATTGCACCCCTTCACCCCTCCCTCCCCCCAGCCGGTGTTTTCCTTCAGTAAGCCTCTCTTCCACAGATTAATTTAGATTGACTTGAAAATCCCTCCATTCCAGGTGGTATCAAGTCCCCGTTTCTCTCCCTTTTTCTCTCTCCTCTCCCCTCCTCTCCCTTCCCCTACCCTTCCCTCCCCTCCCTTACTCTCTTCACCTCTTCTATTTTTATATTCCTCCGCCTTTCCTCTTCTCTTTTATACCTCTCTCGTCCTTCTTCGCTCTCCTTTCTTCACTCTTTCCTTTACCTCTCCTATCCTCACACTCCACTCTTACTCTTTATCTCTCCCTTCCTGCACTTCCTGAATCGGTTCTCTTTCTCTCCCTTTCTTTGCTTCCTTCTCCATTCACCCTTTCCCTATGTCTTTCTCACTTCCTCTTATTTTTCCCTAAGACGTGAAAACTCCTCCCATTTCTCCTCCTCCTCCTTTTCGATTATCTTTTCTTTCTTTACTCCAATTTCTGTCGATCTTCTCTCCCCAGGTATCTCTCCTCTTTCTTCCTAAAACTGCTTCTCTCCTTCCTCCTTTGCTGCTCCCCTCTCTAACAAATTTTCTTCCTGGCTTCCTCTATTACCTCCGCCTCCTCCTCTCTCCTCCACAACCTTGCTCTCTAAATGGTTCTTCTCCCCAACGGCTCAAGCTCTTCCGTGTTAAGTTTTTCGCTCGGTAACTCCTTGCCTCCCAGGTGTAAGGAGCATTCACCTGACACACCTTTTCACACCTGCTACACCTTTTCACACTTGCCCCGCTCCCCTGCCGCCGCCGCCCTAAGGTGTTTTAGGATAAGAAAGGAAAACGGAAAGACTCGAAATATTACGCAGCATTTGTTTGAATTTCCGAAGGGAGGAAAAGGATAAAATTGTTGAGTTCTGTATAAGGAGAAAAATGTATTAAATGAATATATGTAAATAAAAGTAAGAGTATATTTTAAGTTGATAGAAAAACAAGAAGATTAGAAATATTACGAAGCTGATGATAAAATTTAGTAAAGGGAAAAAAATAATACTGGTGAGTTTACGTTAAGAATAATAATATTGAAGATGAGGAAATGTGAGAAGATTTTAGGTTAGAAAAAAAAAAAGAAATATTACGAAGCAGATGATAAATTTAAGGATAAGAGTAAAAAAAAGTGGTAATTTCAGGATGAGAAGAAAAATGTCACAGGTGAAGAAAGCTATTTAGAGGTAAGAGAAGGTTTGAGGATAAGAAAGAAAAACAAGAGGAAATATTTCGAAGATGATAGATTTTCAGAAAAGAGAAAATTAAAAGTGTTGATTTTAGGATAATAAGAAAACTGTCGTAGTCAAAGGCAAGTATATTAAGGCATCTTGTTGTACCGGCAATTGAATATCTACTTTAAACACCGATGAGCCACCCGAAGCCCAAGAAAAGCTTAAGAATGAAAAAGTTACTTAGACTCAGAAAAAAATAAGAAGAAAATAAGAAGAAAAAAAAAGAAAGAAAAGAAAGAAAAAAAGAAGAAAGAAAAAGAAGAAATAAATAAAAATAGACAGAGAACCGATTCAGAAAGAGGAGTAAGAGTGAAGTGAAAGCTTAGGAGAGGTAAGGAAAGAGAGAAGAGAACAAATAAGGGATGAAGCAGAGGGAAGAAAGACGAGAGAAAAGGCGGAAAAAAGGAGAGAGGAAAGGAGAGTAGAGGCAGGGAGATATAAGGAACAGAAAACTATATTTAATACCTTAAAACTGCGTAATATGTGCTCAATACTAAAAGTTTGAGAAAAAAATGAAAGTACCAGTGCATAGAATAAGGAAATTTAATTTAAATCGCTGTTTTTTTCCTTCTAAATTAACCTAAAGAGAAAATACCTACCTACATTTTTTTTCCTTCACCTGATGTAAACTTTAGAATAAGACTGACTGGTCGCTTAATTTTTTTTTTCTGGCATTCCTAAACTCCCATTTAAACCTTACAAAAAATCTGTCAACCTTTATTTTTTCCAATCCTCCACGGCTACCACCTGGAGGGCCACTGAGACTCCAGATGCCTTGAAAAATGAACTGGCCAATCCGTTTTTTAGTACCCTGGTCATTTATTTTTCTATGGACCGGCTTCTGAAGGGCATCTACTAAGCCTGGAGACTATATGACCTCTGGCTATTGAAATACTGAGGTCATTTATATATATTTTTGGGGGTATAGCTTCGTAGTGGAGTTTATTAACCTAACGAGCTCCTAAACATTCACTAGCCTGTCTACCTCTGTCTTCCTCCTCTCTATCTCTTTCCTTCGTTTAATTCCTCGTTCCCTTTCTACGTGTGACTTATTCATTCAGTTTCTCTCTCTCTCTCTCTCTCTCTCTCTCTCTCTCTCTCTCTCTCTCTCTCTCTCTCTCTCTCTCTCTCTCTCTCTCTCTCTCTCTCTCTCCATAGTCTGAGTTTTTCATTCTCTCGCTCCTTTCATTCTTTTTCACTTTATCGCTAACACAAAACTCCAAACTTTCTTTCCCTCTTTTTTCTACTTTCCTCGCTCCCCCTCACTTTCTCTCACTCCCCGGTTCCCGCCCACTCACTTTTCACCAACACACCCCATCAACTCGCTCACTCATTCATTTTTTCTCTATTTAATTATTTCCTTCACTCATTCAACAGGTCACTCCCACACTCCTTCCTCACATCCTTTATAAATTTCTTTCTTTCTATCTTCATTCTTTTTTTTACCATTTTTGTTTCTTTCCTTCTTTCCTCCATTCATTTCCTGTTTTCGATCTCCCTCCTCTTTCCGTTCGCTCACTTATTCTTCCTTCCTCCTCCCATCCCCCTTTCCTTCCTCCCATTCCCCATTCTTCTTCCCTTTATTCACTCACTCACTCCATCATTCCCTTCCTCACTTTACTCATTCTTCGATCCTCTCATAATTCCACCTTTCCTTCTTTCCTGCCTGATATTCCTCTTTCTTTCCTTTTATCCCCTCTTCTTCCCTTCCCCATCCATTCACTCACTCACTCCATCTCTCCCTTTCTCAACTGCAGTTAATCATTCTTCCTTCCACTCTTCCTCCCTTCTGTCTTTTCTTCCTGGCTCACATCCTCCTTTCCATTCAACCACCCCCTCTTTCTCCCTTCCTCCCTCCCTCCCTTCATTCATTCACGCACTCCCTGACTCCCTTCCACACCTACACACCCAACATCTGTACCAGCGTATATATGCACACAGTTGTAATATTCATGCCTCGAAACCGAATACGAGAGAAGGGGAGGGGAGGGAGGGAGGGAGGGAGAGGGAATGGAGAGGGAATAGAGTGGTGACAATTACAGATACACACAATGGAGTGGTGTTGATGGGGAGCGACTGCAGTGGTGGTGGTGGTGGTGGCGGTAGGAGGGAGGGAGTGATTGAACGTCGTATGTGCGTGTGTGTGTGTGTGTGTGTGTGTGTGTGAGAGAGAGAGAGAGAGAGAGAGAGAGAGAGAGAGAGAGAGAGAGAGAGAGAGAGAGAGAGAGAGAGAGAGAGAGAGAGAGAGAGAGAAGCGTACAGTTTATTAGTGCGTAAAATTGACAGCCTGTATTTATTTTTTTATTTTTTTTTTGCTGTTATGAGTTGTACAAAATTTAGAGACCAGAATATTACACCACCACCACCACCATGATCACCACATCACCACACCTCCACCACCACTAACCAGCTTTTCCTTTCAATAAAACACACGTAGCTACAAAACATTTACAACACAATCCTATTACATTCAATACGCCCCCGAGAGCTGCGTTCACTATGACGCTAAAATAACAGGGACAGAATGATTTTAATAAGAATGACCGGATTAACAGAACAGAGAATAAAATGAAAACTAAAGAGAATAGAGTGAAGAACAGACTAATGGCCAGGGAAAGACATTATGTAGCTCTGTGTAGACTAATTTACAAGCGAATGACTGAGTTAGAAATAGCAGAGACAACAGGATAAGGAGCAGAAACCAATGATCAAGGAAAGACAGTATGTACCTTTGCCGTGACTAGATTACAAGAAAGGAAAGTTAGAAAGAGCAAAGGAAACAGAAGGAGAAGTAGAGACTAAACTGATGATCAAAGAAAGACATTATGTAACTCTGCTTGAATAATTTAAAGAGAAAGACAGGAAAGTTAGAAAGAGCAAAGGGAACAGAAGGAGAAGTAGAGACTAAACTGATGATCAAAGAAAGACATTATGTAACTCTTCTTGAATAATTTAAAGAGGAAGACAAGAAAGTTACAAATAGAGGGCATAGGAGGAGCAGTAGAGACCAGACTAATGATCAAAGGGAGAAGCTACGTAACTGCCAAACTTTAAACGACACTTGGAAGGTCTAAGAAGGCACGGGATGAAGGAAGAGGAGTTGGCCCGAGCTAATGGTGCCTCGAGGGAGTTAGGCGGGATTAAGAAGAGGAAGGAGATGGCAGCGGCGGGGGCACCTACAAAAAATAAGAGTGGACTAGTGGAGATTAAGAGGGACTAAGGGGAGGAAAGGGAGCTGAGGACACGAGAGGAGAGCTGAGAAAAATATCTGACTTGAAAGAGAGAAGAGAAAGATGAAAAAAGGCAAGGAGTGTTAAATAAGAGGATGAAAAAAGAAGAGCTGAGAAAAGTATCTGACGTGAAAGAGAGAAGAGAAAAATGAAAAAAAAGGAAGGAGTGTTAAGTAAGTGAACGAACTAAGAGGAGCCGAGAAAAAACTTAGATATGAAAGGAGGAAAAGAATGATGAAAAAATGGCAAGGAGAGTGTTAAGGAAGTAGATGAAATAGGTTAGGTTGAAATAACAGAGAAGTAGAAGTGATGGAAAAAAGTGAAAAAAAAAGAATGAGCTTGGAGAAAGAGCTGAGAATGAAAAGGAGAACTGAAATAAAGTAGGGAGCTGAGGACGCGAGAGGAGAGCAGAGAAAAATGTCTGACGTGAAAGAGAAAAGAGAAAGATGAAAAAGTCGTGGAGTGTTAAGTAAGAGGATGAAAAAAGAAGAGCTGAGAAAAGTATCTGATGTGAAATGGAGGAGAGAAAGATGAAAAAGGGCAAGGAAGAGTTAAATAAATAGATGAATAAGAAGAGCTGAGAAAAATGTCTGACGTGAAAGGAAGAAGAGAAAAATGAAAAAGGCAAGAAAGTAGATGAACTAGGAAAGCTTTGAAGAATTGAAAAGAGAAAGAAAACAGATGGAAAAAGAAAACTGGAACAAAATAAATGAACTTGGAGAAAGAAAGAGCTGAAAATTAATAAGAAAAACTGAGATAAACACGACCAACATAACCGACGGAGTTCAACGATAACCATAAACAATAACAACAACAGCAACAACAACAACAACAACAACAACCACAGGAACCCTCAACAAGCCAACGAAGACAACAAGACTCACTCCCCTTAGAAAAACAACCTGAAAAAAAAATCATTCATTCAATCCTCGATATCTTAACATTACGACACACGGAGAAAACAAAAACAAGTAATGGAAAGGGACCAGGTATTGCGTCACCTACTTGTGCGGCCAGTGACACACGGGGCCAAACTACCTGTCACCTGCAGCGTCTCTTACCTGTGGGGAGAAAAAAAGACATGACACGTGTTAGCTGAGGGGAGGAGGATAAACAGGTAAATCTTTAGAAGGTAAACGTAATGAAACTGTGTAAACATTAACTTCCCTCAATATTTTTTTTTTTTACATGGTTTACTACATGTTGGCACTGGGTGGAAAATGAAAACATACTAAGTTGGATGATTAACACCAGACATGTTAACTTGGAAAGAATATAGTTAATGAATCCAAATTCCTCTTTTAGTCATTTTAGATTATCAAGCTAAGCCTTTAATATGAAAAACTTAATCATAATATTCTTCATTATTATGGAGGTAAGAGGAATTAACATTTTTAATAGTCCAAAATATTTATCTTCCATTTATCCAAAATTGTCAAAAGTTAATTAACAGAGGAAATATCTAACACCTGAGCAATCAAAATTATCATCACATTGAAATCTAAAAGTACTGCAAGGAGGTACCAATTTGATAACCTAACCATTGATACAAAAACTCTCCTCTTTGCATTGATATATTCCAATTAACACTAAATTTTTACAGAATCTGAAAAATAAAAGTACTGCTGAAAGTTACCAATTCAACAGAGTAATAATTGACAAAAAAAACTCTTCTTTGCAATGATATACTCTTACTATTATAGCACTAAACGTCCAGGTATTCCAGGCAGCTCTAGGTATGCATGTATTCTAACCAGCACTACGCTATGCACGTCTCCCCTGCAGTCCCCTGAGGCAGCCGAGTACAGGTGACACACACAAGCCGGCCATCACCTCACCTGGCCACTACCTTACCTGAGGATTAATTAGGGCGCTACACGTGCACTAATTCACACTTTCTCTACCTGGTGATATAGAAATTTAGTGCAAGAAGATAGTTAAAATTATACATACCGGTATCTGAAGAGATATTGGAGTACTGAATGACACACACACACACACACGCACACACACACACACACACACACACATGAATAAACATTAAATACTTGAATAATGTGTGTGTCTGTGTCTCTGTGCGTGTGTGTGTGTGTGTGTGTGTGTTGCCTCAGGGGCCGGCTAGGGACATGCTAACAAGGTCCTGGTAAGAGGGGCACGCCCCCCCCCCCCTTTTAACAAGCTCCCCTTCACCCTTCCCTCCCTTTTCCTCTTCCATTCCCCCCTCCCCCTTCTCCTCTCCTTCCCTCTTCACTCTTCCATTCCCCCCTCCCTCTTCTCCTCCTCTCCCTACCTGTTCCCCTGTTTGGCTTACGTTTTTCCTTTTTGTCTTTCTCTCGCTTTTAAACAACCTCTTCCTCCTCTTTTTTTCCCTTAGAACTAAACTGCTCGGCTTAGTTTTTCCTCTAACCCCAAACCTCATTTTCTCCCTTCTCATCCATCTCCTTTCCTTCCTCTCTCTTGATTCCTTCTCGTTTCTTTCTTCTTCCTCCTTCCTCCCTCTTAACCTCTTCCCATTCCTTTCATTCTTCTTCCTTCTTCCCTCCTTCTAACCTCTTCCATTTCCTTTCTTTCCTCTGCCTCCCTTCCAAACATTCTCTTTTTCTCCACCTCCCCCTTTTCCTTTTCTATTCCCTTTTACTTCCTTCCCTCCCACGCTGCATCCCCTCAGGCCTCCTCCACACAATCGTACCTCCACCAGCCTTTCCTCCACCTACTTTCGTCTTCCTCCTCGTACCTATTACACGTTTCTTCCACCCAGAAAAAGTCGCCTTGGAAATGAGGGAAAATCAAGATACAAAGAAAGAAAAAAAGGCGTGATATTTCTTTTACAAAATCGTAAGTAGAATCTATAAATAAACGAAAGAAATATTGAGGGATGACGACAATGTTAATGATGATGATGATTCAGTCTCATTACTTCTCTCTCTCCCTGAAGGAAATGAGAGATGGGCGACAAGGAGAGGGATGGAGGCCAGGAGGAAATGGAGGAGAAAAAAAAAGCCAGAGAGAGAGAGAGAGAGAGAGAGAGAGAGAGAGGAAAAAAGTATATAGATAAGTAGATAGATAGATATATAATTAGATAGACATAGATTTATAGAGAGAGAGAGAGAGAGAGAGAGAGAGAGAGAGAGAGAGAGAGAGAGAGAGAGAGAGAGAGAGAGAGAGAGAGAGAGAGAGAGAGAGAGAGAGAGAGAGAGAGAGAGAGAGAGAGACTGTCGCAGGGGCTCTGGTAAACACGTTCATTATTCACCAAAATTAGTTTCCGTCTGTCATTACCTTCATCTGTGGCCCTGCGATGGAGGTCAAGAAGAATCAAGAAGAAACAAGAGGAATAATGGGGGTTTGGCAAGAGGTTTTAGGAAGAGGAAGCAAGAGATTTAGCTAAAGGTTTCGGCAAGAGATTAAGCAAAGAAATTTATCAAGGGGATTCAAGAGGCTACGGAAGAGGGATCAATTGGTTAAAAGAGAATCCAGGAAACAAAAACTTTAGCCAGATATTTAGAAAGAGGTTAAAAAAGAATCAAGGAAATATGGTAAGAGGTTTTAGCAAGATGTTAAGAGTGGGAAATCAAGTAGCTTAGAAAAACGAATCAAGAGGCTTAAGAGGAATGAAGGAAACATAGATATAAGATTTAGAAAGATGTTGAGAAAGAGGAATCAAAAGGTTTAAAAAGAATCAAGGAAATATAGTAAGAGGTTTTAGCAAGATGTTAAGAGTGGGAAATCAAGTAGCTTAGAAAAACGAGTCAAGAGAGTTAAGAGGAATGAAGGAAACATAGATATAAGATTTAGAAAGATGTTGAGAAAGAGGAATCGAAAGGTTTATAAAGAATCAAGGAAATATAGTAAGAGGTTTTAGCAAGATGTTTAGAGTGGGAAATCAAGTAGCTTAGAAAAACGAGTCAAGAGGGTTAAGAGGAATGAAGGAAACATAGATATAAGATTTAGAAAGATGTTGAGAAAGAGGAATCGAAAGGTTTATAAAGAATCAAGTAGCTTAGAAAAACGAATCAAAGAGGGTTAAGAGGAATCAAGGAACCATATATATAAGATTTAGCAAGATGTTGAGAAAGAGGAATCAAGCTCAGCGAGAGGATTCAAGAGGTTAAAGAAAAATCAAGAAAACACACATGGAGGTTTCAGCAAGATATTTTGAAAGGGGAATCAAGAGGCTTAGCAAGAGGAATCAAGAGGTTTAGCAAGAGGAAACAAAAGAACCTAGACCAGAGATTTGGGAAGAGATTCAAAGAGGAAATAAAGAGGTTCACCAAGAGATTAAAGAAGAACAAGAGAGAGGAAGTAAGAAAACCTACAAGAAAAAGAAAAGTCACGAGACAAAGAAAATAAAAACAAAAAGAAAACTCACGATAAATAAAAAAAAAGAAGAAAAGTAACTAGAAGAAAAGGAACGGGACACGCAGAGAAAATATGGCAAATAAAAGAGGAAAATACCACGATGAAGAGGAAAATAAAAGACGAAAAATTACAATAAACAAGAGTAGAGACGAATAAAGAGAGTAAAAGGGGTAAAAGTGTCACATAAAGGAGGGGGAAAAGAACTTAGGGTCTGCGGCGAAGGTTTATAATGGCAGAAAAATAAGTTGGGGTATTCGTCTGACAAGACTGAAAAGGTGTGTTGGGTACGCGGGGAACAGCTCGCCTTGGCCAGGTATTCTAAGGGAAGGGAAGGGAAGGGAAGGGAAGGAAAGGGAGGAGGGAAGGGAGGGAAGGAAAGGAAAGGATGGGAAGGAGAGGGAAGGGAAAGGACGGGAACGGAAGGGAAGGGAATGGAAGGGAAGGGAAGGGAAGGGAAGGGAAGAGAAGGAAAGATTATAAGAGAATGGGATGGAATAGAAGGAAAAGGAAGGGATGAAAGGAGTAACTAACTAACGCGAGTGAAAGAGAATTTTAGGAAAGTAAAGGAAAGAAAGAGACACAAAAGTTAAAGAAAGAGGAAGGGAAGGAAGAAGAGGAAGGAAAAGAAGGGAAGGGAAGAGTAGGGAGGGAAAGAAAGGGAAGGGAAGAGAAAGGATGGACAGATAAAGAGAGGGAAGGGAAAGGAAGGGATGGAAAGATAAAAAGGGAAAGGAAGGGAAGGGAAGGGAATGGGAAGGAAGGGAAGGGAAAAGAAAGGAATGGAATGGAGTGAAAGGGAAGGGAAGGGAACGAAAGGAAGGGAGGAAAGGGAATAAAAGAGGAGAGAAGGGAAGCGAAAAGGGCAGAGACGGTAGATAGGGGAATGGAATGGGACGAAAAGACGAGAAAGGGATAGAAAGGGAAGAAGCGGGAAGGGAAAGGAGGAGAAGAGAATGAAAGTAAAGAAAGAAAAAGGGAAGGGAAGGGAAGGAAGGAGAGAAGGAAAGTGACAATGAGGGAAAAAGACAAGAAGAGGAGAAACAAGGAAAGGCATGTAAAGAGAAGAAGGATAAAAGGAAAGTGATGAGGAAGTTGAATGAAAGAGGTAGAAGAAAGCAAAACGAGGGAGACTATTATAGTAAAGAGGGGGATGAAGAGGGGAGGGGAGGGGGAGGAAGGGGAGATAATGGGGAGGAGGGGAGGATAATGGGGAGGAAGGCAAGGTAAGCGGGAGTTAAGGGGAGGATAATTACAATATGGAGTGACCACAACCTTCCATTAAGCCACTTTGCTCCTCTTACATAACTCTCTCTCTCTCTCTCTCTTGAGCCGGTTTCTCATTCCCTCTTCTTCCCGATCCATGTGACCACCACCTCCTCCTCCTCCTCCTTCTCCTTCTCTTCCTCCTCCTCCTCCTCCTCCTCCTCCTCCTCCTCCTCCTCCTCCTCTTCCTCCTCCTCCTCCTTCCAATGTCCGGATCTGTCATCAACAACCTGCCAACCCTGAAGGACGAAAGCTGCGGAAATTCTATAATAATATCGCCTTTACGAATTATTATTATTATTATTATTATTATTATTATTATTATTATTATTATTATTATTATTATTATTATTATTATCGTATTTGGTTAGGAACTGATCTCTCTCTCTCTCTCTCTCTCTCTCTCTCTCTCATTTGAAAGACGAAAATAGGATAACAGTGTATTTTTTCTTCTTTTTTTTCTCTCCCTCTTTCTCATCTTCTCTTTCATCTTCTTTCGCGCACTGATTCTATCTCCCAAAAGTTTCCCTTCACATTTTTCTTACCCAGACTATTTTTTTTTATCAGTTAGAAAATAAAGAAGTAAAAACAAAAATCCTCTCCATTCTTTTCTGGTATTTTTCTCGCATTTTTATTCAGCGTAGCTTCTCATTCCCTTTCGGTATGTATGTAGCTTTGGATTCAGACCCTAATTAGATCATATTCCATTTTGGGCGTCATTTACATTCTCCTCGTGTGTGTGTGTGTGTGTGTGTGTGTGTGTGTGTGTGTGTGTGTGTGTGTGTGTGTGTGTACCTTCCCAAGCTTCTCCTTCAAGATATTCCTTCCTTCCTCTCCCCCTTTCCCTTCCCTTCTCATTTCCTTCCCCTTCCTTCTTCCTCTTCACTAACAATCTTCCCTTCATCAACTCTCAGCCCCTTTTTTCCTCCCTTCTCCATCCTCTCGTCTCTTTCCTTTCAATTTCCCTTTCTACATGGCCACCCCATTCTCGATTTTCTTCCCTATCTCCTTTTCCAACCTCTATTCTTTCCATCCTTTTATCATTTTTAAACATTATCATTACCTCCTCTTCTTCAACCTATTTGGCTTCTTCTACCTTTTCCTTATTCCCTATTTGCTGACTTTTGCTAATTCAATTACTTTTTCTTTGTCATTCCTTCGTTTCCTAGTTATTCCTGTCTCCCATTTTTCTTTTATCATAGTTCTCAAACGTTCTTATTCTCGTTTCTTTATTCAGGCTTTTCTCACGCGTTCTAATTCTTCTTTTTTCTGGTCACCGTTTTTTCGTATTATTTCTCCTAATCCCCCTTTTTACTTTCTTTCTAATCCCCAGTTCCATTCTTTTTCTTCTTTCTTCTTCCTAATCTTCCTTCTGTTTTCTTCTTTTAGTCGTCTCTTTGCTCATCCTCCACCTCTTCATATTTCTAATCCTCCTTCACTATCTCTTTTTTTCCTATCCACCTTAGCCTTCTTTTTCTTACTTCTTCCTAATCCTCCTACTTGCTTTCCCTAGTCATCCTCATCCTCCTCCTCTTTTACCACCTCCTTCTTCCTTTTCCTAATCCCCCTCAGTCTCCTATTTCTTTTTCTTCCTTCAATCTTGTTAGTCGTCCTTCTCTTCCTCCTTCACCTCTTCCTCTTCCTCCTCCTCCTTCACCACCCTCAGTATCCTATTTCTTCTTTCTTCCTTCAATCTTCCAAGTCGTCGTTCTCTTCCTCCTTCACCTCCTCCTCTTCCTCCTCCTCCTTCACCACCTCCTTCCTTATCCGCCAAAGATGCAGGCTAAGGGGAGTCCATCATTTCCTTGGCTGGGGAGGTTGTCAAACGAAGCTCATTGCAAACTTTCAGACCGAGAAATTGAGAGAGACGGACCCACGCGGAGCGACTCGAGGCACCCGCTGAGATTAGACAGACAGACGGTAATGATAGACTGACGGAGAGAAGGACCCTACCAAACACACACACACACACACACACACACACACACACAGGCCATGAGGAAACGTTTTAGGTCCAACACAGAGTCAGCGGAAGAGTTTAAAGTCCAGGACAGACAGAGGAAAGGTTTAACGTCCAATACAGAGAGTCAGAGAAAGCCTTTAAGGTCCAGATCTTCTAATAGACAATCCAAGAACGTTTAAGGTCCAGAAAACGTTTGATGGACGAAAAACGAGTGATGGATCAAAGGAAGGACGGACTCTACACCACCGACTCGAAGAAACGTTTAAAGTTCACGTACTCTAAAAGGAGCCACGCAACTTAACCCTGAAAAACGGTTAGTGTCTACAAAAACGTTTATGGTCAGGGAACGTTTCACTCCACCTGCACTGAGGGACGATTCGCTGCTACATCTCACAAACGTCTGCGGACCATAAAACGTTAAACTAAAACATAAAACTTACTAAAACAGAACATAGTAAAACTTAAAACATGAAACTTACTAAAACAGAAAGGCTACCCACACAAAAAGAAAAATCATAGAGGAAGTAGACAAAAAAAAGAGTAAAATTATAAAGCAGACAGGAAAATCAGAGGGAAATAAAGAAGAGTAAGTTGAGACGGGATAAAAGGAGAACATTATAGAAAAAGTAGACAAGAAAAAATGCGAAATCAGAGAGTAGACAGGAAAAAAAGGGGGAAATCAAAATGAGAAAGTTGAGGAAAAAAAGGAAATGAAAAAGAGAAGAGACAAGAATGGAATATCCGAAGACGCGAATGCATTATTACCGAACACAGAGAGAGAGAGAGAGAGAGAGAGAGAGAGAGAGAGAGAGAGAGAGAGAGAGAGAGAGAGAGAGAGAGAGAGAGAGAGAAAATCCTCAGAGTTAGTTTTAGGTTTCCCGGTACAATCTCTCCTCTCTCGCTCCACAGACAGAGGAGGAGGAGGAGGAGGAGGAGGACATCAGCTGGAGTAGGGCGGAGAAGCAGATATATAGTCTCTCAAAATAACCTCCACCAGCTGACTCCTCCTCCTCCTCCTCCTCCTCCTCCTCCTCCTGCTCCTCCTCTACTTCCTCACTTTAAATTTTCCTTCCTCCTGTTTAATAATCTCCACCTCAGGTTTTCCTTTATCATTTTTAGTTTTTCCAAGATCAAAAATTCATCCTCATTTTTTTCCTTCCATATTCATTTAATCTATATTCAATTACCTTTTCTATCCCTTTCACTTTAATATTTTTTCTAGCCTCTATTTCTTCTATTCATTTCAATCTTCAACTCTCACCCGAACACTTTATCTTTAGTTTTTTTTTTCCATCCCTCTTTTATATTTTTCTTTTCCACTTCCTTTTATCTTTCTCTTTCCCAATCCCTTTTCCGTTCTTCTACCGTTTTATTTTCCTTTATCCTTTCTCTCCCCTTGGTTTCGTATTTTCTATTCTTTTCCTTATCTCCCTTTCTCCTCCATTTTCGGTCCCATCACACTTCCCAAAATCGTACTTAAACTACCTCCAATAAAACCGACGGAGAGAGGAGAGTCGAATGGAGCCGAAGAGTTTGGAAAAGCTATCACTCACTCGCTCTCTCATACCCTCTCTTGCTCCCTCCCTCCCTCATTCATTCCCTCTCTCAATAACTTGTTCAATCAGTACATCGCTCACTCATTCAGTTGCTTACTCACGACTTCCCTTGCTTAATCAGTTCCTCATTCACTCATTCGTTCCCACACTCACTCACAAACTCACTTACTCAACCAATTCCTGATACGCTAAATCATTCATTCATTCACTCCCTCACTCATGAAATCTCTTACTTCATCCGTTCATCATATACTCATTCATTCTGTTACTGTTGAATTTGTTTGATCAATTTCTCCCTCCCTCCCTCCTACACTCACCCATTCACTCCTTCATTCACAAACCCTATTATTGAATCAGTTACTCACTGACTCATTCACCCCTCAACTACACACTCACTCACTCACTTTATCAATCATCCCCTCACTCACTCACTCACTTCACTCACTCACTCACTCGCTCTCTCAATCATTCCATCACTCACTAACTCACTCACCCACTCATTCCCTCACTCACCCTCACCCATTCCCTAACTCCCTCCATACCTCCCTCACTTACCCAATCATTCACTCACCCATTCCCCCACTCACCGAACTTCACGTATACCAATGCATCTATAATTACAAACCGAAGCAACGTAAACTAAATTGCCCTTGGAAATTAGAAGCCCCGGCATATTGAGGAGAAAAATCCAACAAGTGCGTAAAAAACGGGAACAAAAGAAAGTGGAGTAGTCAATCAATGAACCCCGAGATTCCGAACCGCTCGAGACGCAAATTTCATGGAGATTCGAAGCTCCGAACTCAGGATTACCGAAGCCATTATGACACAGGAATTTTTAAACGTCTCAAGTGAATAATTAAGAGACGAATTAAAAGAAAAACGAGTGTGAGTGAGGCAGAGAAACGAGCCGGACGAAACGTATGGGAAATGAATGAAGGATTTAGACACGAGTAAAATGAATGAAACAATTTGACACAATGAAACGAACGAAGCTTTCTGAAACTCGGACGAATTGAGCGAAATATTGTGAGATTAGAACGAACTCTGCAGCACTTAAGTCACTCAGCTTCGAGGACGAAAAGTAAACGAAAAAAAAAAAGATAACAATCGTACAGAGGACGTTGACTTTAGCGAGACAGACAGACGGAGTAAATGAAACACACACACACACACACACACACACACACACACACACACACACACACACATTATAATGAGCTGTCTTGTTCTGGAAATGCAGTGGAAGGTGTGGGTACTCTCTCTCTCTCTCTCTCTCTCTCTCTCAAAAGCGACGGATGGAAGATCTCTCATGCAAATACGTCCAATGGAAGGTTCAGGGAAGACAAGGAAGAGGAGGAGGAGGAGGAGGGGGAGGAAGAGAGCGAAAAGAAGATAAGAAAAGTGAAAGATCGAGGGTACGACAGTGGAAGGAGGAGGAGGAGGAGGAGGGAGGAAGAGACGGATGAGGAAGGAAGAGACGAAGGGAAAAAAAATCAAGGTTATCCCAAGAGAGAAAAGAGGTCAAATAATTGGAGATAAAGGAAGAAAGAGGATAATAAATAACTTTGGGTGACTGAGGAGGAGGAGGAGAAGGAGGAAGAAGAGGAGGAGGAGGGAAAAATGAAACTGGAATCATGATAAAGAAAAGTTATAATACAGAAACTAAAATGAGAGAGAGAGAGAGAGAGAGAGAGAGAGAGAGAGAGAGAGAGAGAGAGAGAGAGAGAGAGAGAGAGAGAGAGAGAGAGAGAGAGAGAGAGAGAGAGAGAGAGAGAGAATGAAAAATAAAAGAAAAAAATATCAAAACAAGAAGAAAACAATTCAGATAGAAAAAAAAATGAAATCTTTAAAAACACACAAGAACCTGAACTAGGAAGACAAGAGAAGGAAGGGGAAGAGGAGGAGGAGGAGGAGGAGGAGGAGGAGGAAGTGAGGCGGAGAGGGGGAGGGGGGGGTTGAGGCGGAAGCAGGATGAGGAAGAGGAAGAGGAAGAGGAAGAGGAATCATGGGTAATATGTGCACTCTTATTCCTTCTCTTCTCTTATTCCAGAGTGGGTCAAGGGCGAAATATTTTGGGATAAGAAATATTTAAATTTTGGCGACAAAGAGGAGAGAGCGAGGATAGCGAGGTAAGTGAGGAGGAGTGAGGGGGGGGAGAGAGAGGGAGAGAGAGAGGAAGGGTGAGGAAGAAGCAAGGAGAGGGGAAGAATATAAAGAAGGAGGAGGAGGAGGAGAATAAGTTAAAAGAGGACTTGAAATGTAGAGTTTTGGGACTAAGAAAAGAGGAAAAGTGAGAGAGAGAGAGAGAGAGAGAGAGAGAGAGAGAGAGAGAGAGAGAGAGAGAGAGAGAGAGAGAGAGAGAGAGAGAGAGAGAGAGAGAGAGAGAGAGAGAGAGAGAGAGAGAGAGAGAGAGAGAGAGAGAGAGAGAGAGAGGATTGGAAGGCAGAGGAAAACTGGAGATGAAAGTTTTGTGAGGTGACGCAAGGAAGAAAAGATGGAGGGAGGAAAGGGGAGAGGAAAGAAAAGGAAGGAACAAAAATAGGACTGGAAATGAAGAGACAGAAGATGAGGAGAGAGGTGCTTTTTCTTCCTCTTCTTCCTCCTTTTCCTCTTCATCTCACTTTTTTTTTTTGTCCGTGTCTCCAGTTGTGTTCTCCATCTTTTCTACTCTTCCTCTCCATCATCATCATCATTAACATCATCACTATCATCACCATCCTTATCATTATCCTCCTCCTCCTCATCATCATCATCTCGTCCCCATGTCCACCTATAGCACACCTG
The DNA here is from genome assembly GCF_024679095.1 of Eriocheir sinensis. Classification (NCBI taxonomy): domain Eukaryota; kingdom Metazoa; phylum Arthropoda; class Malacostraca; order Decapoda; family Varunidae; genus Eriocheir; species Eriocheir sinensis. The sequence continues at coordinate 21,972,433 of NC_066513.1, read as the reverse complement.
TCAACACCTGTATTCACCTCTACTGATTACCTACGCAACTCATCTCTTGACCTTGACCTTAAGGCACACACGCTGACCTTTGACCTTTGAACTGGAAATACGTTGAGCATTTTCTCTTTCCCTTGATCACTTGTAACGATAATATTCCGTTTATTAACCTGAGTGTTGGAGTCTTTGGTCGTAACGCGGAGAGCAAAAAAATATATCCACGTTTTATATATTGTGAATTTTTATGGTTTATGATGAGTCTCTCGAAAGCTTAATCTCAACAGTATAATCCATCCAGTTCTCGATGTTTATACTTCTTTGAATTATACAAATACATCAGCGTTTTATACAAAGTGAACTCTGTTCGTTTATGATAACAGTTTCTTCAATGTTGATTCTAAACAATATTTTATCAAGTTCTCGATATTTTAACTTGTTTAAATTCTACTGTTCCCTTTTCTCTGTTTTATAATGTTTTTTTATTTTATTTAAACAAATGATTTCTGAGCTTTGATTTTACCCTTTCAGCCTCCAACAATAAAAATTACAGAATGTCAACTTTCCATTATTAGCATTTAAACACTATGCTTCAAACACATTAATAATTCAAACACTTAACCCACTGCAATCACCTATCGACTGTGAACTGTACAATTACGAACTTATAAAAAATCAATTCAATCATTATTTCAGTATGTAAACTTCCACTCTTATAGATACTCTGAACTGTAGACTTTCTATTTTCAAACCTTTAAACACTGATATTGGAAGATTCATAAAAAGATATCCAAATTTAACCCCAGAAAGTCAATGACGAACTGATTGGAAGTCGGACGAAAATAAATTACTCCAAACATCATTTTTTATCTTTAATTTTTTGTCCTTCTATCTTATCATCAGAAAGCTTTGTCTCTCTGCAAATGTATTCAATCCCTCTAGATGGGAAAACGTTGGCTGTTTGTTTAGTTAATTCATTCGCAGTTATTATGGGCGGAGGACACACACACACACACACACACACACACACACACACACACAGGGATTGGACGCAGGGAAAAGCTCTCCACAATATGCTATGAATAAATGACGCTCCGACTTATTTTACGATGCATTATCTTGTCATTGAGAGAGACGAAGGGCGGCCTGACTCTCTCTCTCTCTCTCTCTCTCTCTCTCTCTCTCTCTCTCTCTCTCTCTCTCTCTCTCTCCTCTTTTCTTCTATTTCCTTTAGTTTCCTTTCTTTTCCTTTCCTCTGTTTTCCTTTTCTTTCCCTTATCTTTCCTTTCCTTTCCCTTCCCTTTCCCTTCCCTTCCTTTCCCTTCCCTTTCCTTCCTTAGTCTTCATTTCCCTTCCCTTCCCTTCTCTTCTCTTCTGTGTGTGAGTATGTGTGTGTGTGTGTGTGTGTGTGTGTGTGTGTGTGTGTGTGTGTGTGTGTGTGTGTGTGTGTGTGTGTGTGTGTTTTACCCTGACAGTTCTTTCCTTACTCTCCCTCTTTATCTTTATTTTATTTTGCTTTTATTTACTCTTCCTTTTATTATGTTTCCCTTCTTCCCTTCTTCCCTCCGTGCTTCCTCTTCCACCGCCGCAACCTCCTCCTCCTCCTCCTCCTTCTCCTCCTCCTCCTCCTCCTCTTCCAATTCTCTTCCCCTAGTTTTGTTATTCTCATTTGCATTACTTCTCATTCTCCAGGCTTTCCTTCCCTCTCCCTTGCTTCCATTCCACGCCTCTCCCGTTATCTCTCTCTCTCTCTCTCTCTCTCTCTCTCTCTCTCTCTCTCTCAAATGCTAGAGAGAGAGAGAGAGAGAGAGAGAGAGAGAGAGAGAGAGAGAGAGAGAGAGAGTTGTTTAATCGCTCATTTCAACAATAAATGCACGGTAAACATTTTTCTTTTGTTGGCACTGTTGAACGCAAATCCAATTTAGAGTTAAAACATAATCCTGAGTTAATGCGATTATTTTCAATTAACATAAACATGAACTGTATGTATATGCGTTTCGGGCGATCACAGAAAAGTAGATTATGAAGTGGCGAAATAACAAAAAACAACAACAAAAAAAAAGGAAAACAATAATAATGATAATAATAATAATAATAATAATAATAATAATAATAATAATAATAATAATAATAATAATAATAATAAGAAGAAGAAGAAGAAGAAGAAGAAGAAGAAGAAGAAGATGCGGATTAAAAAAAAATAAGAAGATGAGGAAAAAATAATAACAAGAAGAAAAAATAATAATAATTAGAAGAAAAAAGAAGAGAAAAAAAAGAAGATGAAAAGGAAGAAAAAAAAAAAGAAGGAAAATGAAAGTGATGATAAGGTACATTCTCTCACCTGTATCTTCACCTTCCATCCCTTATTCATCAACTAAAGTTCTACCACAATACTCTTCAACCTTATCTTTTTTATTTAACACTATATTCAATCATTATAGGATTAATTTATCATTTTCTCAAACCTGAAATCATAACCTTCTATCGTTTTCTTTCCCCTCATAATGTATAAAATGTTCAACTCCTCCTCCTCCTCCTCCTCCTCTTCCTCCCACACATGCCCACACCAGCCATACCTCTTCCACCCCTGCCAGCACATAAATTTTAAAACACATACACGCGATACAGGGCACGCAACGAGAGAGAGCGTGTGAGTGTCGAGGGGTGAAAGTTAATGGGGGGTGAAAGGGGGTGTGAAAAGGGATGTTAGAGGTGATGGTGAAAGGGGCAGTGAGTGGATGGAAAGGGGAACTGAAAAGAGGATAAAGGGGGAGGATGGGAAGAGTGAAAGGGGGGGACTGGAAAGGGAAATGAAAGCTGCGAGGTAGATATTCGTAACAGGTAGAAGAAAAAGGGAATGAGAGGTAAATAGTGGGAAAGGGGATGTGAAAAGAGAAAGGAAGGGGAGGAAAATAAAGAGGTGTGAGTTAAGGGGTGAATGAAAGAGGCTGTGAAAAGGGGAGATGTGAAGACGATGGGGTGATAGGTAAAAGAAAGAAAGGGGTAAGAATGAAATGGTGGCTTATCTGAAAAATGGGGTCAGGAGAAAGGAAAAAAATAGTGAGGGTTTAGGTTCGTGAAATAGGTTATCGAAAAAAAAGGAAGATAAAAACGGTGGAAAAAGGGCAACACAGGTGAGAAAGGGTTAAAACAGAATGGGTGAGTGGAGGACAGTCTGTCAGGTGAGTCAACAGAGTGTCAAACAAGAGAATGGCACACGCAACCTATTCCTTTTTTCTCTCTTTCTCTCTCTCCCTCGTTACTCTTCCTTTTTTCATTTCATTTTTTTTTTTTTTTTTTTATTTATTACGGCAAACCGAGATGATGAAGTGTGTGTCTCGCGGTGATATATGGTTATGTGTCGCTTTGTTTACTGTTTGTGGAAATAAAATAATGTCTCGATTTTTGTTTTTTTTGTTTTTTTGAGGGGGGGAGAGGGAGGCAAACTGATATAAATTGAAGTGTCCGAATGAAAGGCTTTGATGGTTTTACAGCCTGTTGATGTTTATGAGAGCATATTAGTGGCAATGGTAGTATTGGCAGCTTTGGGGGTATGAATGTAGTAGAAGTAGTAGTAGTAGAAGGAGTAGAAGTAGTAGTAGAAGTAGTAGTAGTAGCAGTAGAAGTAGTAGTAAAAGTAGCAGTAGCAGTAGTAGTAGTAGTAGTAGTAGTAGTAGTAAAAAACAAAATACCAATCACCAAAATAAAAACAATCCCACCACCACCACCATCACCATCACTACCAATAACAACACCAACACCAAAAACAATAACAGCAACAACACTGACCCTATTTCCCAGTACATATCGATCGGAATAATGTTTTCCACGCCATGTAACGCGCCCTCCCCCTCCATCGCCCTGCCACGCCTCCCTGCCCTGATGTTCTTTCCACCCTGCCGCCTCCTCACTGACTCTTCCTACACCTTCTCCGCCTCCTGAGTTCCCCTTGCCGCCCCCCTCCCCTTTTTTAGTTACCTCCCTTTCTCCCTCTTTACTGACTCTCCCTTTGCCTTCTATCCGTCTTGTCACGCCCTCTTCATCCTGCCCTATCCCTCTCTTTAGTTATCCCCCTTTCTCCCTCTTTACTAACTTTCTCTTTACCTTCTTTCACTCTCGTCAATCCCCCTCCGACCTTACCTTCACCTGTTCTCTCTGCTACCCCGCCTCTTCTTTTGGTTATCCCCTTCTCTCTCTCTTTCCCTCTCTATCACCTGTTCTCCCTCCTCCCTTTTTATTTAGCTTCTCCTTCCCTTTCCCTCCCTCTTCTACCTCCCTACCTCTCTTTCACTGTTCCCCAACTTTCCATAATCACCTCCAGCTTCTTTTCCCTACCATCCTTATCCATACTCTTCCCCCTCCTCTTCTTCCTCCCTTTCTCTCCCTCTCTATCACTACTTTCCAATCTTTCCATTCTCACCTCTAGCACCCTCTTCACCCACCTCCATCCTTTTCCACCCTCTCCATCATTATCTACACTCCTCCTCCTCCTCCTCCTCCTCCTCCACCCATCGCTTCGGACAGGTGGTCAATATTTGCTTCCTCTCACTTCCTCCTCTCACCCGCGTCTCAAAATTAAGGAAAGAGTCAGAGGAAAATATTAAGGAAAAGGATGATGGGATAAAAATGCTTCCTGTGTTTTGGTTTGGAGACGAGAAGGAATGAGGTGGAATGTTTTTTTTTTTAAGAGAAGCGAAATATACATAAAAGATGGATTCCTTGCCATATCCGAGTACGAAAGATAAAAAAAAAAAAAAGGAAGCGAACAAAACGAGATACAGTTCTTGATATATTTCATCGGGGAAACTTTACCAATAAAACTGAGCGAAGGGAAAAAAATGACAAAAACTAAATAAAAATAAGACGAGTTTCCTTTCCTTTTTTATTTCATTTTTATCTTCACGAACGAGGAATTCCTTTGGTTTCCCTTTCCTTATCTCTATTTCCTTATTCATCATGGAGGCATATATATCTAGTAAGGGTTGGAAAGGAAGGGAAGGGAAGGGAAGGGAGGAGATTGGAAGGGAATGGGATTGAAAGGGATGAGAAAGACAGGGAAGGGAAGAAAAGGGACGGAAAGGGAAGGAATGAGACAGAAAGGAAGGAAGGAAGGAAGGAAGGGAAGGAAGAGATTGGAAGGATGGGAAGGACAGAAGGAAGGAAGGAAAGGAAGGGATGGGAAGGGAAGGGAAGAGATTGGAAGGGATGAGAAGGACAGGGAAGGGAAAGGAAGGGAAGGGAAGGGAAGGGTAGGGAAGGACGGAAAGGGGAGGAGATTGGAAGGGAAGGGAAAAGATTGGAAGGGAACGGATGGGATTGAAAGGGATGAGAAGGACAGGAAAGGGAAGGAAAGGGACGAAAAGGGAAGGAATGACACAGAAAGGGAAGAAATGGGAAGGGAAGGGTAGAGGAAGGGACGGGAAAGGAAACAAGTGAGAGGAGGAGAAAGAGAAGAAAATGGATGATGAGGAAAGGGAGTTGAGATAGCGACTAAGATAGATTGATAGATAGAGACATGGGAAAACACAAGTCCCTCCCCAACAGCCTTCCCCTCCTCCATTCTTCCCCTGTTAATGAAGCGAGCCACCCTGCCAAGCCCTGCCACTTTACCCCTGCCTTAAGTGACACTCCCATTCTTACGCCTGCACCTATTTTAACTCCTATTACCATTATGATTTTTTCCTTTTTATTCCTCTTACTGTTGTTCCTACGATTCTTACACTTATTTTTTTATTTCCGCTTTTAATCCTACTCCTATTTCTTATCCCTATTTATATTCCTGCTGTTATTCTTCTTACGCATTTTCATATCACCAACCAACTTATTAATATTTTGGTAACGCATTTTACTTATCATTCTTTTTCTTTCTTTTCTTCTCGTTTTCTCTTTTCTTTCCTATCCTTCTTCATTTGCTGGCCCCCTTCTCGTCTCTTTTTTTTAATTCTGAAGCAACTCGTCTATTTTTTTCCTTACTGGTATATATTTTTTGTTTTGTTTTTTTAATTTCCCGTTTCTTTAATTTTTGACTCTTACGCTCTTATCCATTTCTTTCTATGTCTCTATATGACTGTCTGTTTATTATTTTCTTTGCGTTATCTTGCTTTATCCCTTTCCATGTCGTTCAGTCTTTTCATATCTTACTAAATTTGTCATTATTTTCATTCTCATTCATCTCCTCCACCTCACTCTCTCTCTCTCTCTTCTATCTCCTTTTCCTGTCCTTTCTTTCTTCCTCCCTGTCCTCCTTACCTCCTCCTCCTCCTTCTCCTCCTCTCTTCTATTCTTTCTGTCACCAACTTATTTGACAGCATCCCCTCCCCCTTTTCTTTCCCTCTTCCTCTAAATCGTTTTTATTTGGAGGAGAGCGGCTTTCCTTCCTCCCTCCCTTCTCTTCTAAGAAAGTCACCATCTTCTTTTCTCTCTCTCGCTCTCTCCTTTCTCTCCCCCTTCCTTTCTTTAGTCTGAGGATATAAAAAATTACCTCAGCCAAACTATTTCCTCTGCATACATATGAGATTTATCCTTCTCCTCCTCCTCTTGTCCCCTATTTTTCCTCCTCTTCCTCTTCTTCCCTTTCCATTTTTTCTCCCCTTGTCCCCTCCTCCTCCTCCTCCTCCTCTATTTTTCACCTCTATTTTTTGTCTATCTGTTCTCTTTGCTGACATCCTCCTCTTCTTCTTCTTCCTCTTCGTCCTCGTCCTCCTCCTCCTCCTCCTCCTCGTCTTACATCTTTTTTTTCGCTACTTGTTCCCGTCGACTTCCTCCTCCTCCTCCTCCTCCTCCTCCTCCTCACTCTATTTTTTGCCTATCCGTTCTCTTTGCTGACATCCTCCTCTTCTTCTTCCTCTTCGTCCTCCTCCTCGTCCTACTCCTCCTCCTCGTCTTACATCTTTTTTTTCGCTACTTGTCCCCGTCGACGACCTCCTCCTCCTCCTCCTCCTCCTCCTTGGGTCTTTAGGAGGCAGACAAGTGTTTACCTTTCTCTTCCCCAAACTAGACAAACAATAACCATTCACTCCATACTTCCCCTTCTTCTCACACTAACTTCTCTCACCCCCCTCTCCCCTTACCTCAGGCTCCTCTCCCCTCTCACCCCCCTCTCCGGCCCCTCTCCCTTTCTCCTCTTCGCCCCTTACCTCAGGCCTTTCTCGCCTCCCTAACACCTTACCTTATACGCCCCTCTCGCCCTACTCATTAACTTTCCTCTCTTTAAACATGTATCCCTTTTTCCGCTTGTTTTATTTAGTTTTATTTATTTAGCCATTTCCTCTTGCTCCCTATTTCTCTTCTTTTCCTCCTCTTTATTGTTGTTCCTTTCTCCTACACCCGTTTTATTTTCGTACCTATTATTAAAGCCATTTTCAATTACACCTTCATTCCTTATTCCCCTCATCATCATTATCTTTCTATTACCTTCTCCTCCCCTTCATCTCCTTCCTATTACCTCCTCCTCCTCCTCCTCCTCTTTCTTCCCTTCTTGTTACCTCTCTCACTGCCCATACCCCCTTTTTTTCCCTTACCTAAGTCTTCCCACAACCTTCTAACACACACACACACACACACACACACACACACACACACACACACACACACACACATTCTTACCTGCCACCCTTTCTACCACGGAAACTCCTTTTTTTTTTTTTTAATAATATTTTTTAATTCTTCTTCTTACACGGATGAAAATGAAAACTTCCCTCCTCAAACTTCCTCTCTCTCCCCTGTACTTTTTTTCCTTTGTGGGGAGTTTTACGGGAAGTTAAAATTACTCTCGAATGAAAAGTCTCTGCCAAGATATCGTGTTAAGCTTCTTTTTCGAGTCGGGTCTTTTTTTTTTTTTGAAGTGTGGGAAAAATGATGAAAAGAGCTGAGATTTATTCACCTATTAAGCGAGTTTCCCCTATGATAACGACGGGCCGACTTGAACTGTTACTATCTCAATTACTATCATCGTTATCACCACCACTATTATTACCACTACAACTATTACTACTGCTACCACTACTACTACTACTACTACTACTTCTACAACTACTACTGCTTCTACTTCTACTCCTACTACTACTACCACTACTACTACTACTACTACTACTTCTACTGCTACTACTATTACTACTACTACTACTACTACTACTACTACTGTTATAAGAGGAGAATTTCGCCTCACAAAATACCACCTTTTCTGAAACCAAACTAATTTTCATTCCTTTCGTTCTGGCTTGAAATTACATTCCACTGGTCTACCACCACCACCACCACCACCACTACTACTACCAGCATCACCACCACCGCGTTCAACCACTACAAAAATCTTCCTCTGCCTAAATCACCACCTGCCACTAACCACCTAACATCACCACTATCATTCCCTTCAACAGCATCATCACCAATATCACCACTACCACCACCACCACCGAAACTACGATCATCACCACTGGCCACTAACCACCCAGCATCACCACTATCCTTACCTTCAATAGCATCATCACCAATATCACCACTACCACCATCACTCCTCCCACACCATCACCACCACCGTCAGAAACTTCCCGTCCACCGTATATTAAAATTATGAAGCGTCGAAAATTGATTCAGATTTCCAGAAACCTTTGAATCCGAGAAAAGTTTAGTCGCCAAGTTTGCTCATCCGTCTCCTTCTGCCTCGTGGGATTGGAGATTTTACTTAAAGGGGGAAAATGGTATAATGTTGTTTCTTCTCTCTCTCCCTATTGTTGAGATTGTTATTATTTTTGTCAGTTGTGGTGGTGGTGGTGGTGGTTGTGATGGTTGTTGTTGTAGTAGTAGTAGTAGTAGTAGTAGTAGTAATTTAATTTGGTTTGTAATAAAAATTGTCTATATGTGATTTCCATTATTGCGTAGTTCAAAGGACAAACATTCTCTCTCTCTCTCTCTCTCTCTCTCTCTCTCTCTCTCTCTCTCTCTCTCTCTCTCTCTCTCCAACTCTATAAGGCTTCAGCTCAAACACAAGGGAAATCAAATCATATCAAATTGAACCCACAACCATTAATACTACCACAACAATATTCACCATCACCACCACCACCACAAACACCAAAACAAACACCAACACAAACACTGCCGCTCCTACCTCTATCGCCAACAAACAGCTTCATCAATCAATAAGAGGAAGAGGAATGCTAAGAGTGGATAACAGAGGGTAAGAGGAAGGAAGGAATGAAGGAGAGAAACGAGGGAAAAAAGGATAAAAAACGAGAGGAGAGAAAAGAAGGAAGGAGGAATAAAAAATACAAAGGGAGAGAAGAGAAGGAGGGATAAAAAAACGAGATGAGAAAAGCGAAGGAAGGAGGGATTATAGAAGGAGGGAAGTGAAGGAAAGAAGGAAGGGATATCGTGGAAAGGAAAATGATGGAAAACGAAAGAAGAGAAAGTAAAATATGGAGACGAGAGAAGGAAACGGAAGAGAAACGAAGAGAAGGGGGAGAAGGAAAAGACAGTAGAAGATGAAAAAAAAGGAGAGATAAAGTGGAAGGAATATTGAAGAAAAAGAAGACAAAATAAAATGTGGGAGGAAAGAAGACGAGAAAGAAACGGAAGGATAAAAAGGAAGAGATGTGAAGAGAAAGGAGGTGAAAGAAGAGACGAAGATGGAGAGGACAAGGGAGGGATAAAGTGGAATGGAAACTGAAGAAAAAGGAGAGAAGAGAGAGTTAAACGTGACACAAAAAAAAGGAAATGGACAGATAAAAAGGAAGACGTGGAGGGAAATTGGAAGAGAGAAAATCGGTGGAAGAAGGAAAAGAAGTGGGAAGATAAAGTGGAAGGGAAAAACGAGGAAAAAGGAGACAGGAGAAATGAAGTGTGAGACGAAAACAGGAAATGGATAGATAAAATGGAAGAGATGGAGAGGGAAAAGGAAGAAAGGAAGGAAAAGAAAAGGGAAAGAAGAGAAAACAAAATGATCCAAAAAAAGGAAATGGAAGGACAAAAAGGAAGCGATAGAGGGAAGAAAGGAATGAAGGCAAGAAAAGAAAAAGGAAAAAGAAAACAAAAATGTGAGACGAGAAATGAAAGTGGAAGAAAAAAAAGAAGATAAAGGAAGGAAGGAGAAGAAAAAAGAAAGACGAGAAAACAAAATATGAGAAAAGGAAATGAACGGATAAAAAGGAAGGGATAGAGGAGGTAAAAAAGAAAGAAAAAGAAGACGAAGAAGAAAGAGACAACAAAATATGAGACGAGAAAACGAAATGAACGGAAAAAAGGAAGACATGGAGGAAGGAGAAGAGGAAGGAAGGAAGGCGGGAGAGAGGGAAGGAGGGAAGGTGGCGGAATCAGGTTAGGAATTCGGAGGAGTCAGCATCATTGGGATTAAAGGAAATAACAACCACCGCCTATCCTCTTCTCTCCGCCTATCATCTTCCCCTTCTTCCCTTCTTCTCTTCACGGCCAAGGCAAACATAAAGTAATTCCAAGTTAAAATACGAACCGGAATAAGTAAACTGCCCGAGATCTATCTAACTTTTAATCTATTTATCTATCTATCTTTTCGTCTATCTATCCATATATCTGTCTATCTGTCTTTCTATCTATCTCTCTATCTATTTGTCTATCCCATATTTCTTTATCCCATTTTCCCATAAGATTAAATAAAAAGTAAAGTTTAAATGATATAAATTTCACCTGATCTTCCCTTACACCTGAATTAATCAAACATTACCTAATTAGAGGACGAGCAGAAAGAAGAGGAAGAGGAGAACAGGTATTTTAGTTCTTCCGTGCCCTGGAGACAAGAGAGGAGGAGGAGGAGGGGAAGGAAGAAGAGAGGAAAGAAGGGGAAGAAGAAAAAGAGGAAGAGGAAGTAGATCGTTCCTCCCTCACCTAGAATCGAAAAGAGAAAGAAGAGGAATATGGGGAGAAGAGGAAGAGAAGGAAAACAAGAGGAAGATGAAACAAGGAAGAGAAGGCAGCAGAAAGACTTTTGGCTCCTTGCAAGGGTGCTTCCCTCGTCATAGGGACATGCGGAAAAGATTAAGGCACTTCTGTACGTACTCGCCGCTACAATTATTTCACTTCTGACGCAGCAAAGTGACGATCAGTGCGAGTCTTAAGGGAATTGCTCGTTACCGTACTAAATACCTCTGGAGGAGGAGGAGGAGGAGGAGGAGAGAGAGAGAGAGAGAGAGAGAGAGAGAGAGAGAGAATGTTGATGGCACACAAAAAAGAACGCAAGTTAAAAAGGAACTTATTTTTTTTGAGGACTGTTTATGTAATGGCCAGAAGGAAAGGACCAAACCCAAGAGTTCAAATACATGATGCAGGTTTTCAGTTCAGTATTTACACTGCATGTAACAACAC